>NW_022103914.1:4435760-4482022 GCF_000313985.2 Echinops telfairi
GCTTGGGCAGCATTGGGTTGGGATGTTTTCGTGATGCACCTTTTCTTTACATAACACTCTCTCTTATACATGAGTCGCTGTGGATTTGTTTCTCCAAAGTACCTAGACTAATACAAGCCCTTAGCATCAACTCATCCCGTCCCCCAACCTGTCATGCATATCTTGTACAGATAAAACACACACACACACACAAAACAAACATACAGATAGTCACAGGTCTAACAGGGACCATGGCAGAGCAGATGAATACCTCCATGTTAAATAGAGAGCAGGGCATGTTATACACCAGCAGTCCAGTCCCCCTTTCTTCCAGGGTTACCTATACTGGGTCCTGCTGACCTAACAACTCATGCACCCTTTAGTCTTCAGCAATCGTGTCCAAAAGACATGCATACTCTATAAGTCCTCGCTGCTATTTTCACAGTCAGGGATGGAGTGTCCCCTATACCCCCAATTCCTATTCACCTTATTCTGAGTTCTATCAGGAAGTAATGAATAGCAACAATTTTACATCTTCAAATTTAGAGAAGACTTCAAAAGTCTATGAAAAAATCAGTACATAAAACTTTAAAAAATCATGCTCTCCGCTTATAGTTTTTTTAAAAAAATATTTTGCTTACATAGTTTTAGCAATTGGAATAAAGTATTATAAGATGTAGTTTCTTTTTTCTATAGGATGCTTTTGGTTCTTAGACACAGTTCCGTTTCATAAGCCCCATATTTGCTTCCTGGTAGTTCTGGCTAGCTCTAGCCTACTATACAAACAGAAAAAAAAAAAAAAAAGTTCTTTATGATGTCCAGTGCCACAGAGTCAACTACAACTCATAGCAACCCCTACAGGATGTCACTGCCTCATCTTTCTCTATGATTGTCTGTTGGGGTCCACTACCGACCTTTTGGTTAGCAGCTAAGAGCTTAACCAAATTGCCATCAGGACTCTGTTTCTACATGAGAAAACCAGTGTATTTTAAAAAGTTATATTGAAAGGCCCCAATTTTCCATATTCTAGGCTAAATATGGCCCACTTCATTATTTTCCCTTAAATGATGCAGATTCCAGTCACTCCACCATCTTTTGTGCATGCAAGCAATTAACTTTCTCATGCCTCTGTTAAAATGTGCGCTCCAAAAATGAACACAGAATTTCAGATGCAGTACGAAAGGCAGTAAAAGCTAAATTGTACGTTCTATCATTAGGACTGAAAAGCTAGAAGAAAGATTTAGGAGTGACAGCTACTAGGCCCACGTTCTCTCTGGTACGTGAGGGGTTTCAGCATGAAGACATAGAACTTGCCTCTTTAATAAAATATTTAGTTTTCCAAGGGGTGCCTGTTTCAGTCCGATGCCTTTCCTCAGTCCTCTGGCGTTCTTCCAGGGTCCGTTTATGCTCCGTAGCCTTGTCAATTTCAGATTCCCTCAGGGATTCGGTCACATTTTTCCATAACCGCCTGAAATCAGAAAACCAACCAATCATTTTACATACCTTCTTTTAAAACATTACCCCAAATCAAAATTACCACACAACTTTGCAATTCCAATCTTAGACATATACTCAATAGAAATGAAAACATCCATGTTTACTGAAAACATCTGGATGAGAGCTGGCCCCAGTCGCAGTGACATTGACCTCCTTCCCCAGAAGAATGAACTACAGGGGGCAGCACTGAAGATACAGCCCGAGGAGAATGGCAGGTCTGCCCAGACCACAAGGGAGCCAACTAAGAGCCAAGTCTTGAGGACATTCCTGCTTGGAACAGCCAATGCCCAGAGAGGACAGTGGGGCTGGCCCCATGATGAGACACGACACCTCCTCACTGACCCAAAGTGTTAAGGGGGAAAGCACTGGAGACACGGTGTGGGTACTGTGCCCTGGTCTGACCCCTGCACACTGACGTGAAACACGAAGGGCGTGCAACAGAGCAGCAAGGGGAGCAAAGCAATGAAGTCCCCAAAGAATCCCAAAAATAGACTTCAGAATCAGTGGTCAGGGCATGGCACTTCACCAAATCCGATTGGAAAACATTCAGAAGGGTCAGCAGACAGACCTGGAACTATTTCTTTTGTTTTGTTTTTAATCTTTGTATTAGGGGCTCATACAACTCTTATCACAATCCATACACACATCAATTGTGGAAAGCACATTTGTACATCCATTGCTCTCATCATTCTCAAAACATTTGCTCTCCACCTAAGCCCCTGGCATCACCTCATTTTCACCTTCCTCCCCACTCCCCCTTCCTCTTGAACCCTTGATAACTTATAAATTATTATTTTGTCATGTCTTCCCTGTCCGACGTCTCCTTTCACCCACTTTTCTGTTGTCCGTCCCCCACGGAGGTTATATGTAGATCCTTGTAATAGGTTCCCCCTTTCCAACCCACGCTCCCTCCACCCTCCCAGTATCACTACTCTCAGCACTGGTCCTGAAGGGATCAACCGCCCTGGATTCCCTGTGTTTCCAGTACCTATTTGTACCAGTGTACATCCTCTGGTCTAGCCAGATTTGTAAGGTAGCATTGGGATCATGATATTGGGGAGGGGGGGGAGCGGGCATTTAGGAACTAGAGGAAAGTTGCTATATCGCACCCTGACTAGCTCGTCTCCTCCCCGAGACCCTTCTGTAAGGTGATGTCCAGTGGCCTACAGATGGGCTGTGGGTCTCCACTCCGCCCTTCCCCCCTCATTCACGATGATTTTTTGTTCTGATGATGCCTGATGCCTGAGGCCTCCAACACCTCATGATCACACAGGCTGGTGTGCTGCTTCCATGTGGGCTTTGTTGCTTCTGAGCTAGATGGACGCTTGTTTACCTTCAAGCCTTTAAGACCCCAGACGCTACTGGCCACCATCAGCTTTCTTCACATTTACTTATTCACCCGCTTTTGTCTTCAGCAGTTGTGTCAGGAAGGTGAGCATCATGGAATGCCAGTTTAATAGAACAAAGTATTCTTGCATTGAGAGAGTACTGAGTGGAGGCCCAATGTCCATTTGCTACCTTAACACTAAACCTATAAATGTATGCACATAGATCTATTTCCCAATCCTCATATATAAATATATTTACATATGTACATGCCTTTATTTAGACCTCTATAAATGCCCTTTGCCTCCTAGCTCTTTCCTCTATTTCCTTTTGCTTTCCTCTTGTCCCACTATCATGCTCAGTATTCATTTGGGTTTCAATAATGCCTCTTGGTTACATTACCCCTGATCAATCCCTACCAGGCCTCCTACACCCTTCTCACCACCGATTTAGATCACTTGTTGTTCCCTTGTCCCTGGGTTTGCTAACACCACTACCTTTTCCCCCAACTCCCCCTCTCCCATGTACCCCCAGAACTATCGGTCCTGTTGTTTTCTCCTCCAGATTGTTCATCCAGCCTATCTTATTTAGACAGACCTGCGGAGATTATAACACGCACAAAAACAAGACAGAGCAAAACCAAGCAACAATATACAACAAAACAACAAACCAATGACAAAAACAAACAAACAAAACACAACAAGAAAAGCTTGTAGTGAGTTCAAGGACTGTTTGTTGGCCTTTAGGAGTGTTTTCCAGTCCAATCTGTTGGGGCACCATGCCCTGGCCCCAAAGTCCACCTTTGGCATTCCCTGGGGACCTCGCCGCCGCTCCATTCCCTTGCTGTTCTGTTGCACCCCCTGCGTTTTGCCTCAGTATGGCGGAATCAGATTGGGTGCAATTCCCACACTGTCTCCAGTGTGTCCCCTATAGGGCCATGGGTAAGTGAGGGACGTCATGTCTCATAGTGGGGCCGGCCATGTGGTCCTCTCTGTGGACTGGCTGTTCTGAGCGGGAACATAGTCCTCAAGTCCAAAGTCTCTCCTCCTCCCCCTTCATCTGCTCCCTGTGCTCCCAACAAACGTGTCCCTCTCCTGGAGCTGCAGATTCAGTGCCGTCCTCTGAAATAAATTCTTCTGGGGGGAGGGGTGGGTGCCCTCATTGTTGGGATTGGGGTCGGCCTCTCAAACCTCTCCACTAGTTCCCGGCCTGGAACTATTTATAGGCCTTTCTTTTCTTTTCTTTTTTCTCATGTCTATCCATATAAGATATACAGGATAACCAATCCCAAGGAGAAAAGAACGGGGCTGGTGGCTCCAGGTGGACATGGGAGAGGAGGTAGAAGAAAGGGAAGGTGAACCAGCAAACCCAGGGACAAGGGAACAATGAAAGATCTAAACTCGATGAAGAGGAGGCTGTAGGATGCCTGGTAGGGTCTAATCAAGGGCAATGTAGCTGAAAGGAAGGAGAGTTGAATGAAGGTCGGACATGATAGTGGGGCAGGAGGAAAGTAAAAAGAAATAGAGGAAATAATTCGAAGGCAAAAAGCATTTAAAGGTACAAATACAGGCAGGCACATATGTAAATATATAAATATATTAGTAGGGATATAGATCTATGTAAAAATATTTAAATGTTAAGTATCAAGGAAGCTGATGGGCATTGGGTCTCTACTCAAGGCCTCCCTCAACACAAGAACACTTTGTTCTACTAACCTGGCATTCCGTGATGCTCACCTTCCCAACACAATTGCCGAAGTCAAAATGGGTGCATAAGCAAATGTGGTGAAGAAAGCTGATGGTGCCCGACTACTAAAAGATAGAGGAACTGGGGTCTTAAAGGCTGGAAGTTAAACAAGCGGCCAACCATGTAGCAGAGAGGCAACAAGCCCACATGGAATAAGCACACCAGCCTGCTTGATCATGAGGGGTCGTCAGGATCAGTTATCAGGCATCAGAAGACCCCAAATAAACAAATATATTGATGCACATGATGGAGGTCTGAGAGGAGACCCAAAGCCCCTCGGTAGACAATTGGACATTCCCTCACAGAAGGGTCACAAGGAAGGAATGAGTCAGCCAGGGTGCAGCATAGCACTGACAGAACACAAAACATTCCTCTAGAACAGTGGTTCTCAACCTTCCTAATGCCACAATCCTTTAATACAATTCCTCATATTGTGGTGACCCCCCCAACCATAAAATTATTTTCATTGCTACTTTATAACTGTAATTTTGCTACTATTATTATGAATCGGGTGACCCCTTAAAAGGGTCATTCAACCCCCAGTTTGAGAACCACTGCTCTAGAACATTCCTCTAGTTCTTTAATGCTTCTCCCCCGTCCCCCCATAATGACCCCAATTCTACCTTACAAATCTGGCTAGACCAGCGCTTGTACACTGGTATAAGTAAGAGCTCTGGACACATGGAATCCAGGACAGCTAAACCCCTCAGAAACAGTAATGGGAGTATCTATACCATGAGCGTAGGGGGCAGGTGGGGGGAGAAGAGGGAGAAGCGGGGAACCGACTCCAATGATCCATGTATAACAGCCCCCACCCCACCCCACCCCAGGGGGACAAACAACAAAACATGGGCGAAGGGAGACAGAGGATGGTGTAAGATAGGAAAATAATAATATATCAGGGGTCCATGAGGGTGGGAGGGAGGGAAAGAAAGAGGAGTTAATACCAAGGGCTCAAGCAGAAAGAAAATGTTTTGAAAATTATGATGGTAGCATATGTACAAATGTGTTTGATACAATTGATATATGGAATATTTAAGATCTGTAAGAGCCCCCAATAAATGATTTATTAGTAATAATAAAAAGAAAACATTTGTATGGGAATGTAAAGCAAAAAACCTTGGATTCTATTCAACAATAAAAAGGAACACGCAAAAAATAAATAAAAAGGAACACATAACATAACATCATGATACGTCATGGACATATATCAAAATCATTAGCTGAGGGAAAGAAGCCAGGCACAGTTAGCACATATTTGTTGTCTGATTCTATTTGTGAAAAGGGGAATTAGTAGAGACAGAAGATTAGTGGTTTCCTGAGATTGGGGGAAGAAATTAATATTACCTATAAGTGGGCATGAGGGATATTTTGGGAGGAAGAAAAAATTATAAGGCTGAATAATAGTAGTCATTGTACTATTATGTTACATTAACAATGTACACTTAAAATGGGTGAATTTTATGATCTGTAAAAGATATTTGGTAAAGGATTTTTAGGTGACAATTGTAGTACCAGATAAACTAGAATTCAAAGCAAGGGATTCTACAGTGACACAGAGATTGTTTGGCCTGCTAAGCCTAACATATGATTTCTTGTCTAGAAAAAAGCTGTGGCTGTTTGACATAAGAAACTGAAAAAATGAAAAGCAGGTGATGTACATAGTAAATGGAAAAAGAAAAGAAAACCAAAAGGGCAGAAATCAATGCAAAATAAAGCAGCAGACATTAAGAAAAACAAAATAATGAAACCAAAATCTTGTTCTGATTAATAAATGTCTAGTCAGACTGATCAGGAAATGCAGATACTACCAACATAAGGAATGAGAAGTGGCTATCATTGTAGATCCTATGCACCTCAGAATATTGTGATATGTAGCAATACATTTGAGAAATCAGATTAAACGGATCAATTCCTTTTATGATACAAACTACCAAAAGCTCCCTCAAGAAGAGTTAGATAACTTCAACAACCCTATCTACTAAAGAAATGCAGTTACAGTCTCAGAAAAAAACAGGTGATACATGACAAAATAATTTATAAATTATCAAGGGTTTATGAGGGAGGGGCTGGCAGGAACGGAAGGGAAAAATGAGCTGATACCAAGGGCTCAAGTAGAAAGCAAATGTTTTGAGAATGATGATGGCCACAAATGCACAAATGTGCTTGACACAATGGATGTGTGTATGGATTGTGGTAAGAGTTGTACGAGCCCCTAATAAGAAGATAAAAAAAAAGTTGATGATATCAGCCTTAAATATATTAAAGGCATAGTTTATTAATCTTTCAATAATATGATCTGACTTCAGAAGTGTTTTATTAAATGAATATTATTTACTCTTCATTGTCTGGGATGGAAAATGGAGCAATTAACATTTTTAATGCCATTGAACAACATATCAACATAAATGCTTTAAATTTTTAAAATAAAGTAAAATAAAAAAATAAAAACAAAAAAGCAACAGGTGATAAAAGTCACCTCCCATTTAAGATTAAACTCCCAACCAAGAATAAATGGAAAATTCTTCAACCTGGAAAAGGGAGGGAAGGTGGGCTAGAAAGGGGGAACAGATTATAAGGATCTACATATAACCTCCTCCCTGGGGAACGGACAACAGAAAAGTGGGTGAAGGGAGACGTCGGACAGTGTGAGATATGACAAAATATTAATAATTTATAAATTATCAAGGGTTCATGAGGGAGGGGGGTGTGGGGAGGGAGGGGGGAAATGAGGAACTGATATCAAGGGCTCAAGTAGAAAACAAATGTTTTGAGAATGATGATGGCAACAAATGTACACATGTGCTTGACACAATGGATATATGTATGGATTGTGATAAGAGTTGTATGAATCCCTAATAAAATGATCAAAATAACAAAAACAAATAGCCTCATCTTTTTCCCACCAACCGGTGGGTTTGAAGCACTGACATTTCCATTAGCAACTCAACACCTAACCCACTGCACCATAGTTAGAAACTGAAATTATAAACATTTTCAATTGCAGCAAAAATACAAAATACTTAAAAATAAGTTTAACAGATAATGAGTAAAACCTATACACTAACAACTATGAAACACTGCTGAGAGAAGAAAAATGGACAGCCTGACTCTAAAATTTATATAGAATAAAGCCTGTGCTGGTTAAAATAATCTTGGGAAAGAAAGAAAAAGGTAATGCCGGAGTGAATCATTATCACATTGATGTGTAATTTTATGTTGGTGTTGGTGGCTGCTGTCGAATTGTGACTGACTCAGGGACACATTGTTGTGTGCAGAACAGTAGTGCTCCAGAGGGTGTTTTCTAAGGCTGTGACCTGTCAGAAGCACACCACCAAGCCTGTCTTCCAAGGGGTCTCTGACTGAGCTCCAACTGCCAACCTTTCAGCTGGTATTTGACTGCTTAACCATTTGTATCACCCATATAACTTTATAAGCTTTTAAAACACATAGGCATCTTTTCCTTAGCTTATACCTTTACTTACTTTTAAACCAGCCTCACTGAGTTATGATTTACAAACAGTAAAATCCACCAGATTTCAATATAAAATTAATTGAGTGATCATAAACATACACAGTTGTAAGAGCACCACCAACAGAAAAACACAGAACCAACCTCCCCAAAGCTGTCCCACTCTTACTCCTGGGCAGCTAGTAATTATCTTTCTTAAGCAAGGTTTGCCTTTTCTATAATTTTATTGAACTAGAGTCATCTAGAAGGTGTTCTTCTCTAACTTCTTGTGTCAGCTGATGGACCATCTGGGTTGTTGCCATGTTTGGGTTACTATGGGTAGAGTTGTTGGGAAAAAACAAATAAAGATTTGGGGTGAAAATGTTTTCCCTTGGGTAAATATCTAGAAGTGAGATTGCTGATTCATATGATAAATGTATAGTAAGCATTGTAAGAAATGTAGAACTGTTTCTCCAAGGGGCTATACCATTTACAGGAGAAAGTTATAGAGTTCCATGTCCTCTACATTCTTACCAACACTTGACAGTGACCCTCATTTTAACTATACTCACTGAAAATTTAAAAATAAAACTTGTCTTGATACACTTCATCTACCACAGAGTGAACCCATCGAAAGTGTTCAATTCAGTGGCATTCAGTAGCACAGAGTTGGGCAACTATCCCCGTTTAATTTCAAAATACTTTTATCACTCCTGAAAGAAACTCTGTATCCATTAGCAGTCACATCTTTTCTCCACGTTGTTTACTTTGTCTCATTTCAAATAAATGAAATCATGTGTGCACTGTACTTCACTTCATGTTTTTATGATTCACCCTCACTGCAGCATACCAGCCATCAGTTCTTTATTCTATTGTATTTCAATATAATGTTCTGCAGTAGGACTATACTACATTTTACTCATCCATCAATTGATGAAGACATTTGAGTTATTTTAACTTTTTGATCATTATGCTGCTATTGAAGGTCATGTATGTAGGTTTTCAATTTCTTGGGCCTAATATGATAATAGGGGTAGTCTCCTATGTACACCAAACAGCACACCATCTTGTAATATGTGTGTGGGCACATCGTATCATGAGTAACATGTTTACACACACCTTTAAAAATGGGACTTAATATACTGACTTGGGGCTTTTTTCATTTACTGCAGAGGACACATTTTTCTGTGTTATTAATCTTGGACATCAATAAATGGTTCACAGCATTCTTTGGATGTCCCAAAAACATACTTACAGGGTTGGAAATTATGTTCTTGACCATAAATTTATACTCTTGAATCTAAATCTCTATATACTTTCTCAAATTATTTCTCAGGGGAGGGAGTTCTCAAATTTTTGGGTAAGGAATACTTACACTCTTTTCAAATTATTGAGCATCTCAAAGAGCAGGTGTTCTTATAGATTTTGTCTCTGATATTTGTAGTATTAGACACTGAGCCTGAAAAAACTTGAAATATTTACAAATTTGAATTAAAAGTAACCAAAGAAATCACTACATGTTATAGAAATGACATTTTCAGACCAAAAAAAGTAGTGAAAAGGATGTCACTGTTTCCATTTTTGCAGATCTCCTTAATGTCTGGTTTAATATGAAGGGGCTTTCAAAACTTTGTGAAAAAATTCCATTTATCTCTTATTTCGACAAATTTTTTGAAGCCCATCTTAATAGTCAGATTCTCATGATCAGCTTCTGCATTCAATCTGTTGTACTAGATTAGTATCTTAGTTACAGTATATAAGGAAAACCTGGCCTCAGCGATAACATGGTTGGATAAGGGAGAATTTAATAGGTATTTCAAATAACTCAATCCTTTAACACTATATCAAAACTTGGCCAGTGGTAGCTTTTTAAGGCTGGCTGCAATTAAAAAATGTCAATTAATTTTTTCATAGTTATATGGAAATCCACTGGACTAACATGCACCTTCAATATATTATAATTATGTGTTGGTCATTTGGAAAATATTAGCTCACTGAGTTATGTAGGTCTTTCAGATGTTGACATCTGTTTATAAAATATAAAAAGTCAAATTCATTAAACATCACCTCCAATTTCATCACAAGTCATACTCATAGAGATAGTTTTGCAAATTCTCATTTTCCCTGGAGTTAAATTTTTATCATTAGCACAAATTTTAATTGATTTCCTTGAGACATCACATGCACAAAATTTATGAGGAAAATGTCTGACCCAAGAGACGATTACCACAGTGTGCCAGCATTCTTTTAAGCACCAGTGGTGTTTCATGAAGAGTGGCTAATTCAGCCTGCAATTCAAACAACTGCAGAAGTGCCTGTCCTCCTGCAACACTGACCTCTTCAGCACATAGCATAGTGCTTTATGCATCCTCACAACCTGTCACACAGACAGTGCTAAACACATGTGCTGCCCGTGGTCCAGAGTTAATCATCTACACTGCGTCATCAAAAACAGTAAGAAACAGAACTAGCTTTAAAAAAGTGAGAACACATGGCAAAGACGCAGGAGTAAGGCGTAAATACTTATCCAGTGTGATGCCCCTACCTGGGTAGATCTGGGGCCCAGTAATAGTGCTTACCATAGCCATAAGGGTAAATGCCAACCCAGTGAGGAAGTCAAACAGCATTTTAGTATTATAAAGGTCATTTGGACCTTGTCCTTGTCCTCCCCACCCCTCTGAAAAGATCTGAGAGAGCCCCAGGAATGAGAAGATTTTTGAGAAATTCTCCTTCCAGATGAATCCCTAAAAAAAATATGTTAATTATTCTATTTTATTTTTAAAAATCCAATCCAAGCCTTTGGTCAAAGGATATTTAATTCACTTACACAATTATAAATTGCTTGGGTCTACTTATATGAACTTAATTTAAGAGATTTAATGTTTCCTTGTAGTGTAATGCTTCCTAGTACCACCTAGAAAATTTGGACCAGACTATGGTCTAACCAGTGGTATGAAAATGCCTGCTTCTCCTCCCTGGGGAACGGACAACCAAAAAGTGGGTGAAGGGAGACGTCAGACAGGGCAAGATATGACAAAATAACAATTTATAAATTATCAAGGGCTCATGAGGGAGGGGGGAGCGGGGAGGGAGGGGAAAAATGAGGACCTAATGCTGGGGGCTTAAGTGGAGAGGAAATGTTTTGAGAATGATGAGGGCAATGAATGTAAAATGCGCTTTACACAATTGGTGGATGTATGGATTGTGATAAGAGTTGTATGAGCCCCTAATAAAATGATTTAAAGAAAAATTTTTAAATGCCTGCTTGTTCACACTTCTTCTTAAAAGAGGGACTATTATTTGAAAACTAATTTGCTGCATTGTTTATGTGTTCCTCCAAATTTCAATTATACTGAACATATTTTATTTTCTTAGTAAATTTTCTCTTCGTGTCCATTGCCTATTTTTTTAATGAGGTGCCTATTTATTTATTTTGGCTAATATTTTTCAAGAGCTTTTATGATGAAGATAGTAAACTTCTGTTAAATGTCCATGCTTTTGTCCAGTACACAAATGTTTTTTATTTTTACTGCAATATGACTATGTGTCATGTACTGTCATAGGTGGTAAGGGGCTCAAATACATCCTATCAGACCCCCAAACCCTTTCATTTTACATATGAGGAAGGTGAAGCTAACTGGTGAAACAACTTGTCTAAAGTCACAAGTAAATAAATACGCTTAGGTTAAGATCCAGAGCGGCTGTCTCTTCCCAGGATGGGTGTAAGGATGACTTACCTGGATTCAAATGGATCCTGCTTCTCCAGAGGCCTTACTCTTTTCTTCGTCACCTTCAGTGTAGTCAAGTCCACATACTTCGTCTCCCCACTGCTGTAAGTGAACTCAAGGACACTATTCCATTCCCCCTGCACTCTGCACACCACAGTATTGGTGGTGGTGTGCTTTACTTCACCTGTAACCCTAGAAGCAGGAGAAAATAAAGATGTGCCCACAGAAGTGATATTGGTCTTGTTTCTTAGACTTCTGAAACCTCTGACTACATTCTATGAATCTTGTTTAAATTAGTTATACAGCACACGTTCATGTATCAGGGCTAAAGGCATGGGCTTTGTAAGTCCCAGGCCAACTTCCCAAATAACTGTTTCAATGACATCAATTTTAATCTTTAGGAAAAAAGACTGGGAATTAAAAAGCTTAGTTATGGTAACTATATGATACAAATAAAATATAATAATATTCAAATTAGGTAATAAAAGTAAGATTTTTTTGTCCTCCCCATTATTTAAAAGCTTAAAGTCACTACATTTGAAGTTCTGACTATAATACTTTTGCATAAGATAAGTAAGGTTCATTTTACATATATTCTAGAAATCAGGCAAATCACCTAGGAGTAGAAAAATACAAAATTATACATTAAAAAAATTTAAACTCTTACCAAAACAGAAAGTTTCAAAGAAAACTCATATAGAAAAATTATCATCATCACCATCACAGTACTTACAGAGATCGCAAACATTACAATTGTTAAAATTTAATGAAGAAAGTTATCTGTCTGGTTTACCAACAAAGTAGGGTGCAGCTCAAATGAAACTAAGAATAGAAGCAGACTTAATTATTTTTAATGAAGTTATTTTATATTCACTCTAGGCCACAGGGTCAGACGAGATAGAAGGTCAGACTTCAAAAGGCCAGGGTTAGGGTTCAGTCAGTGTGCCAGAAACTAGGGCTTAACTAGGTTCAAAAGGAAATCCAAGGGATCACACCATACCCACTGAAATGTTTCAGACAGCTGAAGCAGCACTGGAAGCACTCACTCGGCTATGCCAGGAAATATGGAAGACAGCTAGCTACCCAGCCAACTGAGTAGGAGAGATCCATATTTGTGCCCATTCCAAAGAAAGGTGACCCACAGAATGCTCAAGTAAAATTTTGCTTAAGATCATCCAACAATGGTTGCAGCAGTACACTAACAGGGAACTGCCAGAAGCTCAGGCCGGATTCAGAAGAGGGCACAGAAGAAGGGATATCATTGCTGATCTCAGATGGATCTTGACTCAAAGCACAGAATACCAGAAAAGATGGTTACCTGGTTTCATTGCCTATGCCAAGGCATCAGACAGTGTGGACCATAATAAACTGTGGACAACCTTGAGAAGAATGGGAATTCCAGAATACTTCATTGAGCGCATGCAGAACTTGTACATGGATCAAGAGGAAGTTGTGCAAACAGAATACGGGAATAATGCAAGGTTTAAAATCTGGAAAGGTGTTTATCAGGGTTGTATCCTCTCATCTATATGCTGGGCAAATCATCAGAAAAGTTGGATTTTATGAAGAGGCAGCATCAGGATCAGAGGGAGGCTTTTAACAACCTGGGATATGCAGATGACATGAACTTGCCTGTTGAAAGTAAGGAGGACTTGAAGCACTTGCTGATGAAGTTCAAGGATTGTAGCCTTCATTATGGATTACAACTCAATGTAAGGAACACTAAAATCTTTACAATTGGACCAATAGGTAACATCATGATAAATAAAAAAAGATTAAAGTTGTGAAGGATTTTGTTTTACTTGCATCTACAATCAATGCTCATGGAAGCAGCAGTCAAGAGATCAAATGACATATTGCATTAGGTAAATCTGCAGCACAAGACGGCTTCAGAGTATTGACGAGCAAGGGTGTCACCTTGAGGACTAATGTGTGCCTGACCCGAGCCATGACATTCTCATTGCATCGTATGCATCTGAAAGTTTACCAATGAACAAAGAAAACCACAGGAGAATAGATGCATTTGAATTGTGATGCTGGAGAAGAATATTGGAAGTACCAGTGACTGCTAAGAGGGCAAATCGATCTGTATTGGAAGAAGGAAGACTAGAGTGTTTCTTAGAAGCAAGGGTGGCAGGGCTGAGTCTTACATATTTTAGACATATTGTGAGGAAAGACCAGTCTCTGGAGAAGAACAACATGGGTGGCAAAAAAGAGGAAGGCCTTCGATGAGATAGACAAAGCGGCTTCATCAATGGGGTCAGCTATAGGAACAACTGTGAGGACCGAGCAGGACTGTGCAGCATTTTGTCCCGTTGTGCACAGGGTCACTATGGGTCGATGGCACCTAAGCAAAAGGCCCAGACGTGTGGGCAACAAACAGCTCCGGAACCCTAAATCTATCTGTCAGGTGTAAACCAAGGCCCCAGGAAGCAGAAGGACAAAGTGGAATGTCAGAGTCCGGATTTCAGTGAAGGGGAAGTCAAAAGCCTGCAAACCCAGAGCTCAAGGCAGAGCTGTGGAGTCCAATCAGCAAAGGATTTGGGAACCAGATGTCAGACCAAAAACAAGTGAGGAGTAAGTATAGCTCACGGGACTCAAAGAGCGCCAAGATGACTAGTCTGCTTGTTTAAGCAGGTGGCAACTCTGGGTTAGCCTTCCAAACATATGAATGGAAACAAATGCACCTATGACATGTTTCTTGTAATGTCATTCCACATTTCCGCTCTTATTTTACTTGCCAATATTCTTTCTTCCCTTCCTAGAAAATTCTAATTTAACCAAACAGGTATGAGCAAATGACCCAGAACACTCATTTTCCCCCCTCCTTTTCCACACATGCAGATCCAGAACTTCATGCTGAAAGCTAAGAATGATAGTCAGTTGCTCACTTGGCCTCTCTCTCACTGTGACAGCATACTCTCTTTAGTTATCACTGGCTCCCACCAGCCTTTCACCGCACAAATCACAATGACTCAGTTCCTGTCCTGGCCTGCAGGGTGACACAAGGTTCGGCAGCTCAGTGCAGCTACACAGAAACAACAGCACAAGGAGAAGTGGGCCAGGGCACAAAAACCACGCACATCCCTGAGGTAGGACATGAGGGACTTACGAAGTGAGGGCCTCACTTTACTATTAAGAATTCATCACTACAGTCTAATGCAGGATCAGTACACTTCTGTGAAGAACTCTCCTCATTGAGTCGATATTGACTCATAATGACCCTAAACATAGAGTAGAACTGGCCCTGTGGACTTCCAAAACTGCAACTCTTAATGAGAGTGGAAAGTGTCATCTCCCACCCTCACAGTGACTGCTGGGTTCCCACTGCTGACCTTGTGCCTGACCCACGCCACGGCACTCTACATTGCATCACATGCATGTGAAATTGAACATTGAACATGGCAACACACCAGCCACCAGGGCTCCTCTGTAAAGGACTACAGTAAATATCAGAATCTGCAGGCCAGCTGCTCTGTCAAAACAATTTAACGCTGCCCCTGCAGCACAGAGCATTGACCTGTACCCAGTAAGGAAGTCAAAGGGCATGGGTTGGAAAGAGGGAACCGATTACAAGGATCTATATGTGACCTCCTTCCTGGGGGACGGACAACAGAAAAGTGGATGAAGGGAGACACCGGACAGGGCAAGATATGACAAAATAATAATTTATAAACTATCAAGGGCTTATGAGGGAGGGAGGGGAGAGCGGGGAAGGAGGGGAAAAATAAGGAACTAATGCCGGGGGCTTAAGTGGAGAGGAAATGTTTTGAGAATGATGAGGGCAATGAAAGTACAAATGTGCTTTACACAATTGATGTATGTATGGATTGTGATAGAGTTGTATGAGCCCCTAATAAAATTATTTTTTTAAAAAGAAGAAGAAAAAAAAAAATTAGGTAAGGGAAGGCTCCTTCATCAAACTCCCAATAATTAAAACATGTGAGCTTTGTATCAACAAATAATCCAAAATATACAGTCCTTAAGGAACTCACCCAAAAAAGCTAATTGATGTGAGGAAGCATTTGCTCTTTTCACTTTCTAAAAGTTTGGAAGCAATCCAGTCTTTAGTTTCTTTCTTTCTTTCTTACTTTTGTTTTTTTTCTAGATACTCATTTGAACACCTGAGTAACAGTTTCATAGAGAAAAGCTTTTGTTGGATGAACATTAAGACTTTAACCTTGGGTTTTATTGGAGACACATAAACACATAAAAGAAATACGCACATGATGGGGAACTTTTACATTCTAAGTGGAGTTACAAAAGAAGGCATTGTACACTATGTTGATCAATGCTGCTTCCTAAGGGTACCTGCAACAAATCCCTTTGGAATTTAAGGCCAGGAAAATAGTTGGTCTCTTTTGAAAGACGTCATCAGATGATAACTAGGTTGAGCATCATGTTTCCCTTTTGCTGTAGCAGATGAGTCAGAACTAAATTTTATATTCAAGGATAGTAGTCCTCTAATCCCAGCCTTATTGTTCTTTCCACCTTCATGGTTACTTTACTTACAGACTTTTATCTCTGTCTACTACATATTGATTTTCTGTGAATGTCTCACAAATGCTTTCCAAAAGCAGCTTCCTGAATTCTGATACTAGACTGAGAGCTTTGTGAAGGCAGAGATAATCTCCTCCCACCCGCCTTCTGTACTCCACAACGCAGGAAAGTATGTGTCATTAGGAAGTGTTGAATAAGTCATAATCACACAGTATAATATATATCCTCATCCTAAATAAAATGAATGTGGAAAATGGGGTCAGGAAATGGGCAATGGAACAGGCAATAGGAAACGGGCTCACTTGGCATATCAAATATTGCTGTGGAAAAGGAACGAGTAAGGAAAGACGGGGAAGATAATATATTATCCCAAAGGCAGACAGCAGATAATGTGTCTGCTCCTATTGTAGAGAGCCAAAAAAGATTCCTGGCTGTGTCTGGGGAGGAGTAATGGTCCTTAGTAAAGGCAGGAGTAAAAAATTGTTTCTACTTTCAGTCCTCTACATGAGAAATTAGTTGAAACCACTAATTTTAATGGCGACGAAAATAGAAAAACACAACAAAAAAACATTAGTTAGCTCAAAGTACACATTAAGAGTTGTACTTTCAGAAGTGTGTGTGAGAGAGACAGTGACAGAAAGACTTTAATCCTAGCTTGACAAGTGACAAGAAGCAACAATGAGTGGGGTGTTGCTGACAGGTAAAAGACAGGAAGTAGGGGAAAGAAGTCAGTCTTAAGAAACGTCTAAGAAAAAAGGGATAGTAAATATAGCAACTAATCATTGACAAAATGGGGACATTTATCTTAGGTTGCCTTAAAAAGTGAAAATGAAAAAAGGCCATGTCTCGAGAGTAAATAAGGCGATAAAGATTTATTTTGTGGTACCCCCCCTGTAAGAACCCATCTGAGAAGATGGGAGAAGGCCCAGTCAGATGGAAAGACCCGGCTGGGCTTCTGCCAACAGTCAGATCAACTGCTTCCCCTGTGAGGGGCCGTCATGGACGTTCAGCCCAGGGTGTCTTTCAATGGCTGAAGCGCTAGCTGAGTATCTGACTACAGCCACATGAAAGATCATGCGTGAGAACTGCTGATCAACCTATAAAACTGTGGGAGTGGAGTCCTAGGTTCTGGAGGGATTTACTATGAGCAGTTGATAATATCATTTCTGATGTCAGAGGATCTTGGCCGAAGGAAGAGAATACCAGAAAGATGTTTACTTGTCTTTTACTGACTGTGCAAAGGCATTGGACTGTGTGGATCATAAGTATGGATAGCTTTGAGAAGAATGGGAGTTCTAGAACACTTCACTGTGCTTATGTGGAACTTATACATGGAATGAGATGTAAGTGTGTATATAGAACAAGGTGTACTGTATGGATTAAAATCAGGAAAGGTGTGCATCAGGGTTGCATCCTCTCACCATACTTACTCAATCTGTATGCTGAGAAAATCATTGGAGAAGCTGGATTATAGGAAGGAAAGTGTGGCATCAGGATTGGAGGAAGGCTTATCAATAAACTTCGACATCCTTGCTTGTGGAAAATGAGTAGGACTTGAAGCACTTACTGATGAAGAGCAAGGATTACAGCTTTCAGTACGGATTACAACTCAAACTAAAGAAGACCAAAATCCTCACAACTGGACCAATAGGTAACACCAAGGTAAATGGAGAAAAGACTGAAGTTGTCAAGGATTTCATCTTGCTTGGATCTAGTCAATGCTCATCGATGCAGCACTCAAGAGATTAAAAGATACTTTGTATGGATACATCTGCTGCTTAAAACGTCTTCAAAATATTGAAAAGCAACGAGGTTACTTGAGGATTAAGGTCTGCCTGACCCAAGCCGCCGGTAATTTCAGTTGCTTCATCTGCATGTGAAAGTTGGACAGTGAATAAGGAAGACTGAAGAAGAATCAACATGCTTGAATTTGGTGCTGGCATAGACTACTCAAAATGAAGCGCTAAAAGAACAAACAAATCTGTCTAGGAAGAAACACAACCAGAATGCTCCTTAGAAGCAAGGATGGTGAGACTTCATCTCACGTACTTTGTTGCCAGGAGAGACCTCGAGTCCTTGGAGAAGGCCATTGATCTAAGGTTTATTGTGCCAACCTGGCCGATAAACACGTGGGGTTAACTGAACGGCTTAGTGAGCCTCGCCTTTCGAGGTCTCGGTCTCTTGATTTCTGATGGTTGGGCCAGGGTGCAGCTACCTTAGCCAGTTCCCTGCTTCTGCTGTCAAGGCTCACTTCCTGCAAGACATCCCCCAGGAGAAGCCGCATGGACCTACCCCGATGCAACCCTGGGTGCTGGGGCAGCCGTGTGGAGACCCCTGCCAGTACTGAGATGCTTACACATTCACTGACTCGGCTTTCCTCCTGCAGTCGGCGTCATAGTGTGGGTTTTGTGAGATGGAGGAGGACTTTGTGGATTGGTGTTGGACATATGGGTTAATGTTGGACTTGTGGGCTTGGGCAGCACTGGGTTGGGATGTTTTCTTGATGTGCACTTACCCTTTATATAAAACTCTCTCTTATACATGAGTTTCTGTGGATTTGTTTTTCTAATGGACACAGACTAACACAGGCATCATGCTTTGTAATGTGGTAGGGCAGAGAAAAAGAGGAAGGCCCTCAATGAGATGGACTAACGCATGGACTAACGCAGTGGCTACAACAATGGGTTCAAACATAAGAACAATTGTGAAGATGGCCCAGGGTTATCTTCTGTTGTCCACAGGGTCACAGGCATCAGAACTGACTCAATGGCACCTAACAATAAGAAGTGGATATAATATAGGAGTTTTAACAACTGTACTGCAGGTCTGAAATTGTTTCAAAACAAAAATTTGAGATACTTGTGGTGGAATGAAATTTCTTAATATGGCTCCTCTACCCAAGTCTCTCTAGCTTCCACCAAATGACTGGGTGGGACTAGGCAAACAGGTTTGGGTTTTTTTTAACACTAATAGAAGGGATTGGTCAGTTTTTGTTACTACCTCCCCTAGCTATAAGGATGAGCTATGTTTGAAGCAGCAGCAGAGAGAGATTAGGACTATTTGGAACAGGACATCCAAGGATCTCTGTATGAAATAGCTGAGGTCGCTGAGACCAGATGTACCAGAAACGATAATGATGTGATTTGATATTTGTGTGATATACTCATGGCCGGAGTTTGATCTGATATTATCAGCCAATCACTTGTAAGAAGTTTGAGTGGGATGCAACTCCCTTACGTAGGTCACAAGTTTGACCAGATGTAAGGAACATTGTCCTGGGGTGTGGACAGCATCGCCTTTTCCCTAACAAGCAATCAAAGGAGAGGGAAGCAAGTAGAGACGGAGGGACTTGACGACCGCACCAAGAAAGAAGAGCGGGAGGGAAGTGCAACCCTGGGTCTCGGTGCTGAGACCCTCCAAAGGCCAGGAGATGACTAAGGCCAAGACACATGAGAACTCTAAGAGGTAGCAGGCCCTCAGCTGTTGAAAAGAGACAAAGACCTCTTAGAACTGGCACCCCCAAATAGACAAATAGCCTCCAAAACTGCGAGAGAATACATTTATGGATACAGCCATCCATTTGTCGTTTTTGTTATTGCAGCACTAGACAACTAAGATGGTCTATAAAGAGCATGTGAACTCCAGCATGAAAGGAAACTGGAAACTGCACAAAAATTCCTCCTCCTAACTTTTACAATAGAGAGAGTCTGTGCCAAGAAAACTTGGAATAAGATCATTAAAAAAAAAAAAGAAACTAATTTTGTATAGAAAGGCTTGGAAAACCAGGTAGGGCGAAAAGCCATCAAAGAGTTGGCTCTAGCGCCTGGAGTCTTAAATGCTTGAAGATAAACAAGCAGCCATCTAGCTGAGAAGCAACAAAGCCCTCATGGAAGAAGCACACCAGCCTGTGTGATTACGAGGCGTTGATAGGATCAGGTATCAGGCATCAAAGAAGAAAAAATGATGGGGTGTGCAGAGTGGGGACCCAAAGCCCATCTGTAGGCAACTGGACATCCCCTTACAGAAAGGTCGCGGGGAGGAGATCCGCCAGTCATAGTGAAGTATAGCACTGATGAAACTCTACTTCTTTAATGCTTCCCCCCGCCACTATTATGATCCCAATTCTACCTTACAAATCCGGCTAGACCAGAGGATGAACATGGGTGCAGATAAGAGCTGGAAACAGGGAAGCCAGGACAGATAAACCCCTCAGGACTAATATTGAGAGTAGTAATACCAGGAGGGTAATGGTAAGGTGGGGGAAAAAGGGAAACCGGTTACAATGATCTACATATAACCCCCTCCCAGGAAGACAGACAACAGAAAAGTGGGTGAAGGGAGACATTGGACAGTGTAAAATATGAAAAAAAAAAATTTATAAATTATCAAGGGTTCGTGAGGGAGGGAGGGCTGAACAGGGAGGGAAGGGAAAAAAGGAGGAGCTGATACCAAGGTCTCAAGTAAAAAGAAAATGTTTTTTGTTTTTTTTTTAAGAAAATGTTTTAAGAATGATGATGGCAACAAATGTACAAATGTGCTTGACACAATGGATGGAGGTATGGATTGTGATAAGAGTTGTACGAGCCCCCAATAAAATGATTTTAAAAAAGCATTGGCCATCTTCTCCCTCACTGGCCAACTTACATGGGAATTAAGAGTCTTGCCTCTGGAGCTGTTCTTGAAGATGTGGCCATAAATGGGCCTAAACTCCTTACTGCAATGCTACTGCTTTCTTAGTGCTCTGCCTGGCCCTTAGAGGAAAAAGAGTGAGATAGGATGGCAGTTGGCTTCCTGGCCATGCAACCACAGGATAACCAAAGATGTGGACACGAATTTCATCAGGATGAGTGAAAAACCTAAACAGGGCTACAATTATGGAAAACACTAGGAACTTAGTATTGGTGGGGTGTGAGCTCTATAAAACAAATGTGAATCCCACTTGGAGCAAGAAGAGCTTGGGAAGGAGGAAAGAGGATAACCCTAAGGCATAAGCCCAAGTACTGAAGAGGGACTTCCAAACAAAGAGGATGATTCTATGTAGTGTATTTATAGGAAGGCACTATCTAATGCTATGGTACCGGCAAGATTCACAAAGATTAATTCTGATCCTTCACATTTAGGTAGTCCTAGGAATATGATAAATCAAGTTATTATAACTGATGCAGTCTTATATCAAGATTAAAAGATACATTCTAATGGCAAGGATCAAAGGAATGGTAATAAACATATACACTTAATACAAACATGGAGAGAAAAAAAACAACAATAAAATTGTGCTAGGTTTTTGAGTTTAGAGATATATTCTGACGCAAACTTTCTCTGTTAGTGTCTACAAATTTAGATATCTCCTTCTATGTTAATCCACACTCCCCTACAGTCAGTATCAAAGTTATTATCATCTACTCTTGACTTGCTTCCAACTCTGGCTCTAAGATTTTCAAGTCTCTGGCACTGGCCGGAACATGCTAGTAACAAAACCAATGTCCTAGTTCTTCGTGTCATCAGTAGTGACCATTGAATGAAACAAGAACATTAAAGTCAGAGAAGAGAGAGAAATAAAGAGGCACAACAGCTATTTAAAAAAAAAATCATTTTATTGGGGGCTCATAAAACTCTTATCACAATCCATGCATCAACTGAATCAGGCATGTTCACAACAGCTATTTTTAAACGGAAGGGGGATACTGATGGTAGGCAGCTTCAAAAAAACCCAAGGGCTCACCCTAAGAGTAACCAAAACGATCGTTGTACATTCTGGGCCACACACTAACCCCAAGAACAAAGAAATTCACACTAAAGCATATTTCCCAAGAAAAATCAACGACTATTTACAGATGACTTACAACGAATCTAGCACATTACACTGGCATAATGTCAGGTGCCTTCCACTCAAGAGATTCCATATGCCCAAGAGAATGAAACAATGCCTGGTCCTGTGCTACCTTTGTAATCAAGGTGCTATCGAAATCCTATCTCATGCCATCAAGTCCATTCTGACTCATGGTGACCCTATGGACAGAGTAGGGCTGCCCCGTGGGTTTCCAAGATGAACTCTTAGCAGGAGTAGAAAAGTCTTCTCTTTCCCCAAGAGTAGCTGGTGGATTCAAACTGCTAACCTGGGCTCGCAGCCCAAACCATAACCATTATTCTGCCAGGGCTTCTCCACAGGTACAACAGAATGCTCAAAATGCTACAGGTTTCCCATGGAAGCCTTCGTGAAATAGGACAAAACCACATGAAGCATTCAAAAAACAAGTTTGTGCATCAGAGGTGCTTTAAAAATATGTTATATAGGCAGTAAGTCCTTTAGAAATCCAAAGAACATACAAGGAGGCTTCAAACAGCTCATTACAAAATTTTAGTATCTCTGGCTAGACCAGAGCATGTACACTGGTGCAGATAAGAGTTCTTGACACATGGAATTCAGGACAAATAAACCCCTCAGAAACAATAATGGGAGTAAGTGATACCATGAGAGTAAGGAAAAGGTGGGGGGAGAAGGGGGAGAAAAGGGGAGCCGATCACAATGATTGACGTATTAACCCCCACCCACCATCCCAAGGGGGATGAACAACAGAAACGAGAGTGAATGGAGACTGGACAGTATAAGATATGAAAATAATAATAATTTATAATTTATCAAGGGCTCACAAGGGTGGGAGGGAAGTAAAAAGAGGAGCCAATACCAAGGACTCAAGTAGAAAGAAAATGTTTTGAAAATGATGGCAATATATGTACAAATGTGCTTGATACAATTGATGCATGGATTATTATAAGAGCTGTAAGAGCCCCCAATAAAATGATTTATTAAAAAAAGTTGTACAAGTCCCCAATAAAATGATTTAAAATAAAATAAAACTGTGCCTACTTCACGGACAGTCGCAGTAAACAGCGGGGCCTTAAAGGGTCAGTGTTCTTTTAAGGCTCCTATTACAAAACGTAAGAGTTCTGGAGAGCAATGGTTATGCACTCTGCTGCTAATGGGAAAGTTAGCACTTTGAGGCCGTCATTGGCTTTGCAGAAGACAAGCTCTGACAATTTGCCGATGACTGTATAGGAAACCTCACAGGGCATTAGAGGGTCACGATGAGTTGTCTTCACAGAGTCAGGGTGACCAAGACTAAAATGCTAGACATTAACAAGCCAAGAAAAAAAATTCGCTGAAAACCCACTGACCACAAGTCCATTCTAAGTCACAGTGACCTCATAAGGAGGAAGAAGTGCTCCTAGGGTTTTCTGAGACAAATAAATCTTTACAGGAACAGTCTCATTCTCCCTTAGAAAGAATGGTGGATTTGAACCACCAACGCTTTCTTATGGTTAGGTATAGTTTCACCATAATTTGGAGTAATGGCTGCTTCAACTGAAGTCTGGATCCAAATTTGGATCTCTGTGCCAGAGAATGCTTATTTATCTCTCAGGAATTCTAGTCTATATTGTGTTAGCTGCGTCACCAGAAAAGATTTATCAGGTAGATCTGCTAATAATGTCACTATTTTTAAAACTACATGATGACTTCCATAATGCCTTGAAAGACTAAATATATTAAAAACAAACAAGCAAGCAAACAAACAAAAGCATGAATAAAAACCCAGCCCCACAGACACAGATCAAAGCAGGAAACCCACGAGGGGTTCGAATACAGGCCTGAAGTGGACAGGCAGAGCCAAGTGTCATGAAGATGTTCTTACCGGTGCAGTCTGCCCCCATAAAACGGCTTAGTGTGGAAAGTGATGCTGGCTGAGTACCCGGTCTTTGCACAGTTGACGCTGACTTTGCCACCCAGTTCTACCCAGGGAACGGTTAAAATTGACCGGGCGTATGCACAAGGTAAAGAAAACGTATACTCTTCTCCATGTTCCAACAGACTGAGGATACCTGAATGTGAAAACAGTAGGATAGTTAACATCTTACAAGAAAAATTAAGCCACCCCCAAAAAGATCCATTGTGTTTACTTGTATAGTAGATCCTATTATTTTGCTTTATATGATTTCATTTACAATGGCAATTTTTTCATAGTAGTGAATCAAGGTATTCCCACTATGACCTCACTATCCCTTTTAGGTTCACAGGACCAGAAAGCACTACCAATGACAGTTTCAAGAAATCCCCTTAAAATTCCTTCAGCCTGAACTTAAAGCATTGTTAGGATCTGATCATTGATTAGGGCTTATAACTTTTTCAAACTGTTACAGAGTCAACTGAAATAAGATAGCAATGGTTGGGAAATCTATACAGATTAAGGAAAATAAAACCTAATCCTATCAGAAAAATCACAGATATAATAATTACTTTGTCAAATTCTGAAATATTTATGGTAAAGCTGAAAGAATGTAAGCGGGGAAAGAGCAGAAAGGAGAGCTGTAGCACTGATGGCTGTACAGCTCACTCGATGGGACTGAACACAGACGTGCGCGTGCACGGATCCACGGACTGTGTCAGATATGTCCATGAGACTATTGCAATAAGGGAAAAGAATACTATTCTAATAGAGCTTGTTTCTATAATGATGCTATATTAAAGACATTAATTGTTTTTCTCATTTCTTAGATATGTTTTGTCTTGTTTTGGAAGGGGGCCTACCATCACCAGATTCTCATGAGCCAGAATAACTGCCCAGGGGGAAATAATGTCAAAGAGTGAGGCTCTAAACCTGGCTACGCCTTAAACTTCATGACCCTGCGGCGTCTGTTCCATCATTTCTCGACATCAGATTTTTCATCTATAACATCAACAGGCTGGTTTATGAAACATCAAGGGCTAATGTAGAGTTTATAAACTAAAAAGACAAGTTTTTAAATTAATAAAACAAGAGTTATAGAAGTTTAAATTAATAAGCAGTTTAAGTTATGGAGTACAAAACTGATGATCTGAAATGTAGATCCCTACCTAACTCACACAAAAAAGAAAAAAAGTGATTTTTTTTTCTCGTTTTAATTAACCTTAAACATTATATGGAAGTTGGAAAGAGTCATATCACAATAAATAACAGAACTTAATAATGAGGAGAGTTAAAGAGGAGGTATTTTTATCTGGAACATAACATGGTGTGATTTATTTTTGTAATAATAAAAATTTTAAATTTGGAAGAAATTTTATGTTTAAGTGAAAGATAACAGATGCATTTAATAGATTATATTGCAGTTAAAACATACTTTAAAGTTTTATCATTGATGGTAAAATAGATATGTTTAGTTCTAAAAAGTAGGCTACAATATTATACATAACCCTAAACTTATAAAACTAGAAAGATGAACATACACAAAAACTATATAAAATACTAAAAAAAACTATCCATATCTGCATGTAAGAATTACAAATGCTTTTCATTTTTTCCTTTGAATTTTTCTAAAGTTTTGATAATAAAAATCTTCTATATTTAAAATCAGAAAACACATTTAAACAGAAAATCTGTAAGTCACTCACCTCTACACACAAGCATTCTAAAACATAAACTAAAAACAAAAACATAGTACACATAGCAGTTCTTATATATAATATTTATCTAGCTTCCCAAAGTTTAAGGTTGTAGTATGAGATCAATAATCTGCAAAAAGTTTTCTACGTACCTTCTCCAACCATTGTTACGCCTATTGACATGCCTAAGAATTTGCTCTTCGTCCAGACATGCGCATTCACACACATCTTCCTCTCTGCACATTCTGCATAAAATCCTGAGACTGGAGGATGATGGGAAACCTGCTCAGCAACAAATCTGACTGTGTAACAGTCTGATCCCACCTGGCTCAAAGACTCCTCTGAAACAGGAGCTTGATTTGTGGTTGCCTGGGTGGAAGCGCTGCCACTAACAACGGATGGTACCTCACTTTTCGGCATTCTCCAGGAACAGTGAAATGTCTCTCCAATGATAGGATTGTACGGTTTCTTAGCAATGGCCCCCTTACGGCCTTCGTGAAATGAGGTAAGGTAGTACTCAACAAAACGCATCATTCTGTCCTCAGCTGTGGCTCCATTAGTGATGGCTATAAATAAGTCTGGATGAGACATGAAGTCTGCATACATTTCCAGCAAGGAACGCTTCTCCAGGATAAAGGTAGGAAGCACCACCTAGAACAACAACAAAAACATCAACCAAAAAGGGAAAATGAAGCCTGTGTATTCATATGTAAACAACTACTCCAAGCTCGCTGAAAACACATTATCTAAGTGGATATTAAAAACAAAAGTTACAAAGGATAAATATTTGGTCTCAGTAAGCATTAAGCAGGCTTCACAATACATGAGGGGTGATAACCAGCTGCTGGAAGTTTGGGGGCCTGCAGGGAACAGGATTTCTAAACCGCAAACATGTCTAGAGGGCTGTAGTCTAAGGTCATTTTTGCTCGCTACAAATATGTTAAACACTGGGCCACTACTTGCAAGGTTAGCAGTTCAAGTCCACTAGCTGTTCCTCAGGAGAGGGATGATGCTATATACTCCTGCACAGATTTATAGTCTTGGAGCAGTTCCACTCTGTTCTAAAGAGTCGTGGCAGAGTCAACTCAGCGACAGTGTTTGCTTTGCTTTGGCTTATCAAGATATGAGATGTTAAAAGAGGCAATGAATGCCAGCTTTTAGGAAAAGAACAGAGATCACTAATTAAAGCAAAAAAACATAACATTTAATTTTAAGTACATGAGAACTATTTTCAAGAACAGAACTTTTGACACCTAAAGCCCGATAAGAATAAGGAAGATTAAACATTTTATTTAAAGCAAAGCTCAATTCCTTCAGAAAGCTATGAGCCAATATTTTCAAGAGCATTAAGATATTCATACCCATGTAGTCTGTTGATTACTCTTCCAGGAATCTAGCCTTAAAAAACAACATAATAATGAGGGAAAAGGAATATGGAAAATAAAATGTGTGTCATAATATTGTTAGAGTAACTAAGAAATGAAAAGAATACATTTTTAACAGTGGTTCAGGCTAAATATGGAACTTTTGCCTAATGGACAATTTTAAGAATTTCAAAAAATGGTTAAGAAGATAACAGGAGCAAAAAATACTGGCTATTTCACGGTCAAGTGGTGGGGATGAATACTTGCATCTTTATTTCATGGAATTACAAAAAGCAAATTTCATGTGGAGACTAACCCAGGGCCCAGGAAAGGAAGCAAAAGCAAGCATTTGGGCACTGTTAATGGGAAGGAAGAATTTTCAGCAGTACTTCCACCTTACAATCCTAGTGAAACAAGTATCTTCTGTCAATCCAGCCAGAGGACCATCATGGGGATTATTAGGAAGAAGTTTTAAGAAAACTGAAAACTGCGCAGGTGAGAAAAAGGCTGGGAAAGTTGTGCCATGGGATTACCCTCCTGCTCGTTCAACAAATGTGGCAATGGCTGAGAATTTCATTGGAAAACCTTATCCCATCCATCCTCTGGCCCTGATCTTGCTCCTTCAGATCTTTTTGTTCCCAACTCAAAAGAACATTCCAAAGGAACATAATCCGAGTCATTTGAAGACAATATCAAAATTGCTTTCTTGATGTGGTATATACCAAAGAGCACAAAATTCCTCAAGGAAGAGTTAGTGAGATGGAAAAGCTGCCTCAGAAGTGTATAAACTTAGATGGAGGATATGTTGAGAAATATT
Source organism: Echinops telfairi (assembly GCF_000313985.2). NCBI lineage: Eukaryota > Metazoa > Chordata > Mammalia > Afrosoricida > Tenrecidae > Echinops > Echinops telfairi. The sequence goes on from NW_022103914.1 coordinate 4,463,587, forward strand.
AACTTCACTTTTTATATTTTTATTAATAAAAGTATATTATTTCATAATAGCACTTTTTTAGTTATGTGTGTGTACTCAATGGATAACATAAAGCAGGAAGATGATTGACACAAAGGTCAAGTTGAAATGATTACCTCTAGGAAAAAGTAGAGGTAGAGGGTCTACAACAAGGAGCGGTGCACAGAGAGCATCATCTAAGGTCTGGCCGTGAAAGGTAGGTATATGGCTACTCATCTTATGGCTGTGTTTTGAACTGAATATTCAGTCTTCTGTGTGTATGATACACTTCACAAAGAAAATATAGTAATCAGGGAAAAAATGAAACAAATGCATACATACTATAATATGAAAAAAGATTTGAAAGTAATCAAGTGAGAATTTTATTGTGTTAGGGTGGTAAAATAATAAACTCAATTAAAAAAACAAACTAACAAAAACCAACCTGTTGCTGAGTAAATTCTGACAAAGTAATCCTACAGGGTAGAGCAAAACTGCCCCATAGCATTACCTAGACTGCAATCTTCATAGAAGCAGACTGTCACATCTTCTCCCATGGTGAGTTAAGCCACTGCTTTTCAGTTAGCAGTTACGTAATTGCTTACTAGCTGTACCACCAAGCACACCGCACGCTGCCCCTACTACCATCACAGAACATCCTTTTCAAATGTTCTTAGTTACGCCTTATAAACCTCAACATTGTTCTACTAAGGGATGGCCACACATACCAAATAAATCCTTCATGTGAATACTGACTTTAACCAAGTTCACAACCAATTATGAAAATATTCCTTGAATAGAAATGATAACCAACTAGAATATCTAGAGTCAGATGAAAGGCCAATGAACTTCATTATTAATTCCCAAAATATGTTTGTTAATAAACTTTTTACTCAATCTATTTACTTAAAACTCCTATAAAAGATAAGAAGTCTAAGTACAGAAATGTGTTTTTTGCCTTTTAATCATTCAAAGTGAATGATAAATACAAATATTCTATCAGTAAGTCACATTTCCATATAAACAATTCATTGAAAACAAATAGCCTTTTAATCAATACTTCCATTACCTTCAATGATACCAAAAGCTTCAATTTGAAACAAACATTAAGTCAATGGTAAAATTCCATACTAATGCCAAACAGTATAGAAACCCCTACAGTAACCATTTTCTTTTGCCATTTATAGTTTTAAAACCTGTTTTCTTGTTTAATTAGTTGCCTTGGATTTATTAATAAAACAAATTAGGGCATCCCAATGGAATAAACTGGAAAACAAAAATGCCAGCCTAAAATGAAAACAAACTACAGAACAAATAAACCAACTGGGGAACTTATTACAAGTACTTCTCATCCACTAGGTCTGGGGTGAGGGCCTGAGATTCTGCATTTTTATCAAGCACCCAGGTGATGATATTGCTGCTTATCTTCAGAACACGTTTTAAAAAGTCCAAGAACCCCCAAAGTATGGTCTTAGGGTTAAATCTGGACTGCTGTTTTGATAATGAAAAATTTCTGAGTGAAACCAACAGACTGTCTATGCTTACTTTTCATGCTACAAAGAGTGAGCTGCATATTTACAACAAAGACCAACACCCACACAGCTGAGAGTATTTACCATCAGGACCTTTCTAGAAGTTTCCTGCTTCCAGTTATACATAATTCCCAAAATGGACTGCCCAAATAAGAGAAAAGTATTTTGTGGAGTTCAAGGCAGCACAGTCCACCAATGCCCCCTTTTCATCTCAGAAACAGGAGGACCGTAGGTCTACATTGATATGCAACTTCCTATTTCACAGAAAACCACAGTTTAAAAATAAAAGATAAGTGCTGATAGACTAAAAACCAAATCATGAAGAGTTAAATGGCCCGACAACATTAACAATTATAGGCAGAATCATGGCTTATGGGCTCCAGAAACTGCTCAGCCTATCACTTACTCTTGTCAAATCCATGCCCAGCTTGAGCTGTGACAGGAGATGCAGGATAACGCTGCGCTGCTCTTCCACGGCTCCCAGGTCATCCTCCTTGTTATCACATGTATCCTCCACCTCGTCATCTGCATTTACTTCTTCAGGTTCCTTGACACAAGAGAAAGCAAAACTCCAGTGCTATAAACATTTGCTAACATCCACGAGGAAAAAAAACATAAAGGGATGAGGTTTAGGAAAATCTGAGGACAGGTAAAGATGTTTCTGGAAATACAGCCTACATTCCTTGGCATTGGAAGAGGTTATTTTCCTAGAACTCATTAGCACTGCAACGGATTGTGGTTTCGGTATATTTACCAAATATGAAAATATTTTTAAAGGAATTTTAAAAAGAGTATATCATGTTTCATCAGAAGCTTTGGCCATCTGCCTACAGGCAGTACTATTACCTGTAAATTACATTCTAGGTGTTGTACAACATAAATATTCGCCCCCTTTAAAGATAAAACTATAGAAGTACATTGAACTTTGGTGTGACTGTACATGTCAAGTCTTAACAACTGCAACATGGGAGTTGCCAGGAGACACCTGGGGGTTATGGAGAATTCTAAGTGCAAGTACGGAAACCCTAAGGTGCTCATGCAGTCTGAATGACACTCAAAGTCTTACACAGCTTTTAAATCTAACCACAAACAGTCCTTTCAGGACGAAAAGTCTTTCGTGTCAGTAGGGTCCTGGCTACAAGTGGTTAAAAGAGAATATTAAACAATAGTATATGGTTTCAAATTCCCAAGTTCTATAGGGTTCTTGGAGCCCCAGCCTGCCTGCCTAACAGCAAGGTCAGCAGTTCGAAACCACCAGCTCCCCTGAGGGAGAATGACGAGGTTTTCTACTCCTATAAAGAGTTTTCATCTTGGAAATCCACAGGGGCAGCGCTATACTGTCATGAAGGGTCACTAGTAGTCAGAATCAACTCGATGGCAGCTGAGTTTTGCTTTATAGGACTTTTATTAGCTATCACTTTCCACATTTATTTGGGGTGGTGTCTCAACGTTCTCTGTGAAACATTCAACTAGTAACTTGGTGTAAGACAGTTTTATATGACAATATTATCTTTTAGATTTCTTCTGGGCTTTAACTTAAGAGGACTGTAAAAAGAACTTTGTTAACTGTAAAAATTAGCTTTGTTAATTTTGTACCTTTGGTTTTCCCCTTCAATAACAGAATCTTACCAAACAACCCATCTATTTTGTGTAGCTAGGTTAAAAAAAATTTTCTTAATCATTTTATTGGGGGCTTATACAACTCTTATCACAATCCATACATCCATCCATTGTGTCAAGCACATTTATACATTTGTTGCCATCATCATTCTCAAAACATTTTCTTTCTACTTGAGACCTTGGTATCAGCTCATTTTTCCTTACTCTCCACACCCCACCCCACGAACCCTTGATAATATATAAATTATTTTGTCATGTCTTACACTGTCTTATATGCACTTTTCTGTTGTCCGTCCCCCACGGAGGGGGTTATATGGAGATCCTTGTAATCGGTTCCCCCTCTCTACACCACCTTCCTTCTACCCTCCCGGTATTGCCACTCTCACCACTGGTCCTGAGGGGTTCATCTGTCCTGGATTCCCTGTGTTTATAGTTCCTATGTGTACCAGTGTACATCCTCTGGTCTAGCAAGATTTGTAAGGTAGAATTGGGATCATGATAGTGGGGGAGAGGAAGCATTAAAGAACTAGAGGAAAGTTGTATGCTTCCTCAGTGTTATACTCCACCCTGACTGGCTCGTCTGCTCTCCGAGACCCTTCTGTAAGCGGATGTCCAGTTGCCTACAGATGGGCTTTGGGTCCCCACTCCGCACTCCCCGATTCACAATAATATGACATTTTGTTCTTTGATGCCTGATACCTGATCCTATCAACACCTCATGATCACACAGGCTGGTGTGCTTCTTCCATGTGAGCTTTGTTGCTTCCCAGCTAGATGGTCGCTTGTTTATCTTCAAGCCTTTAAGACCCCAGATGCTAAATCTTTTGATAGCTGGGCACCATCAGCTTTCTTCACCACATTTGCTTATTCACCCGCTTTGTCTTCAGCAATCGTGTCGGGAAGGTGAGCATCATGGAATGCCAGTTTAATAGAACAAAGTGTTCTTGCATTGAGGGAGTACTTGAGTAGAGACCTGATGTCCATCTGCTACCTTAATACTAAACCTATAAATATGTGTACATAGATCTATTTCCCCATCATTGTATATAAATATATTTACATATATACATGCCTCTATTTAGACATCTATAAATGCCCTTTGCCTCCTAGTTCTTTCCTCTATTTCAAAAAAAAATTTTTTTAAATAAAAAAATCCCCCCAAAACAGAAACTTAATGTTCTCCGGTTAAAAACTTGTCAGTTGATCCCCCCTCTGATGCACATTAGACCTGATCTGGTTTTCAACATTTTCTGTGTTTTTTGTTTGCTTGTTTTCATTTCATATTGGGGTTTAGCTCAGATGTACTTAGTCCCTGGGGGTAAACTTCCTCAATGTTTGTTATATGTGTTTCAGGATATGAAACCCAGGATTGATGAACCTAGAGAGACAGCAAGTAGAATACGGGTTTCTGGGAGGTACAGTTGGGTAGGATGGAGTTAATGTCAAGGAGTTCAAGAAGGAAGAGAGTATTTTGAAAAACATTGTGGTAGTAATTGTACTATACTGCTTGATGTGATTAAACTAGGGAATGATATATCTCTATTAAAATGCAAAAAAAGTGACTGTGGAAAAAATAAAAACAAACCACACACAGACACACACATACAAACAAACATGAAAAACAACATACTGTTCTCAAAATAAAACACAGTGAGTTTCTGGTCTTTATTTTGCTTTTATCTTTTCCCCATCTTCTATCACAGAAATATACATCAGGTCAGCTTCTGAAATGTCACTTAAAGACTGAATTCATTTCCTTAAATGAAGAATATACTTCTGTGTTTATAATTTTAAGGACAGATACCAGAGGCATTGTTAATTCCTCTCTAATGGCTAGTAAATCTGTCAGTAACCTAGGATAAACCAGTTGTACAATATACTTCTGAATATTTAAAACCCTAATCACATCAGTCACTGCTCAGTCCATGCGGTGCAGAGTACAACTGATCATGGGGTTTTCAAGGCTGGGACCTTTCAGAGCCAGTCACCTGCAAGTGGTTGGATCTGGCAATCATTTGTTAATAGTGGAGCGTTTAACTGTGCTTCCTACTGGATGTTCACAAGTCCTAAGAGAGGTAGGAAAGCTGATCACTCACCTGTCTAAATATGAATAACAAATACAATACGATTTAATACTAATACTGAGCGGGGGCAAATCTTCTTGGTCTAGATTTAAGTAATGTTCTCCAACCTTCTTAAAAGGTACTGTTACAGTTTTAAGGTCAGAATCTGGAACGCATATTAATAATATTAACACTACCATACAGTACAAAATTTACTTTGTGGTTTGGAACTACCTCCTGTAAAACAATTATTAAAATAAAAGTAAAAGGTACAGTTATTGTTTTTATAAAAATGGTCAAATCACTTAATAGAAAAAGTTACATTAGATATTGATTCGTCATAATAGTGGGAACTGAGGAATTTAGAAATTCTCTTTTTTAAAAAAAAGGCTTCCTCATGCTATTTTAAAAGAAAAGCTTAAGCATTAGGAAGTGAAAGCATTATCCACATTCCAATAAGCACACTCCACTGGGGTGAGGGAGGGGGAAAAAATATACTAAGGGCTGAAGTAGAAAGAAAATGTTTTGAAAGTGATGATGGCTACATATGTATAAATGTACTTGATCCAACTGATGTATGGATTGTTATGAGCCCCTAATAAAATGAGTTGTTAAAAAGAAATAAATGAACACACCCAACTGTATAAAATTTGAATCCAGAATGGTTACCAAATGCAGTGGCAAGAACTGTTGTTGAGTTTCTAGGAAATGTCTATATTTGGAGATTCAGTGCCAAAGAGTAACCCCAATATTCCACAAAATGCACACTAACCCTTCTCTCACCTTCCGAGTTCTGATTTGGGGTAAGAAGAGCTATGGGCTTCATCCTAGCCTCATCAGGCTTACTTCCTCTCTTAGGTGACAGGAAAGTCTCTACTACTACCATACAGGTCTCCAGCTTGTATGCACATATTTCAAAGAAGAAAGCTACTAAACTTTTGGAAAATTCAAGGCTATTCAGGCTATTTAAGTGAAGTCTGTCTTTAATTTTTTTTAAAAATCTGCAGTTCCCCCAAACCCCGCTTATACTCTACTTGGCAATGTACTTGGTCTCTTAACCTCTGTGCCTCAATCACAGGTGGCTTTAGTCTGATTTTCAAAACATGTTGCATTCCCCCAAATCTCTAGTTGCTTTTAATAGACATTTACAGTCAAATTCTACTCTCATCAGAAAATTCAACATGTTCATAATCATATTAACCCCTTTTCTCTAGAAGCTTTCATTGTAATTTTCCTACAGAGTGGCACCACAATTTTATCTACTGTATATAGTTGAGTATAAGCTGACCCAAATATCAGCTGAGGCACCTAATTTTTTTAAAAATAGTTTTATTAGGGGCTCATACTACTCTTATCACAATCCATACATACATCAATTGTGTAAAGCACATTTGTACATTCATTACCCTCATCATTCTCAAAACATTTGCTCTCCACTTAAGCCCCTGGCATCAGGTCCTCATTCCCGCCCCCTCCCTCCCCCCTTTCCCCTCCCTCATGAACCTTTGATAATTTATAAATTATTATTTTGACATATCTTACCCTGTCCCACTTCTCCCCTCACCCACTTTTCTGCTGTCCTTTCCCCAGGGAGGAGGTCACATGTAGATCTTTGTAATCGGTCCCCCCTTTCCAACCCACCCTCCTTCTACCCTCCCAGTATTGCCACTCACACCACTGGTCCTGAAGGGATCATCCGCCCTGGATTCCCTGTGTTTCCAGTTCCTACCTGTACCAGGGTACATCCTCTGGTCTAGCCAGACTTGCAACGCACCTAATTTTACCACAAAAACTGCATTAAAAATGTGCTGAAACACTCAGCTTATACACGAGTATATACAGTAATCATTTAGGCTAAAAACTTTGATCCAACTCTACCAACCCACGAGATTTTTCATTTCAAATGCATATTATCTATGCACGTGTCTTTGTTTCTATTTCCACTTTTATTCTAAGGTAAATCCCATATTACCACTCTTCTTAAACATATCACATCCTTCCCCAGCTTAAGACCCCACTGTATATCATATTAAGACCAAATTCGTATGTTATTTTTTTAATTCCTCTGGTTAAAAAAAAAGGCAACTGGTAACATTTTTTTTCTTTTTTTTTTCATCTACTTTTCCCACATCATAATTTCTTCCTTATTCATTGTCCAGTTTCGAAGTGTATCTCACTCATTGAGACACTCCATTGAGTTGATGACAACTAATAGCAACCCTATAGGGCAGGTAGAACTGCCCTCGTGAGTTTCCCAGACTGTAACTTTTTTTCACCAACAGTTTTATTGGCAATTAAGTTAAATATAATTCAATAGCTCAATCATTCAATCATATCAAGGAGAATTATACTGTCAGCCCCACTTCCATTTTAGATTGCCCCACCCAACCGTAGTTAAATCGCTTCTAAGATGAGCTATGCAATCAAAATCCGTCTAGTGCTCCTTTCACCTTCCTATCCCCCTTATTTACTCCTGACTTCCCCTCCCCACATTATCCACCCATCACCCCTACTGCATCCACTCCTCCCATGCTTCACAGCTGGGAGACGCAACACAAAACAGTAACAAACAAAACAGTGATAAAGTGGTAGGTAAAATTAAAAATATAATAGTGCACAGACAAAAACACAAATAATGCATAAGGAGGAAAAGGCACCTAACAACATCTAAAAGCCAGGGAAGAAATGTTCATCATGTAATAGGTATTCACAACCAGAACAGACTCAGGTCACATCAACAGGGTGGTCAACTGGCCAAGCATCCGCAACTGGTAACATTTGTTGGTCCAGTTTCCACAAGCCCAGGGAGCATGATTTATACTCTTCTCTGGTACATTGCTCCAGGGAGCATCCTTCATGTAGAATGCAGTTCCAATGGTACTATATGGAGCTGTGGCATTGACAATCTATCACCATTTCCCACAAGTACTCTCCGAAATTCATATTATACCTTCTACTATAAGGTATTCTTATCCTTCTCTCACAGGTGAGGAAATTAAAAGGATGAGTGGTCAAGTAATTGGCCCACATATTAATAAATGGCAGAACCTGCCATGGAAACCATCAGGCAAGCCTTCTCCATAGGAGCAGTCTAGACTACCTTACTATCCTGCTTTTGCTACCTTTACCTTTGGGTTCTCTTACTCTTCTTCTCTCCAAATCCTCTCCTCCTTTTAAAGCTCAATTTCTATTGCACTTTCTTGTCAAGAGGAGCCTGGGTGGTATAGTGGCTAAGCATTGGGCTATGAGCCACATGGTCAGCAGTTGGACACTACCAGCAGCTCCTTGGGAGAAAGACTGGGCTTTCGACTCCCCGAAGCAGTTAGTCTTGCAGACCCACACAGGCTCACTGTGAGTTTTTCAGTTCTTGCCAAAGTACTTTTTCATTTATTCTATGTTCTAGTAAGCTAAATTGTTTCAATTAAGGCCAGATCAAAGCATAAAACAAGTCTTCATACTATTCTCTCAGTTCTGTGTATATCTTGTGACAAGATTTCAAGTCTTCAGGGAAAGAACTATATCTTATATTTTTGCATCTCCTTCAAATGCTAAAACTGGGCTGGTGATCTGCCAGATAACTTAAAACATACTTGCTGTCATCGACTTGACTTCACAGATAAGCTAGTCAAAACCCAACTCATAAATTACTTCCAGCCTCCACCCCGCCCCCTGTTCATCCTGCCCGATCTACCTGCCTTAATGAGCCAAGACTATAACAGCTTTGGAAGTTTCTGTGTGACACATTTCTTTTACAAAGTAATTTGTCAATATGTAAACAGCTAAAACTCTTCACTACTCTTGGCTGAATGAATAGAATCCCCCCCCAAAAAAATCTAGAGAAAGAGAAAAACAAAACTGTTTACAAGATGATACAGTGCTATTTATAAAAACAAAAAATAAGATATTCAGAATGGTAACATAAAAAAACGCAGAAATGCACACAAGGAAAAAACAGTGTGTTATAGTGGTGGAATTTTGAGTAAATGAAAACACTCATTTGAGAAACTGGTTTGGTAAGAGTGCTATCTGTCGAAAAGACTTCATAGCAAACTTTTAAATTTAATAGAAAGCTTTTGGCAAGTAATGTTAAATGAATATAATTGAGAAAGAACAACATGAGAAAAAGAAAAACGTCATTTAAACAATCTTATTAAATAAGTAATTTTCTCAAAACAAACTAGCAAGCAAACAAACAAAACTCACTGCCACCAAGTCGATTCCGACTCACAGCAGACCTGTGGGACAGGGTGAAACTGTTCTGCCAGTCCCCAAGACTGTCACTCTTTAAGGGAGTAGAAAGCCTCATCTTTCTCCCTAGGAGCAGCTGGTGGTTTCCAACTGCTGACTTTGCAGTTAGCAAAACAGTACGTAACCACTGGGTCACCAGGGCTCCTGCTTTCTGGAGAAAAAAAACCGCAAGTAGCAAAATTTTAAACACATTATTAGCAAGGAAAAGCAAATTTTAAAAGAGTACGTAATTTTATCCAGGGGGGATAAAAAAGTGACATGTACATATTTAACACAATGGGCTATTCCTGTAGAACAGCAATGGGGGGCTGCTCTGATGGCATTGTTGGCCCACGTCCTGAGAAGCCAGGAACTAGAACTTCTCAGTGGATCTTAATTACTTTACAACAAAAGCATACTTTCATATTACCTTACCCTTGCTAGTTGTCCAGACTCTGCAACAGACTGCTCCTCTGGGACTGCCACTGGCTTGCTCTGCTCAGTTGCAAAGTCAGCTCCATTTCTATAGTGGTTTGATAAAGGTATCTTTGGCTCTAACCACTCGATTGTCGTTCCTGATGAATTAAGAGAAAACTTTTGCTGAAACTTGCTCATAATCTGCAAAGTTCAGCAGATGTAAATTTTATTAAACAATTTTAAGCCTGCAAGACTAAAAAGCAAGTCAACCTGTTCACAGACCCTGCAACGCAGGCACTTGTGTCTCATTAGCATAAGCACAATGATTGGGCAACATTTTACCAGAGACACTTGCAACTTGAAATCAAATACCATTTAAAAGAATCCGCCCAGAACAGACTGAAGTCACTTCTTGGGCAAGTCGGTGAATCACTGAGTTGTATTCTGCACCCTAGCAATCAATTCGTTGCCTTTTCTGTATGAGGCCGACCTCGCTCTTGTGACTTCAGCAGAAAAGAGTATACAATTAGGCTTTGGGGGTCACAACAGGAAGGGCCTGGGACTGTGAAACAGTACAATTTGTTTCAGTTCAGGGCTGACCCCTATTATCAACAGCAATTTTCTGACCGATCAAGATAACCCTCTGGATCTAATTTAAAAATTGAAAATAGATGGCCATTCTTCTTAATCTTCTGTTTTTAATGATGTAAAAAGTCCTATATACTTTTAAACTGAAGGGCTCTTCTGAATAAATAATAGGTGACCTAGTAAAAGACCATGGTCACATTTGGAGACCTGTCATCTCAGTTAATGACTCAAACATCTCTTATTACCCTCAACTAGTTTAACAAAGTGGATTCTATACCTAATCAATAATGGAAAGTGTTCCACTTGATTGCAGAGGCTGATCTAGGTTTCACAGAAGCTACAATAAGGGATGTTCAGACTGCCACAGCAGGAATTTAAATGAGTAAGCAGTCTACTCAGCCCACTTCAGCAGAGGAATAGATTGCAACTTCCCTTCCAGTCTGCCTGACCACTTAGTTCAATCTCACAAAGCACTGGGAAGATTCATGGTTGCCAGTGGCGGAGGGGGGTAGCTCATGGGGTATGTTTTAAAATTCCAAGGAAATGGAAAAACTTTGCTCCTACCTTAAAATATTTTTAGTATCAATATCCAGATTATCTTACTTCTAAAAATAAATTGTACATAAACACTAAATTTAGAAATCTTTCCTCTCACTGGATACCACAACAAAACTATTTAGCATATAAATCATTTGGTCTCAGAGCTCTTCTAAATAAAGAATGCCTTTAAGGAGCCCTGGGGGTGTGTAGTGGTTGCGTGCTGGGCTGCTAAACACAAGGCCAGCAGTATGAAACCACCATCCGCTCCGCAGGAGAAAGAGGTTTTCTACTAAAGAATTACAATCTTGGAAACTCAGAGGGGCTGTTCCACCCTGTCCTATAGGGTCGCGCTGAGTTGGACTCAGGCACTTAACAACATATATAAATCAGAAGATACTAGAAAGGAATGAAAAAAATCACAAATTTCCCCGTGAATTGCTTCTTCTACAGACTAACAAAAGATGTTTTATTCTTTTTTTTTAGAAGGCTTTATTTTTATTTTATTTTATTTTTTATCGTTTTATTAGGGGCTCATACAACTCTTACCACAATCCATACATACATCAATTGTGTAAAGCACATTTGTACATTCACTGCCCTCATCATTCTCAAAGAATGTTTTATTCTTTTAAAAATATTTGGTCATTGTAAAATCATATAAGGAGCCCTGGTGGCACAGTGATTAAAAGCTCAGCTACTAACCAAAAGGTTGGCCAATCAAACCCACCAGCCACTCCACACACAAAAAAGAGGTCTGTTTCAATAAAGATGATAGCATTATAGCTCTATAGAGCAGTTCTACTCTGTCCTATGGGGTCACTATGAGTCAAACTCAATGGTAATGAACTTTTTTTATATATATAAAATTATGTTCTAATTCTAAAACAGCAAATGATATAAGAAAGGAGAGGTAGCTGGATAAGAGGACAATAGGTTGTCGTGAAATATGAATCAATTACTATGAATGCAATGTGACAGTGTTTCTTCATCTATTTAATAGAAAATTTATCTTTATTATTGAATGCAATTACATTCTTTTGCCATGTACCATCAATGTCAACAAATTCTGTCAAATATTAGACAGACACATTTTGTTCTAAATGAAAGGTGACTGATAGGCCATGGAAAGTATGTCATTATAAAACACTGACTAGTCAACAGTGCCAAAATTCAAGTGATAATACCAAGTTTCTCGCTTTATCAACTGGGAGGATAGTCATGCCACAACTTCTAACGGGAAGTACAGAGGATGAACATACTGAAGTATTTTGACATGCTGAGTTTCAAGTTTCTAAAGGAATATGTAATGATGTAAAACTTAAAATCATTTCAGATCCAAAGAAAAACACAACAGAAAGAATTTATATAAAATTACTTTGAAAATTAAAATCCAAGAGGCTCATGGGTTTTTATTTTTTTATTTCAGAATTTTCTCAAATAAGAATGACAAAAATATACTCTTTATTTGACTTCGGCCTGCAGAGTTAGACCCAACTTTTAAACTATTACTTACCTGAAGGCAATGAACTTTTCTGATGTGATGCATGCTGCAACTGAAGAATATGAAAGCAGTCATTTAAGCAGTTCATTGTTGCCATGGAAGTTGCTTTCAGCATTAAGAGATCCTGGTCCAAGGAACTAAGATGGCCAGACGATGGAAGACATTCAATTCGCCTAATTAAATCTCTCTGTTGTCCTTCAGCATGAGACATCATCTAAGGAAAATAACAGTTCTGTGGGTCCCACTCATAATTTCTATATAGCATATAGACATAATCACCATTTTAATTAGCATATTCAATGTGAGAATCTCTTTTTAGGAGATATGGGTTTGGAAACCTAGTTTACATTTGCTTGGCTGTTACGAACTGCTGAGTCCATTCTGACCCATAGCTTATAGGATAGGGTAGAACCGTGTCTTTCGAGTTTTGAGACTTTAAACCTTTATTTAGCACAGCGGTTCTCTACCTGTGGGTCGCAACCCCTTTGGAGGTCAAACAACCCTTTCACAGGGGTCAGCCAATTCATAACAGTAGCAAAACGACAGTTATGAAGTAGCAACGAAATAATTTTATGGTTAGGGGTCACCACAACATGAGGAACTGTATGAAACGGTCAAGGCATGAGGAAGGTTGAGAACCACTGCTTTAGGGGAATAGACAGTCTCATCTTTCTCACATAGAGTGGCTGGTGTGTTTGAACTTTGGACCCTCTGGTTAGCAGCTCAGTGGGCAGCACACAGTACACATCACCAGGGCTCCTTTGCTTGGCTATCAGCCACGCTCAGTTAATGAAAAACTTAATTGTGTTTGTCAATTAAACACAAAACAGAGAGCTCTAACAGATGTACTTTTTCTTTGGATATAACAAAGTTCAAAAGATTTCCCTTTTTTGGGTAAAATTAACAAAGAGCACATTAATACAAAGTCAACAGAGAAAACAATGCAGAACACTCTCATTAGCAGCATTAAGTATTTCTTCAAAGTAAAATTAATTCCTGGTCTGGGCTCTCAACCACTTTTTTCTTAGCATTTTCAGGCTTGCTCAATTAGAATCAACATTGAGAACATGACAGTTTTCCTTTTGCTTCATTTCTCACGTAACTTCTTGGTCCCGTTTGATTAATTTTTTTAAATCATTTTATTAGGGGCTCGTACAGCTCTTATCACAATCCATCCATCCATCCTGTCAAGCACATTTGCACATTTGTTGCCATCATCGTTCTCAAAACATATCGACTTGAGCCCCTGGTATTGGCTCCTCATTTTTTCTCTCTCCCTCCCTCATGAACCCTTGAGAATTTATAAATTATTATTATGTTCCATACACTGGCCATACAGTTTCTTACACTGACCAATGTCTCCCTTTACCCACTTTTCTGTTGTCCGTCCGCCTGGGAGCAGGTTATATGTAGATCATAGTGATCAGTTCCCCCTCTCGCCTCCCCATTAGACTAATTTTTGAGCAAGTTGACATGAGTTGACTAGAAGCCCTGTTCCCTTTTCCTAATAGAGTCAAAGGATTAACAATCATATGCAACCCATGCATCTATATCAGATGGATCTTGGTTTAAAGCGCAGAAAACCAGAAAGATGTTGGCTTGTGTTTTACTGACTATGCAAAGGCATTTGACTGTGTGGATCATAACAAACTATGGCTAGCCTTGAGAAGAATGAGAATTCCAGAACACTTCATTGTGCTCAAGCAAAAGCTGTACATGGATCAAGAGGCACTTGCTTCAAACGGAACAAGGGTAATCCCATGTGAGAGTGTAGAGAACAGCAGAGGTATGACACACAGTGATTATACACAGAGCCTAGAGCATTATCATCACTAGAGACATGGTTCAAGAGGTTGACTTTAAATAAGTCAATTCTCTAAGAAAATACCTGTTCTCAACAAGAGGAAACTCTTTCAACACACGTCTTAGTTTTATGTTAAATACCAACATGATATGAAAAATATACTTAAGACACTGGATACTACAGTGTTATGAAAAATGATCCTTAGATTAGTGAGAATAATCCATGCAAGCATAAGAGAGAGGAGGAGATGGATCAAACGTTCACAATAAAAAACAGCTAAGAGGGATATATATAATCATGGTCTTGGTATAGACGGTCAAAGACCAAAACAGGTCTCTATCCCCTACGTAACTGAAAGGCACGGACACAGGAAGACAGCATGTTTCTATGCTACTCAAAGAAACCTACAGATAATAATGCAATTCCCCAAACCAGATTCCCACTTCAATCTTTAAAGAGCTGGGAAAACTAATCACCAACTTTATACAGAAAGGAAAGAGACCCCAGAGAAGTAAAGCACTACTACACAGGGCTCACACTCCCTGATACCCAAACCTGCTATGCAGCCACACTAGTCAAAAAAGTTTGGGATTGGCATAATGACAGCCACACAGACCAGTGTAACAGAACTGAGAACCCAGGAATAAAGCCATCCACCTATGGATAGTTGATCTTTGACCACAGGGGAGAGATCGTCTCTTCAACAAATGATCCCAGAAAAACTGGGTATCTATTTGGAGAAAAATTAAATAAGCCGCATATCTCACCATATAAAAAAACTAACTCAAGATAAAGACCTGTTTGTCAAACCTACAACTACAAAGAACACAAATGGAAAAATAGGGGCAATCTTAGTGGCTGTATACATGGCATAGATGTACTATCAAACATAACTGAAAATGCACAAACAACAGAAAGCAAATTAGACAGCTGGGGCATCCTGACAATTAAATGTTCCTGCAGGTCAAGAGGTTTCTCCAGACTGGGGGAGAGTTTGGGGCAAGTGCCTCTGAAAAGGGCTAATCTCTGAAATTGACAGGAAACTCCAATACTTCACCAACAAAAACAAAACAATTTAAAGAGGCAGAGGGCATGAACAGACACTTCACCAAAGACATTCAAGCAGCTAAAAACATTTGATGAAATGCTCATTATTGTCAGCCACTAAATAGGTAGTAATCAAAACAACAATATCATCTCACCTAAGCCTTAATAGCAAATTTTTTAAAAATGATAAAAACAATTAATACTGGCAATGTGTGGAGATTAGAACCCTCCTACATGGCTGGTGGCCAGTGGAAAGCAGTGGGATGCTTCCTTAAAATTTAAGTAATAGAAACACCGTATGACTCAGCAATCTTGTTAGTTATATAGCCTAGAAAAATAACAGCCTCAACATGAACAGACCATGAGCACACCCATGTTCATTGCAGCACTATTCACAATAGCAAAAAGAGGAAACCAACCTGAGTGTCCAACAACAAATAAATGGCTAAACTAAGGTCCATCCACACAAGAGAATAGTACACAACACTAAAAATAACGATGAATCTGCAAAATACCTTATAACCTGGATGAACCTAGGACCCTATGCTGCGTGAAATTAGTCCATGACAAAAGGACAACAAATACTGTATGAGACCACAACTATAAAGAGCTAAGAAATAGTTAACACACAGACTCATTCTTTGATTAAAGAGAAGAGAGGGTAAATCACTAAGTAGAAGGTAAACACAAATTAACTTAGGTGAAGAGAAAGGCAAAGTACAACACGGAGATCAGCACAAATTGATCAAGCAAGGGAAGGCAATGAGTGGAGAAAGAGTTATAAGCAAGAAACACAAATACTATATATACCTGATCCTGTATTATCACCAATAACAATCTACAAGTAGATATATAGAAAGACACTAAAGGTGAGCACAGCTGGAAAGGTGAATGGAGTGAGTGTGTGTGTGTGTGTGTGTGTGTGTGTGTGTGTGTGTGAAGATATTTATGCATATGTATTTTTATGTGCTGCAAATATATCATAAAGTAAAGAACACAGAGGACAAAGTTATATACCAGAGACCTTGAGGTAATGAGTTTCTGGGCTTGGGGATCACAACTGTAGTTTCAGGGGACACTCAGCTCAATTGGCACAATATATTCCACAAAGAAAATGTTCAACATCCTACGTTGGTGAGTATCAGCCATGTATGAGGTGCAAGTAGCTTCATTCAGGGTGAAGAAAATCAAAGACACCAAGAAACGTTGGGTCTAGAGAACTAATGGGCCACAGGAACTCTATCCAGCCTCCGACTCCAGGACCAGGAGGACTAGATGGTGCTGGGCTACCAAAGCCGACCACTCTGAAAAGGATCATACCAGGAGGCCCTGGACAAAGTGGTCTAAAAATACCGAACACAATCACAAAAAGACCAGGGTTATTTGGTTGATCCCTGGAAACTATGGCCCTTAGTCAACCTACAGGTTTGGAACTGAACTCACCCCTGTGGCTCAACATTCAGCCAAAGAACAAACAGACCTACGAGGGGAACAAAACACTGGAGGAGTATGCACGCCTTAGAATGATCAACTACACGATCAAAAGAGCAGCATTTGCCCAGGGATAAAGCTCTAAAGGTCAGGGAAATGGTACACACAGGAAGGGATGGGAAGAGTGCTATTATTACCTTGTGAGATACAATTATTGAATGAAAAAACAATCTGCTCTGTAAACCTCACTAAATCACAGTAAAACAAGCAAACACACAAACGGCGACAAAAACTAGAACGTCTTGCCCCATCAAACCTCAAGCACACACTGACTTCAACTGACAGTGTCTCAGTAGCACAGAGTGGAAGTGCTCCAGAGTCCTCCGGGCTGGAAATCTTTAAGCTGGCTGACTGCCTGCCACATCCTTCTCCTGGCAGGCTCAAACCACTGGCTTCTCTTGTGGCAGCCAAGCACTCAATCGCGGCACCGCCAGGGCTCCTGGAAAGGCCTCTGGAGAGGCTAAAATCTTAAGTCTTAAAGGGTTCCTTTTCCTTAAAATTGAGCACTGTAACCCGGAACAACTTAAGCTACATATTTTTTCTTTGTGTTTAGCCATTTTTCATAAAAATATGAACGTTATACCACATATGCAAGTATATGAGAGGGCTTCAAAATGTTTGTGGAAAAATGAAATTAAAAGATATATTTGTCCATCAACTTTTTGAAGCCCCCTTGAAGGGCCATAATAAAATTTTCACAATCACATACACTTGTGTAACCAACGGCTGGATCAAGAACAGAACATGGTCAGCATCCCAGAAATAATCCCTCAACCCCTGGCCTTGAGCTCTGAGCCATTCTTAGCAACTGCTGAAGAGTTCCAAAGGTTTCATGGCTACTTTTTCAGGCTAACGAACAAATTATGGTACTTTATGATGGTATCTTAACCACTTTTAATGTTTCCTTTTTCACCAATCTAGGCTAATAGTGATGATTTATCTACTAAGTGAATACCATCATCATGACTATAAAAGCATTATTCTATGAAACAATTTTTGTAACTACCTCTTCTTCATATAGCAAAACTGAAAAGTGAGGTGAAGCTATCATGTATGTTCCTAAAGAATGTTTCATCTCTCTAAATCGAAATTTCCTTACCTATAAGCAAAACCAGAAATGGCGTGACCTGTCTTGAATCATGAGGGTGATTTAAAATATTATTTTCAATAATTCACTCTTTAAGTGTAAGTTCTACTAAATTTAATTCAAATAAGTACTATATATACTAGTATAAGCTGACCCAACTATCAGCCGAGGCACCTAATTTTACCACAAAAACGGCATAAAAAAAATGTGCTGAAAAACTCGGCTTAAGCCAGTCCAGAGAGGACCACATGGCCAGCCCCACTATGAGACATGATGCCCCTCACTGACCCATGGCCCTGCGGGGGACAACACCAGAGACACAGTGTGGGAATTGCACCCAATCTGATCCCGCCACACTGAGGCAAAGCACTGGGGGAGTGCAGCGGAACAGCAGGGGAAGGGAGCAACAAGATCCCCAGGGAATGATGAGGGTGGACTTTGGGGACAGGGCGTGGTGCCCCAAAAGGCTGAACTGGAAAACACTCTTAAAGGCCAGCGATCCTTGAACTAACTACAAGCTTT
>NW_022103914.1:4483404-4489925 GCF_000313985.2 Echinops telfairi
GGAAAAATGAGGACCTAATGCTGGGGGCTTAAGTGGAGAGGAAATGTTTTGAGAATGATGAGGGCAATGAATGTACAAATGTGCTGTACACAATTGATGTATGTATGGATTGTGATAAGAGTTGTATGAGCCCCTAATAAAATGATTAAAAAAAAAAACAACTCGGCTTATACCCAAGCATATACACTAATTTCTGGAATATTTGGAACCTAATAAGCCAAATCCTTTATATTAGCTAGAATTATTTGGTACTCAGTTGAAAGAGAAAGAGGAAAATGGTGAGATTGGACAGTATTGAGGATTTAACTCATTCTTTTGTGTGCATTTTCCATGAGTGATTATTAGGAAGCCACAGTGGTGCAGTGGGCTAAGTCCTCACCGCACGATGGGCAGGCAGTTGATAGCCATCAGTTCACTGCTCTGAGGGAAGACAGAGCTATCATAAGAACTCACGATTCTCAGAAATGCCACGGAGTCATTGTACTGTGTCCTATAGGGTAACTATGAACTGGAATCAACTCAATGGCAATGGGTCTGAGTTTTGGTTATTAGTGGCTATTATTTTATCAATTAATAGCATTATTACTTTTTAATTTACTTTAAACTGAAGAAGAGTCACTTGTTTGACCTTGCAGCCTTCCCCCAAGGTTTAATGATCCTTTGGATCATAAATTTTACATGACAGGAATTTGTGCTTTTCCCTGAGAGCTGAAAAATGACTTTTGAAAAAATGACACCATGCCCAATATGGGTAGTTGACAGACATGGGAAAACATAACATCAAGGTATAATCCAGGAACCTTCAATTTATAAACAATCTCAGCATATTATATGGGAAACAATGAGGTCCCAGAAAACACAAAAAGCATTTAAAAGAATTTTGTGACAAAACCAAGCATGTAAGATACTATGTTGTACATTTTAAAGACTTCGATTCACACTTACTTCTCTGACTTCCACAAGATGATCGGGAGGTAAGTGAGCTCTTTTGCTAACTGTTTGAAGTCTGGAATGTCCAACATTAAAAAAAGATATGGCATTTTGACTTGGTCTCCTTTGGGATATTGGAGAATTGCCACTAGATGCAAGTGAGAAGCTCCGTGACTTCAGAGGAGGATTATTCTGTTAGACAAACAAAATCATTCCTTTTTTTCCCTTTTGGTTCTCTGACCCTTATATACTTAAAGCTCATATATGAAGAGTTTAATGTTTTTTAATAATCTGAGTTTATTACAATTACATTTCTGAAAACAGTAAGATTTAATATACTCAAAATTTAAGTACTTCATACATGTTACAGTGAACTGGTGATTTATTTAAAAATTAACTTCCAGTTTTATATTAACAAAGTTTTTTTCACACTTTACAAATATTAGAACAAGCACTTACAATTTCAGACTTTTAAAAACAATAATTGAAAGAAAAATATATCTGGCAAGATGATTTTTAAATTTAAAAATATATTTCTTAAATAAAATATAAATATATGTATATTCAGCAATGTAACAAAAATTTTAATGTAACATTGTTAGAATGAACCAGTACTTTCTGATCGTTGACTATAATTAGAATCTTGTTGTATAAGCAAAATTTTGTGATGGATTTCCTAAAGACTAGGCTACATATAGGTCTCAAAATTTGCTTTGGGAGAAAAACTAGATGAATAAAAAAAGTATATAATAAAAGTTAGGCTTTTATTATAGGTCTAGGTATGGAATAATACATTATCTTTCTTGTACATTCCTAACCACACATTTCAAATATTTTTAAAAATTTAAATATTCCAAGAAAAATGCTTAATTAGTCATTAGGAATGAAATAAAAATCACAATGAGATACCATTTCACACCCACTAGGATGACCACAGGCGCCCTGAGTGTGCAGTGGACTATGTGTTGGGCTATTAAGGTTACCATTTTGAAGACATGAGCTATTCCATGGGAACAGCCTGTAAAGAGTTACAGTCTAGGAAGCCCACAGGAGTTCTACCCGGTCCCACAGAGTCGCTATGAGCTGGAATCAACTCGATGACAGTGAGTAAGTAAGGATGATTATAATCAAATAAGTAAACAATGCCAAGTGTTGGTAGGAATTTGAAGAAACTGAACCCCCCTACAATACTGGTGAGAATGCCAAAAGATGTCACTTTGGAAAATAGTTCCTCAAAAACTTAACAGAATTGGCATATGACCCAGCAATTCCACTACTAGGTTTATATGAGGGGGCTTCATAAAGTTTGTAGGAAAATGGAATTTTTCTATGAGCTTGTTGAAGCCCTGTTTGAGCTGAAATCATGTTCACAGAAAAACTTGCACATAAATGGCCTCAGGGCTAGACATCTGGTTAAGTGGTCAATCAAGTTAAAACAGTTAATCCTTATTTGCCTGAAGCAATAGATGAGGTGAGTCAGGAATAGGAGACAGAATTGGTATGTGTGCTTCCAGCAACAACTACCTCCTATGTCATGAGACCAGAAGACCTGGATGATGCCCAACTACTATTACTGAATGTTTTAGTCAAAGATTCTATTGACGAAATCTGATCAAAAAGGGGGAAATGCAAAACAATTTTGAATTCTCATGGATTCAGATTTTCAGGGAGGCTGAATGAACTCCTGAAACTCCTGCCTTGCGATAATTTTAAAATTAAAAAATGCCATACATCTTCCTAAAATCAAGCAAGGGTTTAGCTTAATTCGTAAAAAAAGAAAAGTCTTCCTTGAGCATTGCACTCTTTTAAAAAACAGCTATATGAGAACAAGTCGACACTAGCAATTTGATTAGACAGGAAACTTAGGGGGCAGTGAGTTTTATTATGTAATGGCTCAAAGAACAATTGAAAAGTAAGGGTAATAGTTACACAACTTGAAGAATATAATCAATGTCATTGAATTATACATGTGGTAATTGCTGAAATTATGTGATGTTTTATATATTCTCAAATATAACAAAATATAAAATTTAATCTGTACATAATTGTTCATGATATCATTATTCATGATAGCCACAGAACATAACCAAACCAAAGCCAAACATTCATCAACTGCTGAGTATCTAAACAAAATGTGGTATATCAGTACAATGGAATTATTCAGTAATAAAAAAAATGAAGTACTGATACATACTACAACATGGAAAAATATCATGCTAAGTAAAAGAAGCCAGGCTCATAATGGATAATTCCATTTATATGAAATTCCTAGAATACGTAAATTCAGAAAATAGATTAGTACTTGCCTAGGGCTGGGAAGAAGGGAAAGGGGATGATAAAAATGTTCTAGAATTAGATGATGTTTGAACAACCTTGTGAATTAACTGAAAACCACACAATTATACAAAAGTGTAAATATTATGGCATATTATTCATACTTTAATGTTTTAAATTAATAAAGCATGTAAGTCTACATACCTTTCCAATAGCTTCAGTGTGGTGTTGTGTGCATATCTGAAGCCGGCTAACCCAATGTTGTCGCTCCTTAGCATCTGTGGCTGGTAAAAAGAATCTAAACGTTACTCGTTTTCATATTCATTTTTAGAATACAACTGATTGTCTCTAGCATAGGCTCCCAAACGTGGCTTTCTGCCCTCTTTTCAGGAAAAAACTACTCAAAACAATTTTTGCACTAGGTTCATAGCCAGGATGAAGTATAGGTATTGGTTTTTGCAGACCCTTGGATTGTTCTAGCACTCCCCAGAGGGCAGTATCACCCACGTTGGCAGTACCATGCTATAGACAAGTCTATAGCATGAATAGATAACTGAAAGCCAAGGGACTGGTCCTCCAGCCCTAGAGCAAATATCTGACTGAGGAAAGGTTGGAAATCGGACAAAGCATCAACCTTGCTAAGGTAGCAAAGCGGATGAATGTTTCCATAAGAAGGATAAACTATATGCAACTATGCTCTTAAAGAAATAACATTTATTAAGCATTTTGTGTATACTCAACACTTAAAGATCTTTAATAGCATGCTTAGGAGACCTGAAGGTATAGGTTATGTGTTGGCCAGCCATCTGCATGGTCAGCAGTTTGAAATCACCAGCAGCTCCATGGGAGAAGATGAGGCTTTCTACTCTCGAAAATAACAGTCAACAGTCTCCAAAACTCACAGGGGGTCACTATGAGTCACTCCGAATCAGCAGAGTCTGGTTTTTGGAATAGCATGCTTAATTAGGATGACTATTATGCTTTCTGCACATGGATTAAGTAATAAAACCACAAACTCTACACAAATTAGGTGTAGCCAAATAGGAGTTATTTATTTTAATGAACATGGGCATTTTCATAAATCTCAACTCATTATATTAGTTACTGAAAACCAGTGGGTTTGCAAACCGAGTAGAGGTGTAAAAGCTATCCCTATGGCAGACCTTAAAAATGAACCCTGGTCGCGTAGTGTTGGGCTGCATTTTGAAGCCTCGAGCCGCTCCATGGGAGAAAGCTGAGGCTTTCTACTTCAACAAGAAGTTACAATCTCAGAAACCCATGGGGCAGTTCTATTCTGTGCCACAGGGTCGTTCTAAATGGGAAAAGAATCAGTGGCAGTGAGTTTCTGAGTTGTATGTTTTTATATTTCTCAATAATAAAGGTTTTGTCTATACAAAATTTTAGGGATAAATCAAAACAATTTTGTTAACTGGTCCACTTGAAAAGGTTACTTATTAAAATAGACTCCATAAATTCTTTTATTACAAGAGTTAAAATACTGTTTATCTACATATCACAGTACTTTCTATTTCCAGAACCCAAATGAAAACATGGAAGAACACCCACTTGTCAAGCAAAGCAGAAAATCACAGTATTAATTCTCCTTTCTCAATCCTACCTCTGAGTTTATACTGTTCCCCACTGGCAGCATTAACAGTGAAGGTGTGAGAGTCCTCGTCACTGGGTGATATGACAGCTCCTGCAAGCTGCAAAGTACCTCTGGGCTTTTGATTTCTAGACTGTTCATTCACAAAGTATTCCAATAGTCCAGCTTCATTATTTAAAACAAAAAACCTATAATGATTACAAAAAAAAGGTCATAATTTTTTCACTTGTACACTTCGGTTATTTTGCTATTTTTAAAAAATAATAAATTTCAAAAGCATTTTTAAAAGTACTTGGAAATAAAGGCTATAGAAAGCCTAGATGAGCTTACTAAGAAATATGAAATCTTCAGCAGAGGAAGAGGTATACCAGATAAGACATAAAAGGAAGCAAAGATACAGTATCCTTTCAGAGGAAGATTTCTCTCCAGAATTCATTAACAGGGAGGGGAGACTGCCCAGGCTCATGCAGCAGTGTATATTTTTGTTTAAAATTCAATAAAAGTAAATCAAACCATGAACTCTGAGGTTAATAACTACATGGTAGGTAAAAAATCACTCTGATTTAAGGGTAAGTAAGTAAAATATATATAATGAGAGTAATGGTGGAATGGAGAGATTTTGTGAATGTATCTGTCATTAAGTGGGTCACAACCAAGGACTCTACTTGTCCTGTTTAAAAATGAAAAAGCTGTAACTGGAGATGCAGAACTACAAGGAACTTAAAACTAAATGATGAAATACTGATACACTTTGGAGGAGAATTTGATGTTCTGATTTGGTTCTAGATTAACTACTTCTGGACATAAATTAATTAAGATCTCGAGTGAAATTGAGTAGTAGATCTTTTATTTTTAAAGTGAGAGAAAATGTCTAAAAGGGCTCCAGCATTTTAAAGTTTATGTTTGGATGTGGAGTGGTTTGACAGGGCACCTGTTAGCGTGATACATGATAGAACCTAGTAGATCATTTGACCCAGTTCAAGTTCCTCGGAGATATTGATTGTCCACAGTAAGGAGGCAACCACATCACAGGGAGTCGGGGAAAGACTGCACTCCACCGTCTAGTAGGAGAGAGAGCGCTGCTGAGAAGCAACCCCAGAAATTGACACTGGGTGCTTGAGAATGGAGATGAAAAAAGCAACGGAGAGTTTTTCTTCTATAAATCATTTTGTTGGAGGATCTTATAGCTCTTATAACAATCCATACATCAATTGCATCAAAGATATTTGTGTATATGTTGCCATCATCATTTTCAAAACATTTTCTTTCTACTTGAGCCCTTAGTATCAGCTCCTTTGTCCCACCCTCCCCCAACATCACACCCTCGTGACCCCTTGATAAATTATAAATTATTATTATTTTCATATTTTGCACCGACCGCTGTCTCTCTTCTCCCACGATTTCTGTTGTTCTTCCCCCTAAGGGTGGGAGAGGGCTATACGTTGGCCATCAAAGGAGTGTTTTTATCAGCTTTTAGCATGCTTCTGACTTTAAAAGTTAGAGTCACAAAAAATAAAAGTGAATTAAATTTTGAGCTTTGAAACGTATTTTTTTTTTAATCATTATTAGGGGTTCATACAACCCTTATCACAATCCATACACACATCAATTGTGTAAAAGCGCATTTGTATATTCATTGCCCTCATCATTCTCAAAACATTTCCTCTCCACTTAAGCCCCCGGAATTAGGTTCTCATTTTTCCCCTCCCTC
>NW_022103914.1:4491697-4498076 GCF_000313985.2 Echinops telfairi
AAGTTGTATTTTTCATCATTGTTACATCGCACCCTGACTGGCTCATCTCCTCCCCGAGACCCCTCTGCAAGGGGATCTCCAGTGGCCTATTAATGGGCTTTGGGTCTCCACTCCACACTCTCCCATCATTCCCTATGGTAAGATTTTTTGTTCTGATGATGCCTTATACCTGATCCCTTCGACACCTCGTGGAAGAGGAATTTCTTATCCCCATATTTATACTAAGAAGACCCTTATCGAGGTATACATAAAAAGTAATGCCCAAGATGAATTGGTAAGATGGAAATGGACTGTAGGGAATCCAGCTTGAACACCTGACCCGAGTGCAGGGCTTTTGTTACTTGAGCTTCGTTTTCAGCACATGGACAAATGTAAGGAGGCAAATCATGGGCTACAAAGTCTAGGGCTCTTCAACAAGATCTTAATCTTCCCCTTCTGTTCTCCACTGATCAGTCAATCTACATGTCTCATGATGAGGACTGGGTATCTGTTGTACTGACATGACCACCAGCCAAGTTCAGAGAAAGTAAAGATGCAAGTTTTATTCTGAAGTGAGCCTGAAGCCATTAAGTTAAAAGGCAAAATAATGTAAAAGTGTTTCAAAATCAACTTTCTGTATGTACCTCTCTGATGAAGTAAATTGCTAAAAGGCTTTATGTTCTCAATAACAAAAAGAGATAGGTTGTTCTAATATCCACATTTCCTGGTCCTTCTAAAACTGGCTCTTTCAGAACTGGATGGAGCAAGTCTGCAGTACCCACTTTGTATCCTGGAGATGGAGTTGCCCTGCATCTGCTGACTGCTCACAGAAGCTATGGCCCACGGGCTCTTTTTGGTAACCTCCATCATGCAAAGACACAAATACCTGCCCCTTTTCCCTCCAGTCCCAGTTGCCAAAGACCTGAAATGTCATCTTTGACACACGTTAAATCTAAGAAGCATTGATTTATTGGGGATCGATCTTACATCCTGTGTGAGACTTTCTCAATATTAGGGAATGAAAGTTGTTGAATGTTGGTAGACATGAGCTAATCTTCTTCCCTTTGAAGAATGCAAAGAATAGCACTTAAAAAGGCCATATAAAAAAATTTAAGTAATATTCTGTATAGCATTTGAAGGTACACATGTCCCAAAGTTACATTAAAAAATGGAAAAGGAAAGGACCTTTTTCTTGGCTTGGCTTTTTATAGAAGATGGAAGAACTTTCCCTTTTACCTCAATAGGAATGGTTCTCTTCTAGATTTTCATACCCAGCTTTGCCCCCTCATATAAGAACTTTCCCCTTTTTACTTCAATAGGAATGGTTCTCTTCTAGATTTTCATACCCAGCTCTGCCCTCTCATATAAGAACTTTCCCCTTTTTACCTCAATAGGAATGGTTCTCTTCTAGATTTTCATACCCAGCTCTGCCCTCTCATATAAGAACTTTCCCCTTTTTACCTCAATAGGAATGGTTCTCTTCTAGATTTTCATACCCAGCTTTGCCCTCTCGTATAAAAACTTTCCCCTTTTTTCCTCAATAGGAATGGTTCTCTTCTAAATTTTCATGCCCAGCTTTGCCCTCTCATATGACTTCCATGTTCTTGCAGGACATCTGCATTTGAACTCCTTAATATTAAACCAAAAAGCCAAATCACCTGCTGTTGATTTGATTCTACCTCATGGGAACCCCATGTGCATTGCAGAACAGAACTCTCCTCAGGGTTTTCAGGGCTGGAGTTGCTACAAAGGCAGGTCCCTAGACCTTTCTTCCATGGCACTGCTGGGTGGTTTACACTTCCAACCTTTTGGTTAGCAGTCAAGTAAGTACAACTGTTTGGCATCATCTATTTTTCACAATTATGTCTCATTTTCTAGTTGTATACAGTAGGAAGGCAAATCCAGCTTTTAATTCTATTAGGGCTAAAAGCAGAAGTCTCAGTATTATAATGTGAATTAGGAGTTGTATGATACAATGGACAGAACATAAACTCTGCAGTAAAAACTATCTGGGTTCAAACTCTAGGTTTTTCACTAAATAAATTAATTCAACAACTACCATTTCCATAAAGTATTTGAAATAGTTGACTTTGGGTTTGTTATTTAAATGTCCAAACCCCAAAAGCTGCGAAAATCTGTACAAAATAGGATCATTACCCAAATATTCTCTGCCTCCTAACTTCTAGTCCGTTCCCCTAGGAGCCTAACTAGAGCCTTTGTGGCACCGTGGTTATGCATTGAGCTGCAATCCTCAAGGGCCACAGTTCGAAACCACCAGCCACACCAAGGGAAAAAGATAAGGCTTTCTACTCCCATAAAGAGTTCCAGTCTGGAACACCCACAGGGGCAGTTCTACTCTGTCCTGCGGGTCACTATGAGTTGGCATAAACTCAATGGCAGTGAGTTGGTTTTTTGATGTTTTTAGAAGAACTTTATACTGTGTACGTATAAGATCAAAGCAGGTGAACAGTTAGGTCTGAGCCTATCATAATAACTTCTCAGGCATTTGGAGATAGATGTCAACTTCGCCCTCCCATCTTTTAAGAAGGAAAAAAAAATCCAGGCTTCAGAAAACATGGTCAATAAAAGAGGAACCAACAAAACTATTTTTTTTCAAAACTTCTTTTCAAAATTCCCCAGTATGTTTATCCTGAAGTAATATAAAATCACTAGGCCTCCTTTTATAGTCTCTTTCAAGAGTAATGGGACAAACAACAATCACACTTACCTGTATTGCCACCCAGTGACCAGGTTAGTGTACTTCATTAAATAGCCATACACATTTTCCATATGATCACTGTTCAAAAAAACGCAGAAAGAGTCAAAGTCAGGAATCAAGTATCAAAAGATCCCAAACAATTATATCAATCTGAATGAGGGGGGGTGGAGTGGAGACCCAAAGCCCTTCTATACACAATCGGACATTCCCCCACAGAAGGGTTACAAGGAAGGGACAATTCAACCAGGGTGCTGTATAGCACCAACGAAACACATCTTTCCTCTAGTTCCTGAATGCTCCCCCCACCCCCACTACCATGACCGAGATCTACCTTACAAATCCTGCTAGACTGGAGAGCTCTTGACACATGGAATTAATGACAGATAAAACCCTCAGGAATAGTAGTGGGAGTAGCAATATCATGAGGTGTGGGGATGGTGGGATCAGGGGGAGGGAAGGGGGAAAGGGGGAAAACCATCACAAGGTTGGATATATAGCCCCCCAACCAGGTTAGAAATGTGGGTGAAAGGACACAACAGACTGTGTAACACATGAAATAATATATAATTGATCAAGGATTCATGAGGGGAGAGAAAGGAGAAGGGAGGGGCAAAAAAGAAGAGCTGATACCAAGGGTTCAAGTAGAAAGAAAATGTTTTGAAAATGTTAATGGCAATATAGGATCAAGGGTGCTTAATACAACTGAATGATGAATTGTCATAAGATTTGTAAGAGCCCCCCCGCAATAAAATGCTAAAAAAAAAAAGGGTCAAAATCAGTGTAAATTATATGAAACCTTAAGAAGCTAGTTGTAAAAAAAAAAAAAGAAGAAGCTAGTTGTACAGGTTTGAAAATACTATAGACATAGACATGTTTTCTGTAAATGGCTCAAGCTTTCTTCAGAGGTAAAATTTGTAGGTTAACATGTTAAAAAGCATATAATTCCCCAAATTTCATATCCACTGGACTTTTTAAATAATATTTCTTCAAAAGTGTCAAAATTATGAATAATATTCCAAATAGAAATGTACATAGAAATATATAACTATATGGATATAAAATAAATTATCTAGAAACAAAGATAGTACTTATAACTTATTCAAAACTTCACTAGAGCTTACATTCTGAGCATGCTGTTTGCAGAAGGATATGGATGACAGTGATGACCCAAAATCCATTTGCAGAGTGCCCACATAAAAGTTCTACTAAACTCCTCTGACCATTAACCAGGAATGTAAACAGTGTTGCCCTAAGGCAGAGTGCACTGGAGAGTGGATTACTTCCACCCTCTCCAGACAGCCAGGGAGGGGCAGGCTCCCTCAAAGGCTGGCTTGGCCTGTCCTTGATGGACATCACCTCCCTGGGCGGCATACCTTCATGAGTCATGGTGTGATTATCTTGGTTGGAAAACCTCAAGCCAATCTTGTTAACCCTTCTGTCTAAAATACCGTACATGTTCTCCCACCTGTAACTATGATGTACTGATCTGAGGCCAATCGTGCTTCTGTGACAGTTTCCTTTGCCTTTCCATGTTCTTAGTGCTCTGTATCTCAGCAAACTCTTGGGTGCCATTGTGACCTTGTGGCAATGGTCTCCCTCATCCAGATGATTTATCTTTGTCTTTTCTTTGTCCCATTTAGGACTTAATTAATGTTCTCTTTAAATTATATTTGAGATTAGAATCTCTTTTATAACCTAAAACATCAACCCATAAAAGGCCTAAGACAGCACACAATCTAAACTAAAAATTTCCTCAAAGTATCAAGATAGCTCAGAATTCACTATTTGGGACTTCCCCTTTAAATTAGGTTCTCTACACCAGACCTTCGTTATTATAGAAGTATCATTTCATGGCTATTAGTATGTAATAAAAAGATTATAATTCAATTATAGTGTAATTTCTCTAGTCCTAAGAAAAAGCATGTTTTTACATGTAGCACTTACAGGAAACAAATGCACCAGGGGTTCTTTTGGTTAAAGCTGTATTATGTGCATGTTATTTGTAAAAAATATGGCATTATTCCAATATGTGAATTATGCAAAGACTCTATCCTAAAGACTCAAATATACTATATGTGAGATTAATGAAATTTTAATTTAATAAAGCATAATGTGCTTTCTTTAACTTTGTCCAATCTGTAATTGTGAACCTGTTTGCAGAAAGTTATGCTTTACAGTGGAAGTCCATTTCATTCTGAATCTTGATATAAACGCGGCCTCCACACAAGTTCGTTCTGACTATCTGGGGTAGCTGAAGCAGAATTGACAGTAAAGAATTACAGTCTAAAAACCCACAGAGGCAGTTCTAGTCTACCCTGTCCTACAGGGTGGCTATGAATAAGAAACGCTGAAGAACTAACAAGAAAGGTTAGCAGGGCCAGAAGTCCCTTTTTACCAGCCCAGCCCCCTGCACTGGCACAATCAGGTAAGAAGGAACTCGGCAGCCATTTATGCAAATAGTAACACTTTTAAAATATATTACAGTTCCCAGACCATTGAGTGGAGCTAACTGTGGTGGCATCGTGGGTTACAAGTTGGGCTGCTGACCACAAAATCAGCAGTTCGAACTCAGTAAGCCAGTTACTGTCTTGTATGTTTTTCTGTATAGAGAAGGCGGAATAGGTGGAATTATAAAGAAGCCACTGTTTTAATTGGACCTGTTTGGGGGCACCTATAGGAGAATAACTTTATGACTGAAAGAACTTGCAGCCATCTCTGACTGAAGAGACATGTTTAAATATGCTTTGTTTGGAATAAGCCTAACTGGGACCATAATAGCAATACTTTTTGACTTACCCTCACTGTGCATGTACAGATGTATGCGTATTAAATTATCTAGAAATTAAAATATGCGATTAAAAGCTAAGTATGTTTTTATTATATAAACCAGACATTACCAGGTTACAAAGAACTAACCTAAGAGCATCCTAAACTTTTCAACAACCGACTGCAAGAAACTTTCCTCAGCCCCCCCCCCCCACAGTCAAAAGGAATCACAAGTCGGTGCCTCACTGAGGTGAAGTACCTATGCCATCTGGTGGCTCACACAGGAAGTTTAGTGACTAAGCAGCTTTTATGCATTTTTCCTTTCTCTATCTACCTCCTTAAAATTGAGCTACTATGTAGTTGAATGCCGCTAAGCCTCATGCTGTGCTCCCATTTACAACTGTAGCATTCTTATAGAAGAGTTTTAATATACTTGCAATAAGAATAAAATCTATTTTTTAAAGTGGGAGTAAACATTTCTTAATTACACTACACTACTATCCTTAATTATATCATACTTACTACTTGAACAGAATGGGAATTCCAGAATAGTTCATTATGCTCAGACATAACTTGTACATGGATCAAGAGGCAGTTGTGTGAATAGAACAAGGGCATACTACCTGGGTTAAAACCAGGAAAGGTGTGGGTCAGAGTTGTATCTTCTCACCATACTTGTTCAATCTGTATGCTGAGCAAACCATCAGAGAAGCTGGACTCTATGAAGAAGAATATGCTATCAAGATTGGAGGAAGGCTTATTAACAATCTGCAGTATGCAGATGACACAAACTGGCTTACTGAAAGTGAGGAGGAATTGAAGCATTTGATGACGAAGATCAAGGATTGTAGTCTTTTTTTAAAAATTGTTTTATAGGGGCTCATACAATTCTTATCACAATCCATACATACATCA
>NW_022103914.1:4499432-4508324 GCF_000313985.2 Echinops telfairi
ACCAATTTGGATCACTTGTTGTTCCCTTGTCCCTGGGTTTGTTAACACCACTTCCTTTCCCTCCGCCTCCCCCTCTCCCATGTCCCCCTGGAACTGTCGGTCCCGTTGTTTTCTACTCCAGATTGTTCATCCAGCCTATCTTATTTAGACAGACCTGCAGAGATAATAACATGCACAAAAACAAGACAGCACAACCAAGCAACAATATACAACAAAACAACAAGAACAACAAACCACTGACAAAGAAAAACAAAACAAAACACAACAAGAAAGAAAAGCTTGTAGTTAGTTCAAGGATCGTTTGTTGGGGATTGTAGCCTTTAGCATGGATTACAAATCCACGTAAGAAAGACCAAAATCCTCACAACTGGACCAACAGATATCATTATAATAAATGGAGAAAAGGATGAAATTGTTAAGGATTTTGTCTTGCTTGGATCCACAATCAATGGAAACAATGGAAAGCAGCAATCAAGAGATCAAATGACGTATTCTATTAGGTAAATGTGCTACAAGACCTCGTCAGAGTATTGAAGAGCAAAGATGCTACTTTGAGGACAAAGGTGCACCTGACCCAAGCCATGGGATTCTCCAATGCATCATATGCATGTGACAGTTGAAAACTGAAAAAAGGAAAACCATAGAAGAAGGGATGTGTTTGAATTGTGGTGCTACAAATGAATATTGATAGTATCATGGACTGCTAAAAAGGCAAACCAATCTGTATTGGAAGAAGTTAAGGCCAGAATGCTCCTTAGAGGCAAGGATGGAAAGACTTTGTCTTTCATACTCTGGACATGCTGTCAGGAGAGACCAGTCCCTGGAGAAGGACACCATGTTTGCTAGATAGAGTGGAGAGGAGGCTGAAAAAGAGGAAGGCTCAACAAGATAGAATGACCCAGTGGCCACAATGGTTCAGGCACAGGAACAATTGGGAGGATGGCACAGAACTGTGTAGGGTCCCTATGGGTCAGAGTGAACTCGAACAACTATTCCCCGTTCTGTGTGTATGAGAGCTCATATTTTGAACACCTTGCTGACAAAAAACATAGAACAAATGGTCTAGAAACGTAGTATTTTATAACTTATTCAAAAACGTGATTAGAGCTTAAATTCTAAGCACCCAGTTTACAAAGGCTATGGACAAGGAAAGCCCAGAATCTATTTTGTAGAGTCCCTATATGGAGTTAAATGCCACTGAACTCCTCTGACCAGCCAACATGAATGTGAACAGTCTTGTCCCCTGGAAAATGGATTACCTCCACCCCCTCCCTCCAGCCAGCACAGGGAGGGGCAGTCTCCCTTAAGGCTGTCCAGGTGTGTCCTTGATGGAGATCATAGTACTGAGGGGTCAGAAGGCCCTGGGCCAACCTGGTAAATTCTTCAGTCTAACACAATGTATGTAATCTCATTCTGACTTCCGTAACCCCTCTTGTGACATATTGCTCTGCCAATCATGCTGTGTCAGTTTCCTTTACCCTCTTACATCCCTGTAAGCCTCCAAATCTCCTTGGATGCCAATTATAACCTTTAATGGCATCCTCATCTGGATGTCTTTGTCATTGTTCTATTTAAGACTTATTTAAAAATGTTCTCCTTAAAGTATATTTAGGTTTGGGGTCCCTTTTGTATGTTGTTGTTAGGAGCCATTGAGTTGGTTACAACTTAAAATGACCGTACAACAGTGTGAAAACTCTAACTACCCGGTCCTGCACCATACTCACATTGTTGCAGCCACTGTGTCAGTTTGTCCTGTTGAGGCCCTTCCTCTACGTTCTCCAGGGACTGACCTCTCTTTACAACACGGCCAAATGTGAGGCATAGTCTCACTATCCGTGCCTCAAAGGAGTATTTTGGCTGTACTTCTTCCAACACAGATTTCTTTGTTCTTTTAACAGTTCCTGGTACTTCCAATATTCTTCCCCAGTACCAGAATTTAAACACATCAATTCTTCTTTGTCTTCCTTATTCAATGTCAAACTTTCACACGTATATGAGACAACTGGACAAGGCACACCTTAGCCCTCAAAGTAATATCCTTGCTTTTCAACACATTCAAGAGGTTTTATTCAGCAGATTTACCAAATGAAATGCCTCATTTGATCTATTGACTGCTTCTTCCATGAACATTGATTATGGATCCAACCAAGACAAAATCCTTGATAACTTCAATCTTTTCTCCATTTATCATGCATTACCTACTGATACAATTCTGAGGATCTTTGTTTTCTTTCTTTTTTTCTTTTAAATCACTTTATTGAGGGCTCATACAACTCTTATCACAATCCATACATACATCAATTGTGTCAGCACATTTGTACATTCGTTACCTTCATCATTCTCAAACCATTTGCTCTCCATGTAAACCCCTGGCATCAGCTCCTCAGTTTTCCCCCTCCCTCCCCCTTCCTGTTCCCCCCTCACTCATGAAACCTTAATAATTTATAAATTATTATTTTGTCTTATCTTACACTGTCCGACATCTCCCTTCACCCATTTTTCTGTTGTCTGTCCCCCAGAGAGGAGGTTATATGTAGATCCTTATAATTGGTCCCCCGTCTCTAACCTAGGCTCCCTCCACCCTCCCAGTATCACCACTCTTACCACTGGTCCTGCTGGGTTCATCCATCCTGGATTCCCTGTTTTTTCCAATTCCTATCTGTACCAGTGTACATCCTCTGGTCTAGTCAGATTTATAAAGATAGAATTGGAATCATGATAGTGGGTGGGGAAGAAGCATTTAGGAACTAGAGGAAAGTTGTATGTTTCATCGTTACTACACTGCACCCTGACTGGCTCGTCTCCTCCTCATGACCCTTCTGTAAGGGGATGTCCAGTTGCCTGCAGATGGGCTTTGCGTACCCACTTAGCACTCCCCCTCATTCACAATGATATGATTTTTGTTCTTTGTTCTTTGATGCGTGATACCTCATCCCTTCCACACATAGGCCAGTGTGCTTCTTCCATGTGGGCTTTGTTGCTTCTAAGCTAGATGGCCACTTGTTTACCTTCACGTCTTTAAGATCGTAGATGCTCTCTTTTGATAGCCAGGCTCCATCAGCTTTCTTCAACACATTTGCTTTAGCACCCGCTTTGTCTTCAGCGATCGTGTCAGGAAGGTGAGCATCATGGAATGCCAGTTTAATAGAACAAAGTATTTTTGCATTGAGAGAGTTTTCTGTTTTCTTTACACTGAGTTGTAATCCATACTGAAAGTTGCAATCACTGATCTTCATCAGCAAATGCTTCAAGTCCTCTTCACTCTCAGCAATCAAGGTTGTGTTATCTGCATACACAGGTTATTAATAAGCCTTCTTCCAATCCTAATGCCACATTCTTCTTCATAGAATCCAGCTACACTGATAATTTTCTCAGCATACAGAATGAATAAGAATGGTGAGAAGTTGCAATCCTGGCGCACACCTTTCCTGAGTTTAACAGTGCAGAATTCCCACGTTCTGTTTGCACAACTGCTTTTTGATCTATGTTTAAATTCCAACGAGCACAATGAAGTGTTCTGGAATTCCCATTCATCTCAAGGCTATCCATAGTTTTTTATGATCCACAGATGAATGTCTTGGCATTAATTAAACAGAAGTAAATTAAATGGAAGTTAATTAAACAAAAGTAAATATCTTTCCGATATTCTCTGCTTTCGACTATCTGACATCAGTAATGATACCACTTGTTCCATGTCCTCTTCAAATCCAACCTAAACCTCTGGCAGCTCCCTATCAATATACTGCTGCAAGTGTTACTGAATGATTTTCAGTAAAATGTACTTCATATGATATTAACTACATTGTTCTAAAAATCTGTGCATCCTGTTGGGTCTCCTTCCTTCAGAATGGGCACAAATATGGATCTCTCCCAGTCAATTGGACAAAGCTCGCTTCCAAATTTCCTGGCATACACAAGTGAGTGCTTCATCAGTTTGTTGAAACATTTCTATTGTAGGAGCCCTGATAGCACAATGGTTATTTGCTGGGCTGCTAACCTCAAGGTCAGAAATTTGAAACCACCAGCCACTCAACTAAGCAAGAGAAAGATGGGGCTTTCTACTCCTGTAAAGAGTTATAGTCTCCCCATCTTTCACCAACTAAGTCCATAAAGAAGAAGCACACCAGCCTCTGTGATCCAAAGATGACAGTAACACAATCCAAATACGATGAAAGTATCAGAGCTTAAATTGTAAACACCCAATTTGTAGAAGGGTATGGAGAACGGTGGGAGCCCAAAATCTATCTGCAGACTATCTAGTCACATTAAGCCCCTGGCAGTCCTTTCTGGTCACAGGCCAGGGACTCTAACAGGTTTACTATCAGACAGATTATTATAAACTTGATTGTTGTGGATCCAACCATGGAATAATACAATACTTGGTCAGTTGACCTCTCTTTTGACCCAACCTGAATTTGCTCTAGGCTCAAGTATTTCTCACTTGTTCCACAACAGAAATTTCTTCTCTGGCTTTTAAATATTGATGGTGGTCTTGTCTTTCTTACTCCTTATTTTTATTTTTATATTATTATTATTTTCTTCTTGCCATTTTGTTTTGTTTTTGTTGTTTCTGTTCAGTTTCCCAGTTTGAGAAGCACAAAAGCAGATGCAGAGAAACAAAACTGATGTAATGATTCATCAGGGATGTGGAGTGTGGGGGAGAGTGAGAGGGTTTGGAGAGGATTTGAAACAATGAATTCAGGAAGGGGAAGGGCACATTAGAACTGATTGTCTTCACCCTTAAAAAAAAAAAGAACTGATTGTCATGATGTACTTAAAAACTCTTTGAAAAAGTGATTTAACTATGGAAGTATGATATGTGAATACTAACTTTATCAAGAAAACCACACACACACAAAAGCCAAACTTGACCAATGGTTACTGTGTTAGTCTGGGTACTTTAGAGAAACAAATCCACAGAAACTCATGTATAAGAGAGTTTTATATAAAGATTAAGTGCACATCAAGGAAACATTCCAACCCAGTGCTGCCCAAGCCCACAAGTCCAACATTAACCCATATGTCCAACACCAATCCACAAAGTCCTCCTCCATCTCACAAAACATACACTATGATGCTAACTGCAGGAGGAAAGCCGAGTCAGTAAGTGTGTAAACATCTCAGCGCTGGCAGGGGTCTCCACACTGCTGCTCAAGCATCCAGGGCTGCATCGGGGTAGGTCCACGTGGCTTCTCCTGGGGGATGTCTTGCAAGAAGTAAGCCTTGCCAGCTAAAGCAGGGAAATAGCTAAGGCAGCTGCACCCTGTCCGACCATCAGTGAGCAAGAGACCAGAGAACTAGAAAGGCAAGGCTCACTGAGCCATTTATCCCTCTGCCCTTCAATTAACCCCACATGTGTTTATCGGCCAGGTTGGCAAAATAAACTACCTCAGTTACCATGGGTGCAAGAGGAAGAGTTGTTCCGTAAGGGGGATTGAGTTTATGTTAATGGTAGCAGAATAATTTACAAAAGGATCAATAATGGTTGTACAACACAGAGTATAATCAATGGCACTGAATAGTATATGTATAAGTTGTTGAATTGGAGAATATTTTGTTGTGTATATTTTTGCCACAATTAAAAAAATAATTACATGAATTACTGCGAGTACAAGGAAAAAGAAAATGCTCTAAATTGATTGTGGTATTGATTGTATAATTCTTGATATGACTGAACTATTGAATTGTATGACATGGATGACGTGCCAATAAAAGTGCACACACACACACACACACACACACACACACACACAATTTTGAAGTGTCATCAAACCAATTCCAGACATCTGACAGAAGCTGTCCACAGGGTGTCCTGGGCTGCAATCTTTACAGAAATAAATGGCCAGGTCTTTCTCCCATAAAGGTGCTGGCTGACTGGCTTGAACCTTCTAGTGCCCAAGTGTTTAATTGCCTACAAATACTAGGTATTAAATAAAAACAACCCAGAAAATAAAATGGTTTGCTGTATAATTTAACTCAAAGAAAACTCTATGGCTTTTTAAATAATAGTGTACAGCAAACTTTTGAATTCTTGCCAATCCAATAACACACCACATATGCTATCAGGAAATAGGCACATATATGGTTAGTAATAATGTACATCCCACTGAAGGAGACTGTCTTTTAAATTTGTAGACTGACTCAGTGATTACACTCCTGGATATTTCCCCCACAGATATATTCATATCCTTGCAAGCTGACATGTATACATTTTAGGTAGCATCATTTGCAATAGCAAAATCTTATAAACAAATTAAGTCTATCAATAGAAAACTAATGAAAGGTACAGAACAATGCATCCATAGTGTGGTAGTTACATAATCTCGTGTCAACTTGAGGGTATCAAGAGTGAAGGGGTGGAGTCTAGCCTGTCAATCAGGTCACAGCCTGATGATGCCTCTTTGTGGGTGTGGCCTTCTCATGAGGATTCTGGGAACTTCCTCTCTTTGTCCCGGAGGCCACATTCTCTCTGTTTCACCTTCCTGACAAGCCACTTGGAGAGAGCTGGAGGAGCTACATGGAGACATGAGCCAGCACTGAGAATCTTTCACTACCATTGGATCCACAAGACTTTTCACCCACAAATCTGTGATCTTCCTGCATTTTGCATCATTGCGTGTGTTGTGTGAATCTGAAGAAGGATTCATGGACTAGTGTCGGACACTTAGGGAAAATATCAGACTTAAGGACTTGATCTGGACTGGGCGGGGATGTTTTCTCAATATACAGTTGCTCTTTGATATAGAGATCTCTCTCTTACACAATATATGAATGCCTCTGGATTTGTTTCTCTAGTTAACCCAGACGAAGACACATAGTATGGTATCTTCCGTGGTATTACAATTAAAAGCAGGGTGAGCACATACAGTATTTCCTTAATGCTTTAAAATTTTTCTCCTGAAAGCATACACAAGAATCCAAAGAGTGGTAACTTCTCTGTTGGACAGTGAGCCGAGTAATTGGGGATAGGAAGAAACTTCTTCATTGTGTACCTTGTACTATTCTGGTCAACAAACAGAAGATAGATTTCAAATTTTTAATTAGAAAGATTTCAAATTTATATTAGCCATAAATATGTATAACAGCTGCAAGATGTATGTATATATTTCTTAGTAGACTTGAGGATACAAGTTCAGGACTCTATCAAGAATAATAAGCCTATTCCAGAAGCAACTGTTAGTTGCATTTCATGTCACCATTTAATCTTTCTCTTCCCATTCCCTCTCTCCCTCTTTTTCTCATCCTTCCAAGCAGCAGCTGTAGCAACCATAGAATTGAGCTTATCCTCTTCAGGGAACTTCCAGCCAAGTAACTTCAGGAATGGCAATGGCAGTAAATACAGACAGGGCCAAAATGAGTGGAAAATCACACACCGTGGCAACACAGTAAACCAAAATGAAAACCTTTCTTTCAGCAAATTAAATTGGTCTATAAACTAAAAACCAGGTGATTCCCAGTACTGATATGTTGATGGCCCCAAGTGAGTCAGACCAAGCTGGGCCCCACAGGTTTTCAATGGCTCACTTTTCAAGCGGATAGCTAGGTCTTTCTTTTGACTTGGTAGATCTGAACTGCCAACCTTTTATCTGGTAGTGGTGTAAGTAACTACTAAGCACCACCCAAAACTTATCTCAAAACTCAGCCAGTCTTTGTCAGTCAGTTTAATCAAGCAAAATTTAAATTTTAAGTTAAATCTGAATAAGTGGACACAAATCATTTTATTATGTATAATGAATCAAGAAGCTAAGCTGGGGAAAAATGGAAAGATGTTTTTTCCCATCAAAATAGACATTCTCCACTATTTCCAGTTCTGTATACAAACTAAGATTAGAAAGAGAAGATACAATAAATCTATAAACCAATGTAGCTCTTAAACATCTTTCAATGAACTGATGTCTGAAGACTATAAACATGAAGAATGGTACTATCAGTTATTAAGACCACCCATTAAACAAATTAATATTCAACCCCAGCCTCATGAAGCTGGGGTAGTAGAGTCTCCATAAATACCTTTCAGACAACTCTTGGATTAAAAACAAAATATCGCATACATTTAAAAACAGCTATCCTCACCCACAATTTTATTATTACTACAATATGCTGGAAAGGGCCATGGTGGCATAGTGGTCATGCATTCGGCTGCTATCTGAAAGGTCAGCAGTTCAAAATCACCAGCCACTTCACGTCCACAGGAGAAAGACTGGGCTTTCTATAGTTACAGTCTCCAAAACCTACAGGGGCAGTTCTACCCTTCCTCCAGGGTCACTATGAGTTGACACTGACTCAACGGCAGTGAGTGAGTAATATGCTGGAACCCAAGTCGGGCAGCAGCTAAGTGCTCAGGTGTGCTCGCTGAAATGTGTGTTTGACTCCATCACCACTCTATGGGAAAAGTTGTAGCAGTCTGCTTCGGTAAAGATTACAACTCTGGAACAGTTTGGGGCAGTTTTCTGTCCTCCTACAGGAGATGCTATGACTAGAAATCTACTAAAAGGGTAAAGGGTTTTTTTCATGTTGTTGCATTGTTCTTAAAACATACCAAATAATAGAATGCTTAAAGGCCCAAATTATCAAAGTTCTTCATATTACATAATGGTCCTGGCTTTTGATAAACATATAAAGATTTATTATGCAAGGCCCAAACAGAATGAAGTGCTGTCTACTGAGTCAAGAGCCACTTTTCCCTTTTGCAGCTTATAGAAAGAAGTGTTTGTACCCAACATTAGTGACTAACACTAAGAGAGTTCTCCCACCCCAGCAATTCTTTCTCCATCTAATACTTCTATGAGAAATCTGAAAATTCTGTCAAATTTAGGCTCTACTTAGAATTCATATCTGCACATAAAACCAATCAGTCTGGGTAAGCGATAAAAAAAAAAAATGCAAAAGGGG
>NW_022103914.1:4510404-4518387 GCF_000313985.2 Echinops telfairi
CAAGGGCTCATGAGGGAGGGGGGAGCAGGGAGGGAGGGGAAAAATGAGGACCTAATGTCGGGGGTTTAAGTGGAGAGAAAATGTTTTGAGAATGAAGTACAAATGCGCTTTACACAATTGATGTGTGTATGGATTGTGATAAGTGTTGTATGAGCCCCTAATAAAATGTTTAAAAATAAATTAATTATAAATTAAAAATTAAAAAAAACAATCAGTCTGAAAGATCTTTGTAGTTAGATGCTGTCTTAACAATTATTTTGTGTAATATAAAGCTTAACTTAGAAAGGGATGGCTATAATTCCTGATTAACTACTTGGTGAGGATCTAATATTTTTTATAGCTCAAGGCAAAAACAAGAGTTTTAAAATACATTATTTTCTTGTGAGCAGGCATCTGAAATGTAACTATTGGTCTCTCCCCATCCAGAAGATGAATTATAAAAATCCAAAAGCACATGACAACAATAACTACAATGGACTAATTAGTCCAATGGACCATGCAAACCTCAGTGTCCACAGTCCTGAGACTAGAACTAGATGGGGCCTGGCGACTTCTACCAACTGCTCTGAAAATGATCACTTTAGAACAGTGGTTCTCAACCTTCCTAATGCCGTGAACCTTTAATACAGTTCCTCATGTTGGGGTGACCCCCAACTATAAAATTATTTTTGTAACTTCATAACTGTCATTTTGCTACTGTTATTAATCGGGCAACCCCTGTGAAAGGGTTATTTGACCCCCAAAGGGGTCGTGATTCACAGGTTGAGAACTGCTGCTTTAGAAGGTCCTCAACAGAGTGGAAATAAATGTTATCCAGAGCTCAAAATCATAAAAAGAGAATGGTCAGAGACACGCTTGTGGGACCCCCAAGGCTATGGTCCTTAGTCACACTCAAGACTGGAATTGAACTCAAATAATCAAACACTTAAGGAGTCCTGGTGGTAAAGTGGTTACAAGGTCAGTAGTTTGAAACCACCACTTGTTCCTCAGGAAAAAGACTAGGCTGTGTACTTCAGTAAAGAGTTACAGTCTCAGAAACCCACAGGGGCAGTTTGACCTTGCTGTACAGGGTTACTGTAAGTAGGAACCAACTCAGTGGCTGTAAGTTTGGTTTGGCTTTTTGGTAAAATCAAAAAGGGAGCATTTATCCAAGACAAAAGATTAATAAAGTAATAATAAAAACAGGATACACAGGAAGGATGTGGGACAAGTGATGGTACATAGGGGAATTAAAATACATGAGCTGAAACAAAATGTGTATACAGTAAATGTAAAAC
This sequence comes from Echinops telfairi, assembly GCF_000313985.2. Taxonomy (NCBI): domain Eukaryota; kingdom Metazoa; phylum Chordata; class Mammalia; order Afrosoricida; family Tenrecidae; genus Echinops; species Echinops telfairi. The sequence goes on from NW_022103914.1 coordinate 4,511,682, forward strand.
TGATGATCTGCTCTACAAACCTTGGCCTAAGTGTGGTGAAGAAAGCTGATGGTGCCTGGCTATCAAAAGATATAGCATCTGGGGTCTTAAAAGCTGAAGGTAAACAAGCGGCCATCTAGCTCAGAAGCAACAAAGCTCACATGGAAGAAGTACACCAGACTGTGTGATCAAGAGGTGTCGAAGGGATCAAAGAACAATAAACATATCATTGTGAATGAGGGGGAGTGCAGATTGGGGACCCACGGCTCATCTGTAGGCAACTGGACATCTCTTTGCAGAATAGTCACAGAGAGGAGACCTGCCAGTCAGGATGCAGTGTAGCAACGATGCAACACACAACTTTCCTCTAGTTCTTAAATGCTTCCTCCTCCCCTCCCCCGCCATCATGATCCCAATTCTACTTTACAAATCTGGCTAGATCAGAAATGTACACTGGTACAGACAGGAACTGGAAACACAGGGAATCCAGGACAGATGACCCCTTCAGTACCAGTGCTGAGAGTGGTGATACTGGGAGGGTGGGGTAGAAAGGGGGAACCCATTACAAGGATCTACATACAGTATAACCTTTTCCCTGGGGGATGGACAACAGAAAAGTGGGTGAAGGGTGACGTCAGACAATGTAAGATATGACAATATAATAATAATTTATAAATTATCAAGGGTTCATGAGGGAAGGGGAGTGGGGGAGGGAGAGGGAGAGGAAAAAATGAGGAGCTGATACCAAGGGCTCAAGTAGAAAGTAAATGTTTTGAGAGTGATAAGGGCAACAAATGTCCAAATGTGCTTGACACAATGGATGTATATATGGATTGTGATAAGAGTTGTAAGAGCCCCCAATAAAAATAAAACAAAAAGCCTTGGCCTAAATATAAAAATAAAATAGAATACATTATTTTCCAGGAGTTTATTTGATACACAATTTCCTCCAGGATACAAATGATGTGATTTATTAAAAAAAGACTATGGTGCATGTTGTAATATTAACCTGTGTATTACAGTTTTGATGGAGTCCCTAAATGGTGCTACCTTGGTTGGCTGCTAGCCAAAAGTTTCAAGAGTATCTACCCAGAAGTGCCTTGGAAGAAATGGCTGGTGATTAACCTACTTCTGGAAAAAATTAAAAGTCACTAAAACCCCCTTAGGAGCACAGTTCTACTTGACACACATAGCTGGGGTCATCAGAATTTATTTGGTAGCAGCAACTGATTAGTTATTAGTTTTAACATACTGTAGCTTCTATGGAAAATATCAATTCAGGCTGACTATATAAAGCTACACAGCAAAAATTTAGGAAGTTAAGAAAACAAATAATACCATAATAACCCAAATCTTGCTCCTCAAGGCCTGGTATGGTTTTCAGTAGAGTTTGGAACAATTTATAGAGCTTTGAACCACATGCCTATAAACTCTTTCTCTTGTTTTTACCACTATCTGTAGTAAATGTCAAGAGTGCTGATTGCTCAGTGGTTAAGCGCTCAACTGCTAATCAAACGGTCAGCAATTTGAACCCAGCAACTCTTCCAAAGGAGAAAGATGTGGCAGCATGCTTTTGGAATGCTTCAAAGCCTTGGAAACCATACAAGGCAGTTCTACCCTCAGTCCCAGCACAGGGTCACAATCAGACAGAATCAACTCATCGTAAGAGGTTTGGTACTTTGGGCAGCTGTAAATTTCAGGGAAAACAAAAATAAGGTAACATTCGACTTCCCTCTAGTTCTTGTAGGGCAAAAAAAAAAGCAACACGACTTTTCTTTTATCCACTTGTAAGACAATAAAATAGTGATTTAAGACTGCTCTAAAGCAAGTTTTAAAAGAGGTAAATAGGTTATATTTAAGCAGATTTCCTTTCCCCACTAGAGTATAAATACTGTTCCTTGTAACTAAGTATTTGGAGTAGAAAACACCAGGCCTGACAACAAAAATTATTTCTGTACTACTCACTTGCAGACACTTTAAACATTTACTGAAAAGCTTAATTTAATTATCTGCTAATGATTAAATGTTGTCAATACAAAGATGACTGTGTTTTAAAAGTGGTTTGCCAGCATATAGTCCAAATTCCGATACACCAGGCCCATCACAGATCCTGACTTGTCTTTCACTTCCTCCTTTGGTCTGTCTCTTCTGCTCATTTTTAATAAACAGGTGGCATATTTGCAGACTTATAAATTTTCCTAAAAGCTGACATGAAAATATAAAATGGAAACATGCACATTTTATAGACTCTGAACATTCATTATGGAAAAAAGGGTTGATGCTTAAGGTCTCCACCTTCACTATCCACCACTGTCTGTCAGTTTGTCTTACTGTGGTGGCTTGTTTGTAGCTGTGCTGCTGGAAATCATGCCACTGTTATTTCAAATACAAGTAGGGTTAGCCATTGGAGCTTCCAGATCAAGACAGACTGTAACTTCTGTCTTGCTAGCAAGGGCTTGGCAGTCTACTTCCAAAAATCAGCCAATACAAATCCTATGAATCACAGAACACTGTCCAAGTCTCCAATTCACTTTGGGCAAGTTACTGGGAGGATGATTTATCGCTGGAGGATTCCGTGATTGTTAAATGGAAGGCCAACGAAAGTGCAGCAAACCCTCAATGAGACTGACTGACACAAGTGCTGCATCAAAGGGCTCAAACATCAGTGGAATGGGACACCTACTTTCATTGTTCTGAAGGCATGCACCTTAATTTGGTAGCAACTGAGTGCTTCAGAGTAAAGGGTCAAAGATATTTGCTGCATGAGTTAAAACTCTAGTAAATTATATGGCCGTGTATGTATTCTATCAGTCTTTGGATTTGTCAATAATTACTCATTCAGTTAGAGAATTTAATTCCTATTAGTAGACTATATAAATTACTTAGGTAAAAAGTTACTAGCTATGTAACTTGGGCTAGCTCAATTTAACTCGTTTTCTTAAGCTGTAAAATGGAGATAACTACACTTCTCTTCCCTCAAGAAAACATTTTGGATACTATGGAGGCAACTTTCTGCATTTCCAATATCCCCTTGTCTCTAAGAACAGGCTGGGTGAGCCACCTAAACAATCTGACAACTGAAGTTCTACATACCTAATACCAAATGTATTATTTGACTCCACAGTCAGCTTCTCCTGCAGACTTTTCAAATCTGGATGCCTTGGAGTCAATTCTTGCTGTCTTCCCTCTAAATTCTGTTACCTTTTTTTGTTTCTTTTCCAACCTACTAACACCTTCCCTTTATGAACTCATGTAAAAACAACTTTAATTGATCTCTTGGTAGATGCTTCCGATTCCCAACATTCAAATCCAATCTGAAACCCAGCTTTAGGAAGGAGTTCCCAAATACCTACTAGTCAAATCTATCTCAGTAGTAGTTAACTCCGGTATCTAGAGTCCACAGTGTTAATCCCTGTGGTAGGCTGGCTACTGGCTTGGCCAGTGATGTTCCCACCTGCTGGTATTCACACCCTGTTGTGGGCTGGACTGAAAGACTTGCTTTTAGTGAATAATGAAAAGTGATAGCACTTCACTTGAGTAATTAGGCTAGCACTCTCTTGCCCTATCACTTCTCACTGTGATAAAGCAAGATGCTAAACTATAAAAGGTTGCCGTGGAGAGCAGATTCTAGTTATCAGCTCATGAGGAATGAGGCCTTTGCCCAATAGATGAGAAGGAAAACTGAGTTATGCCAGGAGCCAGAGGGATGAGCTAAGAAAGGGGTCCTTCCTGGTCAAGCCAGTGATAACTACTGCCTCATGAAAGAGGCACAGAAACAGTAAGATAATCAATTAGATAAAAGGGAAGAGAAAAGAAAACAAAAACAAAAAGGAAAAAAATCAATGCTGTTTGGAGAGATTAAATTTAGAGGCAATTTACAGTGTAGTAACAGATAATGAATACAATACAGTATCTTATAGGATATTTCAAAACAAATCCCTGGTACTTTAACAGGTTAAATATAAAGCTACCAAATTGTTTAACAACTATATGAAAACATTTATAAATTTAACTTTCTAGATTAAATGTGAATGGGGGTTGAAAGAAAAAAGGAAAAACTCTCTTAAGAAAGATAATATCTCAAAATTTCAAATTAAAATAAAAATACTAGGAAAATGTTTACAGTAAATGTAACAAAGAACTAGCTATTGGGGGGGACAGGGAGCACTAGAACTGATTGTGATTACACAACTCATTTTAAAGGCAATTTAACCTTGGGGTGGGGGAAAATGTTCTAAAATTGTAGTAATGATTATACAATTCTTGATTATGATTGAACACCTGAACTACTGAATTGCATGATATGGGGATTAGGTGCCAAACACCCCAAAATGTTACTGATGAATGTGGTATATTCACAAACTGTGATATATCCACACAATAAAATATTACTTTGTTATAGAAAGGAATGAAGTAATGATACATGCTACTACATGGATGAATCATGAAGACATTATGCCAAGTGAAAGAAGTCGATAACAAAACACAATATATTATATGATTCTATTTATAGGAAATGTCCAGATAGACCAAGCAATAAAGACAAAAAGTTAAGTGGTTGTCTGAGGCTGGGTAGAAGAGATTATGGAATGATAGATAGCTAAAGATGACAGTATTTCTTTTGGGTGTCCTAAGTCAACAGGTTTGGTTTGGTTTGGTTTGGTTTGGTTTAGAGAGCAATCTAAAGCTGATTGTGGTAGGGCTGCACAACTCTGTGAACATAATAAAAATAATGAATTGCATACTTTAAATGGGTGAATTGTATGGTATATAGATAAAACATAAAAACAAAAGCATAATTAATCAACAAACATGTGAAAAGAATTATTAAATGGTCCATAAAGACAATGTCCTTGCTGGCAAATCCCCTCTTGCCACAGGCAGAAGTCTTGAATAGCCTTATTATCAGGCAGAGACCATTGGAATCTTGATTATGCTGGATTGAACTCAAAACTCGTCAGTTCACCTCCCTATAGGTGGGACCTGAATTGGTGTTCTGGGTCCAAGGATCTCTTACTTGTTCCATGACAAAATTTCTTCCCTGGCTTTTTTAATGTTGATGGGGGTCTTTTCTTTCTGACCCTTCATTTGTATTTTTGTCTTTATATTATTAATTTATCCTTCTACCTTATTTCGATTATTATTGTTATTTCTGTTGGGTTTCTCAGTTTGTGAAGCACAGGAGGAACGGATGCACAGGGATAATAACTGATACAAAAGTTTAGAGGGGATGTAGGATTGGGTGATGGGTGACAGGGAGGGAAAGGGAATTTCGGGAGTTAACACTGAAGGCAGGAGGCGGGAGGGAGCACTAGAACTGATTAAGATTGCACAACTCATTTTAAAGTTGATTTAACTATGGGGGGTGGGTGTTCAAAAATCGATGTGTAATGAGTATACAATTCTTCTGGATATGGTTTGATGACTGAACTATTGTATTATATGTAAGTTATGTGCTAATAAAACTGTTGGGAGAAAAAAAGACAATGTTCTACATCCTACATTGGGATCTTAAAAGTTTGTGTGTGGCCATCTAAGGTGCAGCTGTTGGTCTCTCCCTGACTAGAGGAAAGAAGAGTAAAGAAAAGTGAAGATGCATGGGAACCATCAGTCCAATGAATTAACTGGACACACAAACATTACAACCTCGAAAGACCAGAAGAACTAGATGGTGACCAGCTATCACTCACTACCAACTACTCTAAAAGATGACATTAGAAGGTCCTGGATACAGTAGGGGAGAAATTTGGAAGAAAACACCAAATCATAAAAGAGACGAGGCTTACGGGTTGGTTAGGGACTAGTGGTACCCTGTACCCCATGACTAGGGCCCTTTGTCACCCTTCAGGTCTAAAAATGAACTCACCATCATGGCTCAATTTTTAGCCGAATAGCAGACAGGTCTCTAAGGTGAATAACACTAGGAAGGCAAACATCTTAGAATAATCAACAATTTGAGATCAAAAGGGCAACATTTTCCCAAGGACACAGTTCAGAAGGGTCAGGAAAGAAGGACTAGAAAGAGAAAACACAGAGGAAGTGGGATAAGTAACGTTACATTGTGGGTACTGCAATCAAGGAAAACAAACATATATGAACTGTTGAATGAAACACTGATTCATTCTGTAAACCTTCACTCAAATGCACAATTAAAAAACTAAAGGAAAGAAAAATCCACCCATTGCTTTCAAGTAAATTCCAACTCTTAGTGAGCCTATAGGAAAGAACAGAATTGTTATATAGGGTCTCAAGGCTGTAAATCTTTATGAGAGCAGACAGCCTCATCTTTTTTTTGGAAAGAACTCCCAGGAGGGAAGGGAGAACAGAGAAGGACGGGGGCATCTTGAGCCCCTGGGTAGGTTCCAAGTTCCAAGAGTTAGGTCAGGGGAATTGCCCATCTTTCTTCGTTGGGTTTCAACATCAACCTTGTAGTTAATGGCCCAATGCTTAACTCAATGCAACACCAAGGATCCTATTCCAGAAAATAATTTGTCAAGAATAATTAGAATATTTATACCCTTTGGCCACACTAATTTTATTTTGAAATTTTGTCCTAAACAAATTAACCCTAAAAAGGAGAGATGGAAACAGAATACTTTTTAAAAATAGGTATATATTTCTCATATTTCATCGTTACTCTTAGATATCTACTAAAAATCATAGCTAAAATAGCCAAACTCACTGCCATTGAGTCAATTCTGACGCATAGAGACCAGAGAGGACAAGG
>NW_022103914.1:4519208-4524855 GCF_000313985.2 Echinops telfairi
TTTTTGATAGCCGGGCACCATCAGCTTTCTTAGCCACATTTGCTTATGCACCCATTTTCTTCAGTGATCCATTCAACACCTTGTGATCATACAGGCTGTTATGTTGTTCCATGTGGGCTTTGTTGCTTCTGAGCTAGATGGCCGCTTGTTTACCCTCAAGCTTTTAAGACCCCAGACGCTATATCTTTTGATAGCCGGGCACCATCAGCTTTCTTCACCACATTTGCTTATTCAACTGTAACTCTTTATAGGAGTGGAAAATCTAATCTTTTTTCTGAGGAGCAACTGGTGGTTTCAAACTGCTAACCGCCTGGTTAGCAGCCAAATATATGCTGTCACGGCTCCTGGATATGAAGTCTATGTATAGATCGTATGAGTAACATGGTTTCAATTACGTAGAAATACAGAAAAATAACACTGTTATTAAATGCAGCCAGGTTGATTTTCCTAAAACGCCACTTTAGTCCACATCATTTCCCTAGTTAGAAATTTCCAACAGATCCCACTACCTATAGATTATAGACTAAATGCCTTGGTCAGGTACTCAAGGCCTTGGGCCTTGACTTAGCTTAAAACCTAACTCCCTACAATTTCTTTGGATCCCTACACCAAAATTTTTTTCTTATGAAATCACGCTTCCACACCTTTTTCTATCTGTCCTGCCGGGCTGCAGTATACTCCCTTAGGATGAAGCTCATTCATTCTTTAAATCCTCTATTTGAATGTCTCAGTTAATGCAGGCCCTAGGCCCTTGGGCAACCCAGTTTTATTTTGATGCCCCAGTGTAATTACTTAACAGCAACAGTTCCATTCTTGAGTGTCTTAACTCTACACCTAAAGCCATGGAAAAGAACAAGATAACACAGAGAATGCATGTAGAACAAGAAGAGAAGATGGTGGAGCATCACACCAATCTTTAAAGGAAAAGAAGACTCAGCGAAAGAAACTGAGGGGAAAAAACTGTTAGAAAAAAACAGGAAAAAAAGAAAAAAGTAATATCAAAGGGGGGAAAAAAAGCAATAGAATTATAAATACATTTATAAAGGAGTACACCAGTCACCACTTTGCATGAAGAAGTCTACTTCCATAAAATTTTGCAGTTTCAGAAATACAATGGAGCAGTTCTACTCTGTCCTATCGAGTTGCTGTGAGTTGTAACCTATATAGAAATCAACTGAAATAAGAATCCATAAACACTTCCTGTATTTAAAAGAGATCATTCATGCTCTTGGTTAGAAGCCAATTGCCAGGGGTTAAAAAAAAAAAGAACGAGCCACCCCTGGGTGGTAAAAACAGTTATTAACACACTCAGGCACTAACAAAAGGCTGAAGGTTCAAGGCCACCAAGAGGTGCCTCAACGCAAGGCCTGGCAAGTTACTTACAAAAAAGTTAGTCACTAAAAACCCTGAAAGGCACCATTCTTCTCTGACACACATGACTACCAGGCCTCACAATCAACTCCACAGCAACTGGGGTGGTTTGTGTGGACGAAAATGGAGTCGGTGAGTGTAAACAGCTTTCCAGGGGAAAGGATTTGAGGTTTCTGTTGTTGTTATTGTTTAGTTTTGAAGTCTAGAGATTGTGTGACAGGGGAAGGAGCCAAGGAAGACAGGGGAATAATACAGGACCGGCAAAAACTGTTTTGCTTAATCAATGTCATAGAGGACATGGGGGTAAATTAGATTGAGAGCTAGGTCAAAAAGATTAGCCTGGACTGAAAAATCACAATGAAATATAAATATATATATATATATATATATATGGCAAGATATAAGTGCAGCAGTGCCTTCTTTACCTGCATCCCTGAGGAAGAGTTCCACATACCTACAACTTCCAGACACAGGGTTTTTGCCTTTAAGCATTAAAAAAAACAACAACCCTATTTTCTTTAAAACCATTCACCACTGTATCATAGAGTTCTCTGCCTTCTTAAACAGGGTGTTGGACATAATTTACTCTTTCCTGGATGACTGTGAGTCAGGAAGAGTGGTTACAGTACTAGGGACTAGTAACACGGCTGGGTCTGTTCGCTTTTCCAAATCTTCTTTGGATGTCCTACATTGTAGTAGTTTCTGAGTTAGGCTTCCCCCTGATAACCTTCTTCTTTATTTGTGCTTCCAATAGACTCTGAGTTGAGAGTTATATAATCACTAAACAGCACCCCAAATAAAGGACAATCGGCTCTGTTGAAAGTACAGGAGTAAAATACATGGTTTTATGACAATTCTCCCCAGTGATTTAAAAAAACAAACAAACAGCTGGGTCACTTTTCAGTTCAAATAGGTAAATATGTCAGGTCACTTGTCTACCGATTAGCTAGAATATGAGTTTATCTTGCTTCCTTAAATCTTGTCCAAAAAATTCCCTGCCAAGTAATTACTAATTTATCTAATTTGTGGTGAACCACCAAAAAAAAAAAGCATCAAGCTGATTTCAAAAGTGCAGCCAGCTATCTACACAACCTTTGCTTGTCCTTGAGTCATTTACCAATAAAAAGGTATAATCTACATTTAATTTCTGTATGTTAATAATAGAGTCGGAATCGACTCAATAGCAGTGAGTTTGAATTTGGAGCTTATAAATTTTACACGTATCTTTGCATACTATACATGACAAATACAGAGTAGTGTATCCTTCACAAAATCCTGGCTTTAACTCCTTTCAAATGTGTCACAAGAATAAACAGCATAGGTTACAAAAGCCTAGCGTTAGGCACATGTACATACACAGTCCATTAGTCAAAGCTGAAGCCAACCTTTCACTTGCACTACGCCAAGGGGTGTGGTGACTTCACTCATGATTAGGATTCTGGGGCTTATTTCCCCATATGCAAAGTATCTAAACCCAAGATAAAAACAAAACTGTATCACAGTTCCTCTAAGAGACTATCTTTGGGTTCTTTCCATTCACATGAATAGGAATTAACAACTGAAACACTGCAGGTGCCCAGGCTTGGAGTCTCTCTGCACCCTTGCCCAGGCGTTCCACCGAACTCAATACATCTCCCCTTCGCACTCCGGGAAAGCAGGCAGCACAGCAGCTTATGAGTTGGGCTGTTAACTGCAAGGTCAGCATTTCAAAACCACCAAGCGCTCCGTGGGGCAACGGAGGCTTTCTCCTCCAGGAGAGTTTTTTTTTTTTTCAAAACTCACAGGGGCACGTCTACCCTGTCCTATAGAATCACTAGGCGTCCAAATAGATTTCAAAGACCGTGAGCTTCTAAATCAGAAATCAGAAACCCCGCACACAAGAACCTTATCTGCTTCATTTTTCCCCCAACACCAACAAATATGCTCTTCGCACCTACGGTTCTGGTCCTCACAGCAGAGGCAGAGGCTGGCAAACGAATCACACACAAGAGGCAAAAAACCGATGTGGTTATGGAATTCAATCAGGAGGCGGATTAACTCGCAGGAAGTGAAGAGCGATCGGGAATACATTTCTGTTGCCTGAACCACCTCAAAAAAAACAACAAAACTAAACGAAACCTGTTGAATGTACCTAGGTACAGTCGGAATCAATTCGAGGCCACCGAACAAGAGGGATCAGGTGGCAGAACCAAAGAAACGTCCATTGCTTCTGGAAGTCCGGGGACAAACTGAACCCTGCAACACAGCGGCCTTGCAGACCACCACCAGTCACCCCCAGCTCCAGGCAGGAGCCCCCCTGGGAGAAGGGGCCATACCTGTACTGCCAGCTTTTGGCACCGCCGCCGCGGCTGCGGCTGCTGCTGCTGCTGCTGCTGCTGATGCCGCCGCCGCCGCCGCTGTTGCTGCTGCTCTTGTTCGGGGTCAGCGCGGTGGCCAGCGCCTCCAGCTTCCCCTCGCTCTCCGAGACTTTCAGGCTGGACACTGGCTCTCCTCCCTGCATCTTCACTGCAAGGTCCATTGGCCCTTCTTGGGCCGGAGGGAACAGTTCTGTCGGTAGGTTCCCGGGGGGGCCTCCTTCCACCCCTTCGGGTGTGGGCTCCACGTGAGCGCCCGGGCGAAGCGCGAGGGGAGCCGGCGCGGGGACCGTCAGAGGGTCCGCGGCGGAGAAAAACTTTTCAGAGGGCGGACCGAGATGAGGGCAGCTATGCCTTAAATCTCTGTCTCTCCTTCCTGGACAAGGCCAGAAGGCACGAATCACCCTGCCCCGGGGTTTGGTGACATACTCAAAGGACAAAACGCCTGGGGAGGGCGCGGGCTCGGCTCCGTAGGGTGGGTGAGGGCCCGAGGACCGCGGGCAGCGGCGCCCCCGCCCCGGCCTGACCTCAGGGCTGAGGGGCTGGCCCGCCGGGCGCCCTCCTCCTCGCCTCCAGCCGGTCCCTCAAGGGTCCCGTCCGCTCCAGCCACAGCCCCCAGACCGCACCGACCCGGCCCGCCCTCGCGCAGCCCAGCCCGGCGGGAAGGTGGGGGAGGAGGCCGTCCAGGGCGGGACGCGGGCTCCACAGAGCCGCCCTCCGATTCCCTCGAACGCCCCTGTCCCGGAGTCCCCAACGGGGTTCCCGAGGCTGAGAAGTCCTCCGCCTTCGCTCGAGCCCCAACCGACGGCCGCGGACCAGCCACCGCCCCACCCACAGCTCACCGCGGGTCAACACCCGCCTTCTCGCCCCGCCCGCCCTCCCCGCCTTCACTTCCGGAGCACGTGAGCTCACTTCCGCTAGGGCGGCAGCACCCGCTGCCATCTTGGAGGAGGGCAGATCACCCCGGAAAGGGGCGGAGCCGGTGGTGCCGCGGAGGCGGGTCGTTGACCCCGCAAGGGGGGGGTGCGGCTGAGTGAAGAGAGAAGGACGGGAGAGGCCTGGGGGCGCCGTGCCTCTGTGGAGTGTGACTTCCAGCCTTCCTCAGCGTTTGACTTCCACCCATACACTTGTGTGACTTCCACCCATATCCCTGGGTTGAGATTTGACAAAGGCTTAGAAAAATGACGTCGTTCGTAGAAGAAATTACAACCAAGCCCTGCCTTTTCTTGGTTTTGTAAGCAAACATGACACTGGAGTAAGGCAGACCCGTGTTCTAAAGGAAAAAGAAGCCAAAAAAAAGCAGAACAAAGAAAAAGAAGCTATCGTGGAAATTAGAACTCTGAGTCAGCTTGGGGTCTGGATGTCAAATGCATCACTGTCTTTAGTCCTTTAAACGTTTTTGCTTCTACAAAATGAGAGCCGTTGACTAATTTCTAAAACCAAAACCAAACGCACTACCATCGAGTCGATGCCGACTCACAGAGACCCTATAGGACAGGGTAGCACGGTGCCTACGAGGTTCTGAGACTGTAACTGTTTAAGGGAGTAGAAAGCCCCATCTTTCTCCCACAGAGCAGCTGCTGCTTTCAAACTGTGGGCCTTGCAGTTAATAGCCCAATGCATCACCATTACGACACCAGAGCTCCTATAATTTCTAAAGTCCCTTCCAATTATAAACTGTAGCTCCTAAGACAAAACTGAATTTGAATCATACTATATGCAAAGCAGCATGGCAGTTGCAAAGAAGAATAACTCCCAAAAGTGGGAAAGCAAAGAAGGAAAATAAATGCAAATAATTAATGGCACAAAGAAAATTAAAAATAAATGGGGAACTTCCGGGAAGATGGCGACGGAGTGACACGTACCAGAGGGACTCCGCAGAATCCAGCCCAGGAGAGCTGCTTAGAGGGAACTTTAACACA
>NW_022103914.1:4529903-4536145 GCF_000313985.2 Echinops telfairi
CGATGTACAAATGCGCTTTACACAATTGATGTGTGTATGGATTGGGATAACAGTTGTATGAGCCCCTAATAAAATGTTAAAAAAAAAAATAAGTGGGATGTTTCAGGGACATCACAGTCAATGGGATAACATAATTTTCACCCTACTTTCATGAGTGGTAGGACGGGGAACTTGAGACTAGCTATTCTAAGGGGCAGCCATGAGTTTCTTGTCGTCCAAAGGAAAGAAGGGTGATGAAAACTGAAGCCAGATGGGAACAATGGTCTAACAGACCACAAAAACATCCTTCATAATCCTGAGATTAGGAGAAGACGGTGCCCGGCTGTCACTACCACTGAAAAGGATCCCATCAGATCCTTTTCACTACCACCCAAAAGGATCCCAAAGGCCCTGGAGTCATGGGAGGAAATGTGGAACAAAGCTCAGAATCCTAGGAGAAGAGCAGGCGTGTGAGCTGGCTGACCCACATCAACACCCCCACCTGACTCCCTATCCCTGAATGACATGACTGGGCAGCCCAAGTCATGCACGGGGACGTGTGGATGGCAGTTTATCTTCAGCTACCTCAGTCACAGAGCCCTGTGTTTCCAGGACCTGGAACCCTGGTGCACCATTATGTGGCTGTGAACTTGCCTCCGCCTGAACTACTCTAAGTCCATCACACCACTGGTGCTGAGCAGCAGCAGCCTGTCCTTGTCTCGCTGGACCTCAGCTGACCAATGTCTCCAAGCAGCAGATGAGCTGGCTCATCAATTGGCTTCCTAAGCTAAGAGACCTGGTACTGTCTGGCTGATCTCTGCCCTGTGCACCTCTAGCTATCTGCTGCTCTGGACCTTGGACAGTGGGTGGAAGGACTCACGGACACCCAGATGCAGGTCCTGCTGTCTCCTCCCATGGATAACAAGCCCGGTCAGATAAATAATCAGAGTCAACTCCAGATCACCGTGGAGCTGCACCTCACAAGCCTGGACATCACGGACACCTCTCTGCGACCCATCAGCCTCCACATGCCCTTCTCTGCAAGCTCCACCTCACTTGGTGTAACCATGTCACTGACCAGTCTGACAACCATTGCCCCATCATGGGAACTCCCACTTGTGACTCCTTCACCGAAATTAACCTCTCAGATGGCAAACACTGGGGCAATAGCTGTCATATTGGCCCAAGGTACTGCCAACCAGTCGCCAAGGAAAGTTGTGAGCAGTTCATAGGCGAAATCTCTGTCAGTGTCCAGTTTGGGCAAGAAGCGGGGGGGGGGGACAACCCTCCCTGCAATAGAGTCTCCAAGCCAATTCCCACTCATCACGAGCCTATTGGACAGGGAGAACTGCCCCTGTGGGTTTTCAAGACTGGAACTCTTGACAGGAGGGGAAAGCTTCGTGTTTTCTACCTGCTGACCTGATGCTGAGCAGCCCAGCGCACAACCGCGACTCCGCCGGGGGTTCCTCAAGGCGGAAACTGTCCTGCATACAATGATCTAGCCCAAGAGCGAGCATGTTGGAACAACAGACCCCAGGACGATGCCATTTTGTAAATCTTGCCAAGGAAAAACTTGTCTCACCAGCCATTCTAAATGAGGCGATTGCTCCTATGGTGGCCTTGAGGCGGGCAGATTTGCCACCGGTGGATGATGGACTCTGGAGGACTTCTCATTTCAGTATGACCTGTGGTGGCTAGGCTGATGTGGTCTTTGGACAACTCATTTCTGACAGCCCTGGGTCTCATGGTGGCCTCGTAAAGTGGACACCATATCCCTGCTCCCATCTCAACACATGTATCTGTTAGAACGGGAAGAAAAGGAAAGTGGACCCAGAGTGTGGGTTTTAATTAGCAAGTGTTATTAGCGTTAATGACCTGCCCAAGTGTGTAGATTGGAATGAGCGTCAAGGGGGCAGGGGGAGGGGCGATGGGAAGATAAAGGGAGAGTAGCCAAAAGTAAGAAAGGGAGAGCTAGAGAAAGGAAGAGACAGGTTGCGGCCACACAGGAAAGTGAAGAAAGTCAGAGAGCGAACAAAGGAATCCCGCATTGAGAAACGTTGGGGACAGAAATAAGTTATTATGTCTAAAGGAGCACCCGCTTACTCCCCCACCTCACCTTACTCCCCCCACCTCACCATCCCTCTTGGCTGTGGCACCAGCAGAGCGGGGAAGAGAGGGGGGAAGGTTTTTGTGAGACGTCTATAGAAGGCAAGGTGTCCATTAAGCTCAGTGGGGACGGAGAAGGGGTTAGAGATGCTGGCTATGGCTCAGAATTGTAGTGTTATTGCTGGACACTGTAATTTTCAGTTTGCTTTTATTACCGCTTACACCACGCAGAACTATGTGAATACCTATTGTTTTACATTTTTTATGTCAGATTTGGGTGCATACCAGTGGCTTTAAAATTTTATGATTGTTTAGAGATTGCCAGCTTTTGTGGGGTCCTTAAGTAAAGCACTTCCTCCACAGACGTCCAGATCTGACAATGAGCTGGCCTTCCCTTCCTGAGCATGGTCCCCTAGAGGTTAGGAGCATGTTTTGTATGTCCAGAAGTGACACACACGTTTTGGCATATGTAAATGGCAGCTTGAAGTTAAGGCTCTTTTTCAAGTTTTCTCCATATAGAGTTCACCTTTTGCTCAAGATTTTAAAATTCTGACTTCAGGCTTTGCTCTTGGGAGCGTCCCCTGGTCCTGCATGAGCTCTGGTACTCTTGTACTTAGGATTCAAGGACGAAGCACAGCCTCTCTTTTCCTGAGTGAGTTCTCTCTATCCTCATTGTCACTATGCAGTCACAAGTGCCATTGTCCTAGGGTGATGTCCCAGACCTCCTGCCTAGGGAGGGTTTACCTTTGTTGTCTTTGTATAAACAGTTGTACGAAACAAAAGCAAACAAATAAATCAAACTTACTGGTTGGCTAGAGATAGGTGGGACTCCCAAAACTAGGTCCCAGTTTTATAGTAATCAATTATTTGAGATGAAAAGGGCAGCATTTACCCAAGGACAAAGTTCAGCAGGATAGGAAAGTAGTAACTGGGGGAGGAGGTGGGATACATGATAGTCCTCTGAAGGCATTGTAGTGGATGAGCTGAAACAAAATAGGTGTGAATTGTTGAAAGTAAAACGGATGATCTGCCCTGTAAACCTTCACCTAATTCACCTTCAGGCAGTAGCTATGTTGGCAGAGTCGGGTTCCTCTGAGCCCTGTCGGCAGAGCCAAAGAGCCATAATACAAAAAAAGCCCAAGCCAGGATGTGGTGGACACAAGTCAGAATCGGACGACTCTCCTGGTTGGGAGCTGTTTTGATAGACAAACTGTATCCTGTCTCCTGAGTTGCATGTTATATCCAAGTTGAACCTGATTCTGAGTTGTAGTCTGTTATTTCCTTAGTAAACCATATACATTATTAAGAGTATGGTCTGTGAGTTCTGTATGACCACCACAGTGATTACTGAACCCAGCAGGGAAGTGGAAAGTACCAGAGGAAGGAATCTGGTATCCAAGTGACAGAAAAGTTGGAGTGGAGGGACATCTGACCTCTAACTCATAGGAGTCGGCTTTGGGCTGATCTTCATTCTGACCTTCTTTTTCAAGGTAGGCAACTGTCAGTGTTGGCTGATAATACATTTGAATCTCCTGGGCCCATGTCTAAGAGTACTCAGCCATTACAGCCACCGTAGAGCTTACTGCCAAGTACAATGAATGGCTGTGTCTGTGAGCTGGACAGCTCAGGAGAAACACCAGGAAGGTCTCAAAACACCACCATATGTTAGCTAACTTTTTCTTTTAATACAAGTACAGCTTTGTCTTCCAAATGAAATGGAGTTTTCCCAGAGCTATCCTGATCAAAAGAAACCTGCCAGTGTAGCTCTGCAATTGGACGCTACCTAGAGTCACCACCTTGTGGGCGTGTCAGCATGAAAGCACAGTGGTGTGAGGGTGGTCAATATCTGCGTCAATATCATCTCCTAACAGGGTTTCTCCTGACTTCTCCATATAAAGAAGCAACCTCCCCCTACCACTCTCTACCCCTGAACCTGATTTATCATCTTTCATAGCACTGGACATTGTTTTGTTCCACACTGTCTTTCTGTTCACGAGAATGTTAGCTCCACAAGGAAAAAGATTGGTATTTTGTTTTCATTCCTGTATCCCAATACTTGAAAGTGCCTGATACATTGTGAATACATTTACTACAGTAGATAAGAACATGAATTCTGTTTTGTGCAGAACAGAATTCTATTGTGCACCATACCAGAATTTCAAATTCTCGTGCAATCTAGACTTTTAGAGCCCAGAAAATATTGCCCTGAGGTAACTTTTAAACCTTAAATGAAGAATATTCACTGAAGTCTTTTTAAAATCATAGTTTAGCTTAACCAGAGAAGAATATTTGCCTTGGGCATTTTGTTCTTTTAAAGGCTATATGAATTCAAATAGACAACAGCAAACTCAAAATAATAAGTAGAAACATTAAGGGGCAGTGAGTTCATATTAATGAGAAAGGAACGACTCTGAAAAGGTGAGTGACCATGATTGAACAACTTGAAGAATGTGATCGATATTACTGAACTATCCATGTAGGAATTATTGAATTGGTATATATCTTATATATTCTCCACAATAACAAAATTTTATTTATGTGTTGTTAAGTGCTGTCAAGTCAGCTACCCTATGTACAGCAGAAAAAAAACCTGCCCGGTCCGGTGCCAGCCTCCCAATTGTTCTTATGTTTGAGCCCATTGTTACAGCCACTGTGTCAATCCATCTCATCAGAACCTTCCTCATGTTTACGGCCCCTCCACTTTGCCAAGCATGATATCCTTTTCCAGGGACTGATCTCTCCTGACAGCATGTCCAAAGTATGTGAAACCAAGTCTTGCATCCTTACTTAAAAGGAGCATTCTAGATGTACTTCTTCCAAAAAAGATTTGCTTGTTCTTTTGGCAGGCCGTAGGGTTTTCATCTTCCTTTGCCAGCACCATCATTCAAATGACTTTTCTTAAGTCTTCCTTAGTCAGTGTCTAACTTTCACATGCATATGAGGTGAGTGAAAACACCATGGCTTGGGTCAGATACACCTTAGTCCTATGTATGTATATGCATGCATACATACTATATGTGTGTATGCCCTTGGGATATCTCAAGCTGAAAAGAGTGAAGAAAACTGCCTTCAAGTCACTTCTGAATCGTAGTGTCCCTATAAGACAGGGTAGAACTGCCCCCATGGATTTCTGAAGCTGTAACTCTGGTTGTTGTTTTTTTTGTTGTTTTTTTGTTTTAGAATGATCTATTTTATTAGAGTCGACTGATCACACATGGTCCAAGGACACTCAAATAGCAAACCAAATATAATCAGATGTTAAAGACTGGTCTTTAAACACCTTAGCCAATGATGTCTTGTTTGCCCATGATCTCACCAATATAAAACCACATCCACACTTCAGTGGCCACCAAACCATTCAGCAGAACTTCCTTAACTTTGAGCTGCTTGGAAGCGACCAGTCTTAGCACTATTGCCTAATTTTTTCAGGCTCTGGATAGCTGCAGGGATCTCGGCAGGGGGTGGAGGAACCAGCTCCACCTGGCACAGTGCCAAAATGTGGCCAATTGAGGCTTTGAATAAGGCACAGCAGCGTTTACCATTCCCGGAGCCTTCTCCACCAGGTTACAGCACCATGGTTCTAGGAGAGAAAGTCCGTGGCCCGAAACAGTCCGTTGAATGTCATCTCTGGGAAGGACCCACGGCAGGCTAGGCTGTAACTCTTTACGGAATAGGAAGTGTCACATTTCTCCTTAGGAGCCGCTGATGGATTTGAAATGCCAACCTTGCAGTTAGCAGCCCAATGTAAAGCCAAGCCTCTTTAGCACCTGGTAAATGCTAAGCAAAGGCTGGTTGGTTTTATTTTCTAACCCTGAAAGGGGAAGGAGAGGTGGCTTGGGCCTGCTTTCCCTGCAGACCTGCAACTGCAGCAGGTGGGCAGGCCACGGAGAAATGGGGGCAGGGGAGCTAGGAGTGGTGCTAAATATTAGCTGAACTAAAATATTAGTTCTTATAATATAGCTCTTCTTGATACTTGCCCTCATGAAGAGATCACTGAAAATATGAGTGCTATAGCAAAATGTGGTGAAGAAATCAGCTGGTGCCAGCCATCAGAAAGAATAGTAGCAGGGGAGGGGAGTAGAAAGATCCCCAGGGAATGATAAGGGTGGACATTGGAGACAGGGCATGGTGCCCCAACAGGCTAGACTGGAAAACAC
>NW_022103914.1:4537876-4552546 GCF_000313985.2 Echinops telfairi
AATCAATATTAACTCATAGAGACCCTATTGGCCAGGATAGAACTACCCCTGTGAGTTTCACTGACAGTAACAGTTTATGGGAGTAGAAAGCCCCATCTTTCTCCCTCAGAGAGGCTGGTGGTTTCGAACTGTTGACCTTGAGAATTGCAGCCCAAAGTGTAACCACTACACCCCCCAGGGCTCTGTCTTAAAACATATAGCCATCTAATTAAAGTGCCAGCCAAATCTTCACAGAAGCAGCACACCAACCAGCATGATCAAAGAATTAGTAGCAATAAAATCCAAGACCAGAGGAGGAGGAAACTGTACCAAAGCTTAAATTCTGAGCACCCAGATCGCAGAAGGCTATGGATGACAGTGAAAGTCCAATATCCATTTTCCAGAGCACAACTCCCCCCTCCCCCCCCGCCACTAAACTAAGTCTCCACTGAATTCCCTAGGTCCAATGGCCAAGTTGATAAATAGCCTTGCTCCCAGACCAAATGCATCTTCTGTGGATCACTGCAGATACAGTTAAGGTAAACTTTAACAGCTTACCATTTGTTTTCCCTTTTAATCCATTTTTAACTTGTTCTACTTTTTATTACATTCTGCTATTTTTTAGATTGAGGTTCTTCTGTGTTTTATTCTGTTGTCGTGGTGCTTTTGTTTCATCGTTTTGTTTTAACTTGAATGATTTCCTCATACGAAACTCAGGATGGGCAAATCTGTAGAGACAGCAACTAGGAGGAGAATCCATGAAATGAAAGCATGAGATATTTTTAGAAAGCAAGTTAAACTCTTATGCAGAAATCTATCTAGATTAAATTAACCTTATTTTGCAAGTTTTAACATCATTTCTCCCACCACCACCACCACCACCTCCCCTCCTCTCCTGTCTTCTCCCCACCTTCCCTATCCTTCCTCTCTTCTCCTTTCCTCTCTCCTCCTCTCCTCTCCTTTCCCCTCTCCCCCCCCTCTCTCTTTCTCTCTCTTTCTCACCCATCTCTCCTTCTATACACATGATGTGGAATTCCCACTACAAAAATAATTCCTTTGGGTGGTGATAGCACAGAGACGTAGGAGGTAATCACAAAGCCTCTGACAAAGAAGATATTCCACCAAACACTGAAAAGATATTAATATTTCCTATGTAGAATTCAAATTAAAATAATACCAGCTCATAAAATAAGTGAAAGGGAGGGAGTCCAACAAAATTCTGACACCCCCCTTGAAAGACTGTTTGGAAACTGCATGTAAAACACTCAAAATATCTGGGGGGGGGGGTGCTTTGTTGATGTGCCAGCAGTCATTTCACCTGCTCCTTGGGCAGCCCAGCATTGGCCCCAGGAGCAAAGCCTTGCAGCTGGGAGAGATCTCGAGGACCCCTTGCTGCTCTAATATCTGGACAGAGTTCAGCCTCTTAGCGGGTTTTACTCCTTTTCCACTGTGTGAAAGGCTTAGGATGGTCCAGTATTAGAAAGCTTCTAACAGGATGGGCAGGAGCTAAGGCCACCAACCATTGACAATGGGCCCAAGGCAAAAGGAAATTCGAGTCAGAGCAAAACAGCAGAGTGGGGTGATTGTAAAGAAGATATTCATGTTACCTATTTGATATTTTACTTCTTTTTAATCCCTCTGAGTAAGTGATCCTGTGGGTACTATGATTATTGGTCTCCATTTCATGTGGGGCTATGTCTGCATTTAATGAAGTCATTTAAACATTTCTTTTTTATTATTATTTTTTTATTTAATCACTTTATTTGGGGCTCATACAACTCTTATCACAATCCATCCATTCATCCATCGTGTCAAGCACATTTGTACCTTTGTTGCCATCATCATTCTCAAAACATTTGCTTTCTACTTTCTCATTTAAACATTTCATGACCCATATTGAAAGTACCATGGACTGCCAAAAAGAACAAACAAATTTGTCCACCGGGCTCAAGCTTAACCACTGTGAGGATGGCGGTGCACCGGGCAGTGTTCTGTTCTGGTTGTACCCAGGGTCGCTATGGGTCAGAACCCACTCGATGGTATCTAACAACAACCAATTTCTTGCTCACCTTTTAGTTAAGATTAAAAGAATCGAATGTGGCAGGTGATTTGCTAGTTAGGCAAAGGCCACGAAAATAGTGCAACCCCAATTGCCACACTCATGGCTATTTGGAAGACATTCAGTAATGACTGTGAGGGGAACAGGCAAAGAACTGGGGCCTGTTTCCAAGGCAAGGGTCACGGACACAAATGTCAAGCAGCATCAGGTAAGTGAATGCAGGGAGTTAGGGAGGGACCTGGGGGGGGGAAGGGAGGGGCTGGCATGTCCATCTAAAGAAAGTCATCACTCCAGTCCGACAGCGGGCTGCTAGGGAAGGCCAGTCGCCAGAAATCTGGTCTTTCAGGGAAAACCCCCAGGCTTTAAATGTTTCCAGTTATCTAAATTGTTTTGAAAATGTTGTGGGGATCCAGTAGCCCTGGTGGTGCAGTGATTAAGCACTCAGCCCCGCATCCCAAAAGTTAGCAGTTCAAATGCACACGCCATCCCGATTTGGCAGTCTGTTTCCGCAAAGATTATTGTCGTCATTCGGTGTCATGGAGCTGGTTCTGAGCCAGAGGGAGGCTGTGTCTGTACCACAGAACGAAACAGTGCCCCATCCTCACCCTGGTTACGCGTGAGCCCATTTTAGCCACTGTGTCGATCCAGCTCCTTGAGGATCTGTCTGTCTTACTAGTCTCTACTTTACCAAGCAGGATGGCCTTTTTCAGGGACTGGTCCCCCTGGCAAACAAAAAACACCCTGCACTGCCTTCAAGTCAATGCTGACTCCTAGTCAGATTTCAATTTCCCTTAGAGGGAAAAGAAGAATTGACCTTGTGGATTTCTAAGACTGTGAATCTTTACGGGAATAGAAAGCCTCGCTTTCTCCCACCGGATGACCGAGAGTTTCCAACTGTTGACCTTGAGTTAGCAGCCACTATACCACCAGGGCTCTCTGCACTGCCTGATACCATGTCCAAACTAGGGAAGACCGAGCCTTGCTATCATGCTTCTAAGGAGCCTTCTGGTTGTACTTCCTTCGAGGCAGACTTCTGGCAGTCCATGGTGTAGTCAATACTCTTACCAAACTGTAGTTCAAATGCATCACTTCTTCTTGGGTCTCTTTTTCACTGTCCAACTTTCACACGTATAGGAAGCTAATGAAAACACCAGGTTCCTCTTAGTCCTCAAAGTGACGTTTTTGTTTTTAACATTTGGAACTCTTTATAGCAGATATGCCCAATATGATATGTCATTTGATTTCTTGGCTGTGGCTTCTGTGGGCATTTTTGTGGACCCAAGTGCCATGAAATCCTTGACAACTTTAAGAGTAGAGCTTTGGAAGCCCCGTGGGGCAGTTCTGAATCAGAATCAAATCAACAGCAACAAGTTTCTTTTGGTTTTAGTATGGGGACTAAAACAAAACATGTTTGCAATCAGATTCAACCCCTAAGAAGTTGCCAGTTTGAAATCTTTGATCTAGAGCAGTGATTCTCAACCTGTGGGTTTCAACCGTTTTGGGGGTCGAAAGACCCTTTCACAGGGGTCACCTAAGACCATCGGAAAACACATAAATATTTCACAATATATCATCAAATATTGTTTTGTGATTAATCACTTTGCTTTAATTATGTTTTATTGTGTTCAATTAGTAACAATGAAAATACATCCCGAATATCAGATATTTACATTATGATTCAAAACAGTAGCAAAATTACAGTTATGCAGTAGCAACGAAAATAATTTTATGGTTGGGGGTCAGTCACCACAACATGAGGAACTGTATTAAAGCGTCGCAGCACTGGTTTAGAGTCTATATGCAAAATTAGCAAACAGAGGAAGAGCCTCAGATTTCTGAGAGGGGCTAATGAGATTTTAGATTTAGCAGTGTCTTTAGAGTTTGGTGTTTGGGGGAAAGAGGGTTTCACAAATAGGACCTTCCTTTCCTATTCTCCCAGCCATATGTGAGGACAAAGGAGAGGAGAAATAGAAGATTCTCCAGCCTCTCTGCTAATGGAACGAGGTAGCCTGGTACAAACTACTTATCTGTACGATGCTGAGGAAGAAGCCACAGAAAAAGTGATAGACAAACACAGTGCACAAGATGGGGCTTAAAGAGTTCAACACTCTTCTGTCTACACAGCGCACTGCTTTTTCAGCTGTGCCCCCACAATGCTCTCTTTTTATTGCTCTGGTCCTATAATTCAACGCAATGGTCATACAGAACTCACAGACAATGCTCACGATTACAGGGTTTATTATGAAAGTTAACAGGTTACAATTCAGATAAAAAATCTTCAGGATATGGTTGTTCAGTCAGGAGACATTACAAAGTTCTTTTAAGGCAGCTAATAAGTGTCCAAAGAGCATGCCACTCTGCTATAAGGCTCAGAGAGACTCTGCTAAGAGACTCAGCTCTAGCTCCGTGGGTCAGCAAATGCAGCTCCTCCAATTAAGTGCCCAGAGGCAGCCCACTCCATAAGCCAGCCTCCTGTTCAAAAGCACTCGCCTTTACTGGTTCTGTGGGCGGGGAAGTTCACCACTCTGTCTCATGCTCTGGCTCCTGGTTCTTTTGTTGCTCCTCTGGGGTCAAAGCTGGCTCAGTGAGGTTCACTGCATAGAGATCTTTAGATCCAAAGGACATGCTTCACTCCTGGCTTTTGCTGGTGATAAGATCTCCCCCTTCTGCTTCTGAAATGGCATATTTCAAACCAACAGTATGGCAACCACAGTAAGCCTGTTTAGTGACAACTAAATCTTACTTGCATCTTCCCTTACCTTCTCTTAACCAGACCTATCAGAAAAAGCTAGTTTGATGGGAGTTACAGAGACTATGGCTAGAAGAACCATATAAGTAATTCACTACCTTGCTCTTCTACTCATTGTTCTATCCATACATTAACATCAATGAAAATGTATAAGCTAACCATTTCATACCTTTATTTACCCCCATCTTAGATATCAAATTTCTAGATTGCCCATCCCTATAAACCCATTACTCTGAGGAGATAAGCATTTTCCTTAATCTGAAGGATCTCCAGTTCCTGTTGGAACTTTGGCCTCTGCATTCATAAGCAAAGACCAGTCCAGAACCAATCATCAAATTTCAGCAGTTTATACCAGCGCACAGGGTCAAACATCAACCACTAAAGCCGATAATGAAGAAATCAAAGAATTCTACCAGCTTCAGTCTGAAACTGATCAAACATATGATCAAGATGCATTGATAATCATTGGAAACAAAGACCAAGGACCTAGTTGGCTTTGGTGATTGAGTTAGTTAATTGTGCCAGCCTGGCCGATAATCACATGTGGTGCTGGTTGAAAGGCGGAGGGATAAATGGGTGGTGAAGCCTCGCCTTTCTAGTTCTCGGGTCTCTTGTTTTGTGATGGTTGCATCGGGTGCAGCTGCCTTAGCAGTTCCCTGCTTCAGCTTGCAAGATGGATTTCCTACAAGACATCCCCAAGGAGAAGCCGCATGGATCTATCCCGATGCAGCCCTGGGTGCTGGAGCAGCCGTGTGGAGACCCCTGCCAGTGCTGAGATGCTTACATGTTCACTGACTCAGCTTTCCTCCTGCAGTCAGCATCATTGCCTCTGTTTTGTGAGGTGGAGGACTTTGTGGACTGGTGTTGGGTAAATGGGTTAATGTTGGCCTTGTGGGCTTGGGCAGCATTGGGTTGGGATGTTTTCATGATGCACATTTTCTTTGCATAAAACTCTCTCTTATACGTGAGTTGCTGTGGATTTGTTTCTCCAAAGTACCCAGACTAATACAGTGATAGAAACAAAATTGGAGACCACACGAGAGAATGTTGCAAGGCCAATTGACTTTTTCATTGCAAATATGTATTTTCAACAAAGGTTGTGTTAGACTGAGTTCTCTCAAAAAACAAAGCCTGTGATATATAAATACATATATATCATATATGTGTAACTTATATTACAGAAAGAGACATTTATATAAATAAAATGTCTCACACAGTTGTAGAAGTAAGTCCAGTTTGGTTGAAGTCCATGGGTCACCTGTCCAGCTGGAGGCTTTTCATGACTTGCATAGGTATAGGGGCTGAGAGGGGTAGGGGGATAGGGGGCTGATGAACTAGGAAGCAAGAAAGTGAAGCAGGAAGTCTGCAGGCTGGTAGATAGAAAGACAGATGAATACAAGGTTGGTAGGTTCAGATGCAAAACTGTTGATGGCTCCCAGAGTTGGTTCAAGTCCAAAAAATCAGAAATCAAGAGTTCAGTGCAAAATCCAAACCCAACAAGAAGTAAACAATCTTCCCACAGCATTTATTTATATAGGAACTAGGCCACACCCCTGAAGAAAGTTTCTCAGGACTTTGACCTGAGTAAGGGTATTGCATTACACCCTAGTCATCTTATTGGCTGCTCACACAGATTCCATTATGGAGTTGATTATACTGTTAGATAACGTCATCGAGGATTACTAGACCTTAATTACCAAAGCACTGACAATCCTGAGCCAAGTTGATACAAACTTAACTGTCACACACATGCACCTCACCAGATGAAACACTCAAGAATCAAATTGACTACATCCATGGGCAGCAGCTACCTTGAAAAAACTGAGAGTATCCTCAGCCAAAACAAAGTCAGGGGCTTACTGTAAAATAGACCATCAATTTCTCATATGGAAGTTCAGAACAAAGCTGAAGAAAATTAGAACAAATCCATGAAAGCCAAAATACAAGTTTGAGTATATTTCACCTGAATTTAGAGACTATTTCAAGAACAGATTTCACACATTGAACACTAATGACAGACAATCTGACAAGTTGTGGGATAACGTCTAGATGATCATGTGTGGAAGAAGCTAAAGACCATTCAGATGGTAGGGAAGAAAAAAAGGGCAAAGTGGAAGTCAGAAGAGACGCTGGAACTTGCTCTTGACTGTAGAATAGATAAAGCAGATGGGGAAATTAAGTAAAGGAGCTTAACAGAAATTTCCAAAAGGCCACTCAAGAAAACAAGGTAAAGCATTATAATGAAATTTGCACAAAAAAGTGGAGTTAAAAAACAAAATCTCAAGCTAAAATAACTGAAGAAAAAAATCAAGTTTCAAGTTGCAATATTGAAGAATTCTGTGAGCAACATATTGGACAACTTGGAAACACCAAAATAAGATGGAAGAAGTACATGAGTCACTGTACTAAGATAAGTAGCCAGTGTTTAACCATTTCAAGAGGTAGCATATGATCAAGAACTGCTGCTATTGAAAGAAGCCCAAGCTTCACTGAAGGCTCTTATGGAATACTAGTGGAAATGTTTCCAAAAAAACTGATGCAATGCTGAAAGCATTCGATGATCTAGGCCACGAAATTTAGAAGAACCAACGGGCTAAATGTATGCCTATTCCAAAGAAAGGTGACCCATGCAAAACGTAGCCAACAATATCATAAATATCACAGGGAAGTAAAGTTTTGCTGCAGAGCATTCAAAATTAGCGATTGCATTGGCAGAGCATGAGCATGCTCAGAAGAGGATGTGCAGTGAGGGCTATCGCTGCTGGCTTTCATCTTGGCTGAAAACAGAGACTGCCAAAAAGATATTTGATTGACTGTGCAATGGCAATCACCTGTGTGGGTCATAACTATCCATTATCACGTTGAGAAGCCTGGGAATTCAGAACATTTCACTGTGCTGATGGAGAACCTCTGCACCAACCCAGGGGCAGTTATTCAAACAAATGAAGGGAAGGTGTGCATCAGGGTTGTATTTTTTCACTATGTTTATTCAATCTATATGCTGAGCAAATAGTCCTGGAAGCTGAAAAATGTCTAGCATAATAAGAACTTATTGAATAAATTATTGTTCTTCTATAAATAATCGAACCCAAAAAGACTAGCATCTCCTCAATAAAATTCCCACCAGGTGTCAGACAGCTAATGGTATCATTCTGGGTTGAACTGAATCCCCCTTCTAAATGAATAAGAACAAGTAGCTATCTGTTGTTCTGTTTTTCAGACTGCTTTTGTCTCTTGTCTACCTTTTAGAAGTCTACTAATGTGGCTCTTTCATAGAGGTATTTAGTGGGGACAACAAAGTAGGGTTTAAGACCATGGATGAATTGTCAGATAACTGGGTTTGAGTCTTGACTCCACTACTTTATACCTGTGTGACTTGGGCAAACTATAGAGCATCCATTGACCCTATTTCATGAACTATCAACTGGGGGTGCCTGCTGGAGTTATACAGGGAATGAACATAAAGTAGTATCTGATTTAGTTACCTGCTCTTGTTATTTCAGATAAGGAAACCTGGTCTAAAGATGTCTAGACAATATGGCTGACCCTTGCTCTACATGGCATAGTATAAAGTTGCTTAAAACTATATTTACAAAGTGTTCCCATCAGTCTTCAGGTTTCTGCTTCCTTCTTGAACTCGTGTGTCATGTGAAAACTTCTTTCTCATTACCTTTCAGTTGTATATTTTCTTGATGGCTTTTTTATGGCTCTTACCTTCCTGGCCACCTAATTCCTATGTGTAGCATCTCTAGAATCTTGTCTTTCATGTACACTTCAAGAGTCACTTTGGTTTTCCCCCTTGACTAATCCTAGAGACAAGTCGATCGGTAATTACAGTTCTCTCCAAAACAGTGAAAGAAAAAAGAAAAAACGGCAAGGGAATTCCCCACAGGGTAATAGCTTACAGTCCATTTGTCGTCTTTCCTGAAGCACCCACCATGGTTCTAGCAGTTCTATTTGGTGCTGGACAAGCAGTCCCCACTTCTGGAACAGGCTGTGTAATCTGAAGTGTCTTTACAAAGGCAGTCATTGAAAACTCACTTTGCCTGTTCCCACAGAAGTGAGGTTACCTTCAGCCATCAGGTCCCAGGTATTGCACAAAGGTTTATCTAATCCAGAATGTTGCTAATCTGGCAGACTGGGTGACCTGCTCAGTGACTCCCAAACTCTGTGCAGCCTTGAGTCTGTAAGAATGACACTCTGTGTTCCAGCATTGTGTGCCAGGAACATGACTCTCCCCCACCTGCTACTTGGCAGGGCGAGCAGCTGGGGTTAGGGGCCATGCCAGGAAGCGACTGAGAAGGTGGGCAGGCCATCCTGGGCACCAGGACCAGTAGTATAATTCTCTGCCTCAGGACATCTTTCTGGTCCTTTCACTTCCAGGAATTCTGAATGCAAATAATAGTAATAAGGACATTTGTATACCCCTGTTTCTCTCTTATCAACATAGGTGCCAAGGGTCAGGTCATTATGGAAAAAGCGTTATTAAGTGAAAATGGAGTATGACCACATCTGATCACAAAATGGAGGGTGACTACCTCCTCTTATAACTGCCAAATTACATCATTCCATAGGTGCCATATTATAACATTATATAGCTGCCAAGCTACTGAGACTCAGGGCCCAGCCAAGCTGATCCATAGCCATCGCCATCACAGTTAGTGTTACTCTCATCCAATACCTCGGCATTCATTACTGCCCGATGTTTGTTTTTCCTGAGCAAAATAGTCCAGTAGTACATTTTTACTACTGTCAGAAATGTACTCCCATAAACAGTTAGTGTCATAAACCCACAGGGACTGTTCTACCCTGTCCTATCTATAGGTCACTGTGAGACTGAATTCACCCAATGGCAGTGAGTTTGAGTGAGTCATATAATGAGATGGTTGATACGTGAGGAGAGGCGGAGTGCCTTAGTTTACAAAGGACACATTTTCATCCTTATATCTTTGCTGATCTCATTTGTTACAGTGGTTGAGGATAATTTCCTAGTATGACTCTTCCATCCATGTCTCTGTAACTCCCACCAAACGATTGGGTAGAATTATGCCAATGAGGTATGTGTAAGTCTAATAGAGGATTGGTCAGTTTTAGTGCCATTCCCCTGGCTCTAAAGAAGCGTCCCCTCAACAGGAGAAGAGAGGAATTCTGGGACCATCACACGTGGAACATGTTCTGGATTTCTGTCGGAAGCAGCAGAGGCTGAAGGCAGGGGCTGCAGCAAGACACCATGGGACAGAGCCCCGGAGCCAGGCTAAGAGCAGAGGTCAAGGCGAGAAGACCAGAAGACGGAGCAGAGGTGCAGCTCGGAGACGATGAGACTATGAAACAGAACAGCAGGCTGGTTTCCTGGCCCTAATCGTCAGAGGCTAAGGGACCATGTGGCTGAGAGGCTGAGGACCAGAGAGCTGGCTGCTGGCTGAGAAGAGTCACTGATGTGGACCAATGACTGTATCCTTATTGTTATCTCACCTTGACTTTCCTAATAAAGAAAGTCCTTTAGTCATGAGTTTTGCCTGTAAGTTCTGTGTGGCCATTGCAACGAATCATCAAGCCTTACATGGAAGTGAGTGCCATGGGGGGAATCGTTGGTGTCAGAATGTCTGACCCTGGCCTTATGGCAACAGCGAAGCCAGAGGAGGTACGATATGGCCCCCTTTCACAGTGTTTTGCAGTTACTGAAAGCAACCCTTCTCCCACCACTTTCATTTAACCGGCAAGCAATCTGGTTCAGAAAGGGATGGAGTCAACCCTGCTTTTTCTAAGGCTAGTCTGGTGGAAGGGGTCTAAAAAGAAGTTCCATTGCTTCCTGAGCGTGGGAGCCCGAAGTCTACTTCCACACCGATTTGTCTATATTTTATGAACCTACCTTTACACGGTGCTTCCTAGATGTCAGGGGCAGTTCTCAGAGTTTCGAAATTAATCTACTTAAGACAGTTCATTCATAGGTTAAGGGTTGTTTTCTTTTCTTTTTCTTTTAGAACTTGTGCCTTGGTCTCTGTGGAATCTTGGAAATGGATGCTGACTGACTTGAATCGTGCCCACACACGACAGAGTTTCAAATTCTCATTTGGAATCCAGACTTTGAGGTGGAATGAACTCCCAAACCCTCGCCTTGAAATATTCTTAAACTCTAAACCAAAACAATGTCCTTGGAGTCTTCTTTCAACCAGGCAATAACTTAGCTTGACTCATCTCAAGGCAGAATGTCTGCCCTCAGCAGTGTGCTGTCCGTATGGGATCAAATGGCCAACGGCCAACTGGAAAGATTACACAGGCAACGAGTCTATGTTAGGGGAGGAAGGACAGCTCAGAAAAGATGAAAATAGCGGCATAAATTGTTGGCGTGTGATCTGTTTATTTTTAGTAACAAAAATAAAATCCATGAAAAATAACTAAAATGAAAATCAATTATTTAAAATAATGGTGTTTCCGCGTGGTGCCTTTTTGAGACAGAGGTGTTTGTGCTATTTAATCAAATGATCTGTGATTCTCAAATTTCTGCTCTCAGGTGAGTCCCTTTCAAAAGTAAGAATCTTTGCCAAATAGTTTAAGCATGACCTGAGTCTTTCTACACGAGAGCTTTCAAAAGTTTACGGAAAAAATCCATTCTCTTTTCAGTCCATTTTCCATGAACCTTGTGAACCCCCCCTGTGGTTGTGAAATAATGTTATGTCAACTGGACACCAGGGGTGGAGTCGACCCTGTCCATCCAGTCACGTGATGCTGTCTCCTTGTGGGTGTGGCCTGCTTTAACAGGGGCCTGGGGCCCACCCTCTTGGTGGAATTAAGTGAAAATGGAGTGTGGCCACATCCGATCACAAAATGGAGGGTGACTACCTCCTCTTGTAACTGCCAAATTACATCATTCCACAGGTGCCATATTGTAACATTATATAGCTGCCAAGCCATCGAGACCCCGGCCCAGCCAAGCTGGTCCATAACCATCGCCCCTGCACTGCTGCTTGCTGACCCTGAGAGCTGCTGGAGGCCCATCATGTTACCACCGATCTTGGATGCACACACCTGCGCCCACCAGCCTCTGATCTTCCTGTTTCTATATCATTGCATGTGGCTATGTGAGTCTGAAGAGGGACTTACGGACTAGGATCAGACTTACAGACTTGAGCTGTACTGGGCTGGGATGTTTTCTTGAGCTATAATTTATTTTTAAATTTATTTTTATTGTATTTTTTTTAAGCCAGGATAGATTTTTTAGTATTATTCATACAAAAAGGAGGCTGTGGTCATCATCTGTGGGTTCCTGTTTGAGGTCCACGCTGGGCATCAGGCAGTCTGAGGTGGGGTGGGGACAGCGTTGTGGGCTGAATGAACTCGAGTGTTGAAGGTCACATGGAAGTCTCTGGTCTCAACACCATCGGAGTCCCTGAGCCAGTGGTTCCGACTCCCATGCTGCGACCATGCCACATTCAGTTTCCCCTCACGAAGGGGGGGTTGTCAAGATTGTGGCCTGCCGTTGTGAGGACTTCCCCGAAGGCATGGTGGCCCTGCGGACCCAGATGTCCAGGGCTGGGCAGTCTTCATGTGGGGTTTCAGCTTAATTTGCGTTCTGAGCCCCTTTCTAGTGGGAAGATGTAGCTGCTGCTGTTTCCTGGTCAAGATTTAATTATTCTTTGATATGAAGTTCTTTCTTAAACTGATGGGAGTGTCACTGGATTTTTTTCTCTAGTCAACGCAGCCTAACACACCCTCTCACCTTCCCAAGCCCAGTAGACCTTCCCACCACCGCCTTTCTTATTGAAGATAAAATCAACTATCTCTGTTGTAACAGTTAGGTGCTGCTGAGTGAGTTCAGATGCATAGTGACTCTTACCCTGTTTCCCCAAAAGTAAGACATCCCCTGAAAATAAGACCTACTTACAGTTTTGCCTCTCGCTGAAATATAAGGCATCCCCCTGAAAATAAGACCTCCCCGAAAATAAGGCCTCCTGAAGCTACCTTAACTCTGGACTCTGGAGCGTCGTGGCGGAAGCCGCTGCGCAGCTCACTGTTGGCCGCAGCACAGCCGGAGCAGACAGGAAGTACAAGGTCTCTTAATAAAACAATAAACAATAAATGTGTGCCGTATTCTTCTTTGTGGAAAAATAAGACATCCCCTGAAAATAAGACCTAGCGCATCTTTGGGAACAAAAATTAATATAAGACGCTGTCTTATTTTCAGAGAAACAAGGTAGTTGGTTCAGACTCATAGGTACATGAGAAATAAATACTCCTGTCCCCGCATCGTCTTCACAAGTGTTCTTATGTTTGAGCACACTGTTGCAGCCACTGTGTCTAGCTAGCTGTCTGTCTCTCACTAGAGCTAAAGTCTCAACCAGTGGAAATTGTTTCCTAGTGAACGCTCTCTTCAGTGTCTCCTCTGAGTGGGCAGTTTGTGCTTTGTTGGCCTCCAGGGAGCATTTTGAACATCTTACTGTTGCCCAGGATGGGCTCTGAGAAACAGGTCTGACTGTGGGGAGAGAGCACTAGAACTGACTGTGATGGTGGATATACAACTCTTTTAACAAGTGATTTAACTGTGGAAGTGAAGGATATGTGAATATTATATCGAGAAAACTACTGGGAAAAAAGAAGAAACCTAGCTTGACCTAGGGTTACCATGAGTGAAAGAGGCTTAGGGGCATTGCGTTTATGTCATTGGTGGAGGAATAATTTGGGGAAGGGTATCAATACTGAATTATATAAGTAGGAGTTGTGGAATTGGAGAATGTCTTTGTGTATATTTTTGCTACAATTAGAAACAATAATTATATGAATAACGATGAGTACAAGGACGAAGCAAATGTTCTAAAACTGATTGTGGTAATGATTGTACAAATCTTCTTGATCTGATTGAACTATTGAAATGTATGACATGTGGATGAAGTGCTAATAACATTGTAACAAAAAAAGAACATTGTAAAAAAAATTGTAATATGTCCTAATAAACAACTCAACCCTTAGAAACAACCAAATAAATAAATAATAGGCCTGACTCTGAATCCTGGCTCTCTCTTCTTTCTAGCACATTCTAGTGATCTTGAGCAAGATACTTACCCTGTCTGTGCCTTAGTTTCCTCATCTGTTGAGTCAGAACTGTAATAGTTCCACCCACTTTCTGGTGAGGATTAAGTGAGTTAGTACAGTAATCAGTACCTAGATTAAATAGTACCTGGCCTGTGATAAGGGCTGGCTAATTATTACCTTCAGAATCAACTAGATGAATGGCCTGGTAGCACAGTGAACACCCACAAAGTCAGCAGTTGGCCCTCTTGGGGGGAGAAAACACCAGCCACTCCTCACGAGAAAGAGGAGGCTTTCTGCTCCCGTGCAGATTGATAGCCTCGGAAACCCACAGGGGCAGTTCTACTCTGTCCGATATGATGCTATTGACTCAGTGACAGCGAGTTTGCTTTTGAAGGGGTTTGGGTCAGATCTAGAACTATTGAGTTGTACCTTTTTCTTTTTTTTTAATGAATATTTTCTTTCTTTTTTTTTTAACATTTTATTAGGGGCTCATACAACTGTTATCGCAATCCATACACACATCAATTGCGTAAAGCGCATTTGTACATCATTCTCAACACATTTTCTCTCCACTTAAACCCCCGACATTAGGTCCTCATTTTTCCCCTCCCTCTGTACCTTTTTCTATATCTAGGAATAAACTTACGAACAAGCAAATCCACAATATAAATTATTTCTAGTGTTCCTTTTTTGTCCACGTTCCATGTAAATTGAGGGAGATAGTAATTTGCATATCACTTGACATAAGCCTTTTTTTTAAATAGCCAATTTATTTCTGAAAGACAGTATATAAATTTGCATCAGAATCGTAAAACAGGTGCATAGCCTTTGACCTTCCGATTTGTTTTGTAGAATT
>NW_022103914.1:4554417-4565691 GCF_000313985.2 Echinops telfairi
CCTCCTAGTTCTTTCCTCTATTTCCTTTGACTTTCCTCTTGTCCCACTATCATGCTCAGCCTTCATTTGGGTTTCAGTAATTCCTCTCAGTTACATTGCCCTTGTTGACTTAAGCCTTTACTTCTTTCTAAAAACCATTTATTTTCTAGAGAAGTTTCAGATTTACAGGAAAATTTACAGGAAAATGTTTCTCCTGTTATGCGCATCTTGCATTCCTGTGATGTTTGTTACGATTGATGAACCAATATTGTTGCATTTAAAAAAAACTTTTTATTATGAATTGGATAAAGGTTTACAGGGAAGATGATCAGATTTACACTCAGCAATTCCTACACATTTGCTTCGTCTCATTTATTGCAAGCCCCACAATGCACTCCTCTTTAACCCACCTCCTCCCTGTGTTCCCCATCTCCACTTCTCTTTCTCTTTTAACCCTTCCGAACTTTGTCCTTGGGCAACCGCTGCCCCCTTGACTTCAAGCAGTTGATAATTCTAAGGTGTTCGTGCACCATTAGTATTACTCTTCCCATTATAGACCTAGTCTACTGAGCTACAGGGGTGAGTTCAGTTCCTGACCTGAAGGGTGGCTAAGGCCATAGTCTGGGGTATTCCACCAGTCCCTCTCCAACCAGTAAGCGTGGTCCCTGATGAACTAGAGGTCTGTTCCACATTCTTCTCCATGCTCTCCAGGACCTTCTAATGGAGCCGTTCTCAACCTGTGGGTCGCGACCCCTTTGGGGGTTGAACGACCCTTTGTTAGGGTCGCCCAATTCATAATAGTAGCAAAATGACAGTGATGAAATAGCAATGAAAATAATCTTATGCTTGGGGATCACCACAACATGAGGAACTGTATGAAAGGGTGGCGGCACTAGGAGAATTGAGAACCACTGCTCTAAGGTGTTCCTTCCAGAGAAGTTGGCAGTGGTAGCTGGGCACCATCTGGTTCTTCTGGCCTCAGGGTCATGGAGAGTGATAATTGTGTGGTCCATTAGTTTACTGGACTAATTGTTTCAATGCATCTTCAATTATTCCCCCCTCTTCTTTCCACAGGACTCGGAGAGACCGATAGCTGTACCTTAGATAGCTATTCACAAGGTGTTAAGACCCCCGTATCATCAAAGTAGGATGTAGGATATTGTCCATGTGGATTATGTTAGGTCAATTAACCTGGTGTCTACCGAGACTCTGGTCCTGAGACCCCCGGCCCAGTTACGCATTCCTTGAAGGAGATTTGCTTATGTCTAAGAAGTTTCACACCTTTGTCCTGCAAATCCGTCCCAGTTATGGATATACTTGTAGTGGGTGTGCTCCCTCTCTCCTTCACAGCCCTGTTCAGTCTGTGTGTCTATCAGCACATCTACTTAGAGCCCATTGTTATTGCAGGATTGTATATATCATAATATTCACCTCCCGGCCATCTAGCTGAGAAGCAACAAAGCCCACATGGAAGAAGCACACCAGCCTGTGTGATCACGAGGTATCAAAGGGATCAGGTATCAGGCATCAAAGAACAAAAAAATCATATCATTGTCAATGAGGTGGAGTGCGGAGTGGGGACCCAAAGCCCATCTGTAGGCAAGTGGACATCCCTTTACAGAAGGGTCGTGGGGAGGAGACAAGCCAGTCAGGGTGCAGTGCAGCAATGATAAAACATACAACTTTCCTTTAGCTCTTAAATGTTCCTCCCCCTCCCCACTATCATGATCCCAGTTCTACCTTACAAATCTGGCTAGACCAGAGGATGTACACTGGTACAGATAGGAACTGGAAACACAGGGAATCGAGGACAGATGATTCCTTCAGGACCAGTGGTGAGAGTGGCAATACCGGGAGGGCAGAGGGAAGGTGGGGTGGAAAGGGGGAACTGATTACAAGGATCTACATATAACCTCCTCCCTGGGGGACGGACAACAGAAAAGTGGATGAAGGGTGATGTTGAACAGTGTACGATATGACAAATATAATAATAATTTATAAACTATCAAGGGTTCATGAGGGAGGGGGGAGTGGGCAGGGAGGAGGGGGTGAAATGAGAAGCTGATACCAAGGGCTCAAGTAGAAAGCAAATGTTTTCAGAATGATGATGGCAACAAATGTACAAATGTGTTTGACATAATGGATGGATGGATGGATTGTGATGAGTTGTATGAGCCTCAAAAAATGATTAAAAAATAATGATGATGATAATAGCAATAACATTTAAAAAGAGGAAAATGCTCAAGGCGAACATTCTTCACTAGTGAAGCTGAACTGGTGTTTGGTTTAAAGAGGGCATCAGGGCTATTCCCCTGGAGGCACACTGGTTAAGCATTGGGCTGCCATCTGCAAGAAGGCATTAGGGCTATCTTTAGTTGAAGGTTTAATGACTAATTTAAAGTAGAGTTTCAGGGGTTCATCCAGCCTCATACTTTCTTTTTTTTTTTTTTTTAATAATCAATTTATTGGGGCTCATACAATTCGTCACAATACATAGATCAATTGTGTAAAGCACATCTATACATTTGTTGCCCTCATCATTCCCAAAATTTTCTTGCCTCTTGGGTTCCCAGAATCCGCTCATTTTCCTTTTTTCAGCCTCATACTTTCAAGAAGTCTGGATTTCTCGAGAATTTGAAATTCTGCCCTCCATTTTCCTTCCCCTTTGATTCGATTTTTTAATCGATTCTGACCAAAAGGCTCAATTGTGGTCGTGGGTGCCTTCCAAGAACTGTTGCCTTTGGGGAGAGAAAAGAGAGGGGGAAGTAAGGAAGTCATCCGGATGTTGTTTCTGGCTGAGCTCTAGATTTGGCAGGAGCACAGTGGCAGTCACTAACTGACTGGCAGAGACGTCCCTGTGGCGTCGTCCCCCCATGGCTGCTGGAAATCTGTCCTCTGGGGTTCTAGGGGAAGCTGTCCACACAGAGGTGCCTCTGCTTGGAATCAGCTGCATGGCCATCAGTTTTCCCAGCCTGCCCCTTTGTTCTCTGTGGTACTGCCTAT
Source organism: Echinops telfairi (assembly GCF_000313985.2). Lineage (NCBI taxonomy): Eukaryota > Metazoa > Chordata > Mammalia > Afrosoricida > Tenrecidae > Echinops > Echinops telfairi. Next base: position 4,557,400 of record NW_022103914.1, read on the forward strand.
TCATCCCTCCTCCAGCCCTAATTCAAAGGCAAATGGATACCATCTTGAAGGTGGGAAGTAGAAAAGATTGACGGATAAGCGTTTACACCGAATGTCCTATCTTTGGAACATAATCAGACTGAGTCCATTGATTCTGGTTCATTTTTCCATCCTTGTTCAGAGTGTGGAGGGAATCCGGAGTGCTTATTGTTTCATGAGAGTCCAGATAAAATGAGCACAGACTTGGATTCGGGTGCAGCTCGGCTTACCTGCCTAAGGGCAGAGGAGTGAGGTCCGAAGACCTTGCCCTCGAGAGGGTTATTCCTTGAATTGATATCCAGTGTAGTGTGTATCACCCGAGGGGGCACACTTACCTTTACCCTCCTGGTATTGCTACTCTCGTTATTGGTCCTGGGTAGGGCAGGAAACTTTTTTAATGAGATAACTTCTTTAATATTCTCTGTGGGCTTCAAATTGTTCTTCTTGGTGGGCGAGAAAGGGGGAACCGATACACGGATCTACATATAACCCCCTCCCTGGGGGGGCCAGACAACAGAAAAGTGGGTGAAGTGGAGACGTCCGACAGCGTAAGAAGTGACAAAATAATAATAATAATTTATAAATTATCAAGGGGGGCGCGGGGAGGGAGGGGGAAAATGATGAACTGATAGCAAGGGCTCAAATAGAAAGCAAATGTTTTGAGAATGATGATGGCAACAAATGTACAAACGTGCTTGACACATGGATGGATGGATGGATTGTGATAATGGCTGTACGAGCCCCCAATAAAATGATTTTAAAAACAATTGTTCTTGGTTCCTTTCTGTTAGCCCGGTGTTATGCGAAAGCGTTTGTCTCATTTCATTCACACAGCAGCTTTGTTGTTATTGCAGCTGCGAAGGGCCATGAAGCTGGTTCTGACTCATAGCGACCCTGTGTGCAACACAACAGAGGCCTGGTCCCGCCCATCTTGACAATCGTTGCTATGTTTGAGTCCCTTGGTGCCGACACCGTGGCAGTCCATCTCGTCAAGGGTCTTCCTCTGTCTTCCCACCCCTCTACTTTGTCCTGCATGAGGTCCTGTTCCATCAACTTGTCTCTCCTGACAACATGTCCTAAGGAAGTGAGAGAACTTCTGCTTGCTTTTAGATGGTAGCACGTCTGTTTTGACTCATAGTGACAGCATGTGACAGAGCAGAGCTATTCCCTAGGATCCCTTGGCTGTAATCTTCGTGGAAGCAGTTCACCAGATCTTTCTTCTGCAGAGCAGCTGGGTGGGTTCGAACTGTCAGCCTTTCAGTGAGCCACTGAGCACTTAACCAGTACTTTCCCAAGGCCCTTTTCATGAGAGCCACAGGGAGGGCATAGCCTTACCTTATTGTGTTGATGAAAAAAGTGAAGTGATTTTCCAGTCACATGACTCCAGAGTGGGTAAACTTGATTAATTCAAAAAACACTTATTGAGCACCTCCTGTGTGCATGCGGAAGTTGGACACTAAATAAGGAATTGTGGAGAAGAATCGATGCCTCTGAATTGTGGTGCGGGCAGAGAACACGGAAAGTCCCATGCACTGCTCAACGGACAAACGGATCTGTCTTAGAAGAAGTATCACCAGAGTGCTCCTTTGGACATGGTGTCAGTGGAGGGGCAACCAAAAGAGGAAGGATGGGCACCATGGCCGCGTAATGAGACGGATGGGCACCATGGCCGCAGTAATGAATGGGCTCTGGCATAGGAACAATCGTGACGATGGCGCAGCGCCACGCAGTGTGCCATGTATAGGGTGGGAATCGACTTGACGGCATCTAACAGCAGCACAGTGTGCCAGGCACACCAGGGCAGGCTCTAGAAATATTGAAATGAGTAAGTAGCCCTGCACGTCAAAAGCTCAGTCTAAAGACAAACACGGGTCTCTAAACAGATTGCATGTCTATTGTAAGGATGAGGGATACCCACGTGGGAAGCGCCCCATTGGAACATGGATCGAGGAATTTGAACAGCCAGGGAGTCGGGAGATAGCCAGGAGAAGATGGCCCCCGAAATGGCATAGATGATGACTAAGCATTATGTTGGGGAAAGAATGTTGGAAAAGGGGTTGCGATTGCATTGCACACAGAGGGGAGGGGACAGCATGAGCAGGCCTGTGAGCATGCGCAACAACACTGCGAGTGTAGGTGCTGCAAACCCTCTGGAATTGGCAGAACACACACTCTAGGCAGGAGAGGTTGTACGGGGGTCTGTGATGTGAGGCAGGGCTGGATCCTGGCAGACCTACAGCCATGTTCTCCGGACACTCTCCCCGCTAGGAGCCGTGGCTCTGAAGAAACGTCACTACTGAGACTCCTGGGCAACTTTTGCGCTGAGTTTCAAGCAGGCCATCTTCTGTAAAGAGAAGAACGTTCTGGGACATGTGACGTGAGTGAGCCTTGAAAACGTGAGTGAAATAAGTCAGACACAAAAGGAAAAAAGAAAAACTGCATAAAATACAAAAGTGATGTAAAATATGTGAACTATCTAGAATAGGCAAATGCATAGAAGTCAAAGTCCATCAGTGGTTACCAGGGTGGGGGAGAGGGGGGGATGGGGAATTATGGCTTCAGAGTAACTGCGTTTTGGTTACAGGATATGAAAACATTTGGAAACGGATGGTGGCGGCGGCAGTGGCACAGCATGGGGAACGTAATGGAGCTCACAGAATTGCATGCTTGAAAAATGGTTGTGCCAACCACGCATCCTCTGTTAAAATAAAAGCGGAGATCGGAACTATATGTGACCTCCTCCCTGGGGGACAGACAACAGAGAGGTGGGTGAAGGGAGACGTCAGGCAGGGCAAGATAGGACAAAATAACAATTTATAAACTATCAAGGGCTCATGAGGGAGGGGGGAGCGGGGAGGGAGGGAAAAATGAGGACCTAATGCCGGGGGCTTAAGTGGAGAGCAAATGTTTTGAGAATGATGAGGGCAATGAATGTACAAATGTGCTTTACACAATTGATGTATGTATGGATTGTGATAAGAGTTGTATGAGCCCCTAATAAAATGATTAAAAAAACAAAGAGAGATCTTTATTAGAGGTTCAGAAAAAGAACCGGGGATGTATCTGATCTCACAAAATGAAATCAAGTGCTCCAAAATGGCAGACCAACAGAGGCATAGTTAGGAAGTCAAAATGCCGAAGGGACAGCATTCTGACCGGAAGTTGAGGGACGGCATTCTGACCGGAAGTTGCAAGATTTCAGAAGCTGGAAACAGGACATCTGGAAGCAGAGGCTTTCCAGTGATTGGTTGGGAACACACATGTGGGCCACTTGGATTGGCTAGTTTAAATGTGTGACTAAGGGACATTGCCTAGGGTGGTCACTAGGTGAATTATCCTAAGTATTTCCTCAAACTCTTCGGTAAATCTATAGAGACCATGTCACCGGATGAATTGTTTCAGGAGAGAATGGGGAAATGGGGAGCTAATAATGCTGAATACAAGAATGAAGAAAATGTTCTAAAACTGACCGTGGAGATGACTATGTAACTCTTATTGATGTGGTTGAACTATTGAATTGTATGCCAATAAAATTGTTAAAAACAACAACAAAACCACAAACATATCCTGAAGGCTGCTGTGGTAGTTATATAATCATGTGTTAATTTGACAGGATTAAGAGTGATGGGGTGGCCCCTGTGTGGGCATGGTGTTCTCCTGAGGATTCTGGGAACTCAGGTATTCCTCCTTGGAGGTGGGAGACACTATCTCGACTCACTCCCTGGGAGACATTGCAGCTGACAAGATGCATGGAAGTACGCTATTGCCCTGAACTGGAGGAGCCATTTGGAGACTCCTGGCAGTGCTGAGATGCTTACAATGCCACTGGATCCACAAGACTTCCCACCCACCGGCCTGTGATCTTCCTGCATTCCGTGTCATTGTATGTGTTTCGTGAGTCTGAAGAGGACTTTATAGATTGGTATCAGAACATATGAGCTAATATCAGACTTATGGACTTGATATGGACTGGGCTGGGATGTTTTCTCAATATTCAACTACTCATATATAAAGCTCTTATATACATTTGAGTGTTAATGGGTTTGTTACTCTAGTCTACCCAGACTAACACAGCTACTGAAGGGATTTCTGATAAGGGTCAAGAACCTTCATTAAGAACATTCTTTACAGATCTTTAGTTTAACCACAGAGAAAAAAAGAATACGTCCTTTGTATTGAAGCCCGTGGAGGTGTTTAACAGTTGCAGGGGAATCTTTTGCAATGCACTTCAGCCTCCTGAAGAGTTTGAGGTGCAAAGAAAGTCAGCAAAAGCTAAGATGGAAACGTTGCATTGGGTAAATCAGCTGCACACACCTCTTTAAGGTATTGAAGTGCTAGGGTATCATTGTCCCTTTTTAAGACTTGATAAATGTTCTTCTTAAGTTATATTCAGAAAAAATTTATATTTGAGTTTTGGGGTCTTATTTGTACCCCAAAATGAATAAGGCAGTGCACAGAAACACGGATGCGTTTGAATTATGGTGCCGGGCAAGAACATTGAAAGTACTGTGAAGAACAAACAAATCTGCTTTAAAAGTACAGCCAAAATGCTCCTGAGAAGCAAGGTGTCAGACTGTCTGACATGCTTCGGACATGAGAGATCAGCCCCTGAAAAGGACAGGATAAGGTCGGTCAATAAGAAGACCCTCAACAAGATGGACTGACACAGCAGCTGCCACCATGGGTGCAAGCATAACAATGACGAGACTGGCATTCGCCTGGGCAGTGTTTGGTTCTCTTGTCCCTGCAGTCCCTGTGCCCAAAGGCACCCAGCAGCAGAAACACAGAGGGAGTCAGGACCCAGACCCGTGCAGAGCATCTGCCAAAGGGTCCGGGACCCTCAATCTGGAACTCGCACATAGTTGAAATGGCAGGTGTTTTATGGCATCTATTTTATGGTGTTAAGATTTTCTTAAATTTAACAAACAACAAAAGCAACATCACATATTTTACATTGAGTACCTAGCCCATAGAAGATGTTCAGTAAGTAGCCCATAATAATAATGCAAAACAGCCCAAGAACAAAGCAAACAGCTAGTCTTATGGGGAGCTCGTGCTGTGATCCAGAAAATGACCGGCTCGAGGGCCGTCTCCCAGTGCAGCGAGCACCTCACTAGCCGAGCTGGGGATTTGAAGAGCTGGAAACAAAGAATACAATCAGTATGCAATGGGCAGTGATTCATCTGCAGTCCACAGCTCCACTGAAGGGCTGTGACGCAGCAGCCTACCTGAGCTCCTCTCTCTCCTCCCACTCTGGCTTACTGGCAGTCTCCACCATCCCCCAAACTACTTCTGGATCTATCCTTTTCCTGAATTTGTCTTTGCTGCGGCTTCTCTGAATTTGCCCGGATGGCTTGTTATCGCTGAGATGAAAATTGCGCTCTGGGGTGAGTGCCATTCCAGACCTGCACTGTGACTAAGGGTCACAATCTCAAGGGTTCTTTCTGCCAGGCTCGATCTGACCAGTGAACCTGGCCCTTTTCACAGACTGGGCTGTTGTCCTGACTCGATCACTCTTTCCTTTGGCCCCATGACTTCATCTCTTCCAAGCCACGTTCTTTCACTCTCCAATGAGTAAGGAGGATGGATTTGACTCAGAGTTATTTCACCTGGAAGAGTGCAGCTCTTCTAGAATGTGGGTGGACAGCTGAGCTGCATTTTTAAAATGTACATGGCAGAAGAGGCTATTCTGAAACTCGGTCCCCAGCAAGCCTCTCTCGCCGAAGCCCCCCCTTTTCAAGATGCCATCTGTTGACATGCAATTCTGGATTCTTCCCACAATCACAGACTGGCAAATATTTATGGAGAGAGACTGGAGCTCGGGCCTTGACGTTGGACCTCACAAAATCCAAACTCTTCAGCACAATGTTCTAACCCTCGAGCCCTGCCTGTTAACCTTGTGATCTCCACTCCCCTTGAGCAATGCTCACTGAAGTTACTCTCACCGCTCCCAACCCCCACCTGCTCTTTGTTCAAGCTTCCTGTCTTCCTCACCCCAATCTGGTAAATTTCCCTTTGGGCGTTTACTACCCGGTGGAAAAGGCTCCTCTGAGAAGTCCTTCTGGCTGCCTCCTGTCTCCAGAACCAACTTTTCACCTCTTCCATCCTTCGTACCTCTATTCCCCTTGTACATGCGCCTGTCATCAAATCCCCCACAATGCACCCCTCCTGGTTGTTCCATGCCTGGTTCTCGCACTGGAACGTGAGCTCCTGGCGGGTAAGGATCTAGGACACGTAGAAGCACAATAAATGGATGTTGAGAGAAAACTGATGAGCCCTGAACACCAGGTCTGCTGAGAGGACTCTTCAAGCCTGAGAAGAGCGGAGTGGCTAACCTTGCCCCACCCCCACCGCCCATCCTTCTGCATTTTCAGACACTGATTTCATCGCCAACCTTCCAGAAGGCAGTGATCTTTTGGCTGTTGGCTGAGTGTCCCACGTGTCTTGGTGTTCGAGCTGCAAAATGTGGCTTACAGGGATTATGCACAGAGAATTATTTGGGTTAGCACTTAACCACCATCGCCCGGTGTAGGGCAGCATTTCCTAAATTGTTATGAGGAACCCTCTTCTGAAGAATGTAAATACGACACACTGCTGAAAAAGAAATCTGGCCACAGGCATTTGGGCAAGTCTGAAAATTATCTTCTACTCTTGGAGAAACACAGCGCACATTAGCATCGTCAAGGCTCCGAATCCCAGTGAGACAGAGACCGTGGACCGGGTGGGTTGTGGCTTGCAGGCGGGGTTGAGCACAGCTGAGGAAATGCCAATGATGAACAAATACAGAATTAGCCATCTGAAGGCCTCACTTCTTGTTCCCTTTCTTCTACAAAAGCAAATGCGTGATCTTAAGCAAGACACTTCTCCTTTCAGAACTTCAGATTCCTCATTTGTAAAAGGCCCAACCAAACCCACTGCCATCCACCCCGTTTCAGCTCCCAATGCTCTTATAGGACAGAGCAGCACGGCTCCCACGGGCTTTCAAGGCTGTAAAACTTTATGATTTACAGAACGCCCCATTTATCTCCTGGTTGGTTGAATCGCAGACCTTGAGGATGGCTGTCCAATGCTGAATCCACAGTGCCACCAGGACTAGTTTTGTTCATGGAAAGGATCGAAAATAAAAACCTAAAATGAAATGGTTGGATTATATTTTTAGGGCCCTTTAATCCCTATTTGATATCCTTCTCAAGCAGATGAATAACTCCAGCTTTGATTCCTTTGTGGAGACGAAAGGTTAACACCATGAGCGCTTCACCCCACCCCACTGAGCAGGAGCAGCTGGGCAGGAGCTGAGCTGTTCCCTTAATGTAACTTCTGACTAGGTCAGAAGGGGAATTATCTGGCAATTATGAACTGATTGTGCCAACTTCTAAAGCCACCCCCCCAAATTAGCTATTTACCATGCAAAACAAGAAGGCAGCCAGTGTTCTCAGAAGCCAACATCCATTCAGCTCCGTGGCTCAGTACCTGGCTTCTATTGTGCCAAGGTCAGAGAAGGGCATGGGGTCGATCTTAGCCAAAACTCTCAAGCTGCTAGATCTTGTCTGTCTCCAATTGATAGGCAGTCAAGGTGGGGGAAAAGAGACCCCAAATTAAAATGTATTTTATAGAGACCCATGTATTAAGTCTTAGAAAAGACAAATGATCCAGATGAGAGAGATCATAAGCACGAAACCATAATGGTGTCCAAATAGGAACATAAGGACCCTGTCAAAGGACAACATTATGATTGGTAGTCAATCGATTCATCACAGGGGCAGGCGGGACTACAGACACAGGAAAGGGGCCGTTCTGGGATATGTACACTTCTGTGGATCAGAAACATTTACAAGGTGGGCTTCAGGCCCTCTGACCACGTTGACTGGAGTCATACCACGGTGTCAGCAGTTTGAAACCACCAGCTGCTCTGAGGGAGAAAGATGAGGCTTTTGACTTCTGTAAAGATTCACAGCAGCAGTTCTCAATCTGTGGGTCAGGTCTTCTTTGGGGGTCAAAGGACCCTTTCACAGGGGTCGGCTAAGACCATCGGAAAACACATAAACATTTCACAATATATGATTACATATGAGTTTGCAATTAATCACTATGCTTTGATTATGTTTAATTGTGTTTAATTTGTAACAATAAAAATACATCCTGCATATCGGATATTTACGTTATGATTCATAGCAGTAGCAAGATGACAGTTACGCAGTAGCAACGAAAATAATTTTATGGTTGGAGGTCAGTCACCACAACATGAACTGTATTACAGGGTCGCGGCACGAAGAA
>NW_022103914.1:4566482-4569331 GCF_000313985.2 Echinops telfairi
AATAAAATGCAGCCAGGCATGTTGCAGGTAAAGTGCATCTGAAGAAGATTTGGGGATCAGGGATCGGGGGGCAGGGCACAGCCCTCTGGTATGTTCTACGATTAGCATGACTCCAGGTTCAGAAAAGAAAGCCGTGCTTTTGGCCCAAAGAGTAGAAATGGTCTTTTCTTTTTCTATGGTTCACATTGTGCCTCAGCAGAGGGATGGTTCCCTCTGAGGAGTGTCTTAGCAAAGTCAAAAATACCATTAAGAACAATCTGTAGGCAAGCTTTCTTCCCCTTTTCTAAAAGGCACCACCCACTCCTGGATCCTTCCTCTCTCGCATCACCTGTCCGCACACTTTGCAGAGCATTTCTGTGCTGCAGGTCTGGCACGCAGTGTGCCCGTGTGCCGTGGGCCCAGAGGATGGGCACAACAGTTGCAACTTTGCAGCTCTGATAGGGGTCAGGTCCAAAGGTTAACGTGTACGGCAAAAACCACATTCCCAGAAGCACCCTGGAAAACATTTTTGAATCACCACGGCAGTGAAACGGTCGTGCTTTGCGCAGCACCAGGGCAATGAAGGGCTTGTCCCTGGTTCTATACGCCTCCAGAGCATGGGCTTGGTGTGGGGGCCGGCACCGTTTCAAGTTGCCGTTTTACTCACAAGGGTTGGTTTTTTTCCGTCTTATTTGGACTAAAATTTAACTTGTGTACGTTAAATATGTGTGTGACACTCGTCCCGTGAAATATATAGAAAAAGAGGGGGGTACACCCATCCTGCTAACCTCCACAGTGAGGCCTGGGGCTAGGAGAGCAGGCACAAGGTGACAGTCAGTCCTTGGCCTTCTCTGTAGTTTCATTAAATGGTTTTCCTTGCATCACATGAAAATATCCCTGACTGCAGATTGCTCACACTCCATCGGGCAGGAAAATGAACTACAAGGAGAGAGTAAAATAAGGGCAATAATATCAATGTGTTAGGAGGGGCACAGGGTTGGGGAAGATTTAGAATTTCGCTGCTACTTAATCTTTAGTCTGGGCTCTGGGAAATTGAGCTGTGTGGAGCTGTGCTCTTCCTGGTTCAAGGTGACCTGAATGAGACTTGGACAGGGTGGCTTTTCTTGCCGGCCCGTGCCCTGCCCGGGGAAGAGCAGCTGCTCTGGCATGCAGGGCTCCACAGGGCCAGAGGCACTTGCAGGAGGCTTCTGCACGTGTTTTCCACTTGGTCTCGTGCCTTGGCTGTCTGCCCTTGCAGGGATCTTGCCCAAAGACCTTGGATTCCTGCAGTGTGCTGGCTCGCTGGAGACTCCTGCTCAGCGGTGCCTCCCCTCCTCTTTGTCCTTTGTGAGGTGGATTGGGACAAAGCTTGTCATCTCCAGGCCAAGGACTTGAAAACAGAGGCACAAGAGTCAGAGCAAACAGGGACTCCACACTGGGTTGCCTCCCAAGCCAAAGCCTTATCCATTTGAACGGCCTTCCTGCTCCTTCTGACCACTGCAGCAGGCACACAGGCATGAACTTTTGAGTGTAGCCCTTGAATCTATTGTAACAGAATTATAAGCTCATCGGATGAATGTTCATATTATTTACCTGGCAACAGTTGTATCATTATACTGAACTCTGTCCTAGGTCTGGTGGGAAAACGAAATCTTTTGTCTAGGGAGTGGGGTCCCTCTCAATTGGAGGTGGTACCTGCTGTGGTTGTGACTCGGCGCTGTTGCCGTGGTTCTAGCTCACAGTGATTCAATGCGCACAAGAACCAAGCACCGCCCAGTCCTGCGCCCTCCTCACCGTTGCCAGCGTGGAGCTCACTGTCACACCCTCTCCTTGAGCAGCTTCCTCTTTAGGGTTGTGCCTAAAAGGCCAAAACGCATCCATAGAGGCAGCTTCTGGAATGAGTTGGAATTCTCCATCTGTGAGACACTGAACAGGCGACCTTGGCCTGTCTGACCTCAGTCCGTCTTCCTTAAATGAGAAAAAACTTACTGGCCTCCTCGGACAAGCCGAGGAGCAACAAGAAGTCAGGCCTGGCCCACAGCAGGCATTCAGAAAACATTCCGTGCCACCCACTCCCCCACTCCGACCTCCATGCTGGGATGCTCTCCCACAGCGGGGCTGGTGGCTCCATTGCCTGGTAGAACCGGCCCCCTTTTGTGACGTGGCCTTGTAGAGACCACAAATCCCCACCTGTCAGCTGCAACATTCCTGTGCGCACCCATTGTGTGTGTGTGGTGCTGCTGGTGCCGGTGAGGGAGTCTTCACTACCAAAGTTCCTCATTTCGGGCTGATCCTGGTCAATGAGAACATGAAAAGGGGAGGTAGGGAGGAAGAGGGGAGGACACGGGAGAGAGGAGAAGCAGGAAAGGGGAGGAGAGAAGAGCTAGAGAGCCATCTAGGCGTGGGGATCCTCAACACTGCAGAAAATAAGCAAACGTGATCACAGTGACCCGAATATGATGGAGACAGATGGATACGATGTGGGCCCATGATCTGGATGGGTGAGGAGGGCGAAAAGGAAGTGGGCCTGATAGGGATGGGGAAGGCAGGCCAAGGAGAATTCATGAGTGTGGTACCCAGAGGCTGAGGAGCATGCTAGTGTCGCTAAAAGAGAGGGGAAGGGAGCGAGAGAGGGCAACCAGGGCCTTGCTCCCTACAGTAGAGCTCCGCCCCCGCGGGCCCCCCCCAATTATCCCCATGGAGGCACTTTGTAATCCCTGCCCCTTCCAACACGGCCATCCTAAGAGGGCTCTTTGTCTTCTGTCTACCATCTTTCTGCCAAATTAAAGCAAAAGGATTTATTTTTAGCAAAGGGAAAATGAAAGAGAAAATAAATCAATGCTGATGGTTAAAAAGAGTAATAGTTTCCA
>NW_022103914.1:4569651-4570648 GCF_000313985.2 Echinops telfairi
TGCATCCCCCAGGTCCACTCGCGCCCATGTTACAGACACCAAAACAGAATCGCCGCGTGATGAAGTAACCCGGCCTTCTGTCAAAGTAGAGGGATGAACAAGAGGAAGGTCCTCAGTGAGACGAGCCGACAGCGTGGGCTGGAGCACAGGCGCAATTGGGAGGGTGGCGCGGGGCCAGGCCGTGCTTCATTCATTCTGTGGTGCCGAGGGTCGCGGTGGGTCAGAACCACCCCGATGGCACCTCACGACGACAACGAAATCAAACAGCTACTGAGCCCTGTGCACGAAGTCAGGCCTACGCCTGCGCACTTCTGCCCACTCCGCCACAGTGCCCTTCGGAAAGAGGAGGAGGAGCCCCATCCGTTTCCTCTCACTGCTGTCAAGGAGCCCCTGGGGACACGGCAGGTCAGTGCTGGGTTGCAACTCCAAGAGTTGGCTGCTCCAATCCAGCAGGTGGTGGGTCTTTGGGAGAAAGAGCTGGCGATCTGTTACCGTAAAGATTACAGCATAGAAAACCCCACGGGGCAGTCTCCTCGCTCGAATGGGTCCTGTGAGTCCAGACAAACTTGACAGCACATAACAACAGTGCTGCTGTGACAAGTTACTACAGAGTCAGTGGCTTCGAACAACATACATTTATTCTCTTCCTGTTGTGGCGATTAGGAGCCCTGGTGGTATCCTGGTTACACACTGGGCTGGGATCCACACTGGGCAGTTCAAAACCACCAGCAGCTCCTTGGGAGAAAGATTGGGTGTTTACTCCCATAAACAGTTACAGTCTCAGAAACTCACAAGAGGTCCCTGTGAGTCAGCACTGACTTGACGGCAATGGGTTGGGTTGGGTTGGGTGGTGGTGATCAGCAGTGTTGTGTTCCTGCCGGAGGCTTTAGGAAGAAGAATGTGTAACCTTGTCAATTCCAGCTTCTAGAGGCTACCTGTGTACCTTGGCTCATGGCCCCTTCCACCATCTTCTAGGTCAGTAGTGCCACATCTTCAA
>NW_022103914.1:4570928-4572334 GCF_000313985.2 Echinops telfairi
ACTTGTGGGTTTGGGCAGCACTGGGTTGGGATGTTTTCTTGATGTGCACTTACCCTTTATATAAAACTCTCTCTTATACATATGAGTTTATGTAGATTTGTTTCTCTAATGTACCCAGGCTAACACATCTCTCTCTACGCTTCATGATCCCATCACCTTCTCTCACTCTGCTCGCCAGATTTCCTCTTCTAAGGACTCCTATGGTTACATCGGACGTTATATTGGACTCGGTAAGCAATAAGTGCGGAGCTACTTGTGCTTACTTAATCTGTAGTGAACAGCTTTACTCTTTTTGGTTTTTCACCCATGTGAAAGATTCTGCATCTAGGTATGGCTGGTGTCTGTCTCTCCTCTAACCGCACACTGTCTTCCTAAGAATCAATGCCTTTTTTCAAATTTATAATCCCTGAAAGGACACAGTACCCAGGAAAGAAGATAAGCATATGATGTGATGAAAAGCAGGTGAATCTGCTCACTACTGATTAGTAAATACACACAAGTAAACTGAGGCTTCCCTTATGTTTAGACAGGGTTCTCTAGAGAGATAAAACTGATTATTGCTGATAATTTAATGTATTTATTTATTTATATTGCTTCTTAAATAATCCGGCACTGCATTGGACCCACCAAGATTATCATAGACAATTTTCCCATCTCAAGATACTTGCTTTGGCCACACCTGCAACCCCCCTTTACCATATCCGGTCTCATAGTTGCAAGTTTAAGGACGTGAACATTTCTGTGGACGGCTATTCTGTTGACCACAGCAACCAAAACTGTCTCGTGCACTGCCTAGACCCCACCTTCCTAAAAACAGCACTTGTTGAATATAAAACGTTCAAGAAAGAATTGCTGTATCTATGATGAGGAATTTTAAACCAATCTAACGAAATATCTTATCCCTCTGCTTTTTTTAAAAAGAGTTATTATTTTTAAGTCATTAACATGACTTTCTGGCAAATTTAAACTTTATTGTCACACATGAATGTCCTCCTAATTGACTTGGTGCTTTGGAATGTCTTTCACACACCATAAAACCCTGTGAACATTTACAATTCAGTAGTTGTTAGCATATTCCCAAGTTGCATAAGCACTATCTCTAAGAAACCATTTGAATCCTTCTAGAATCCAAATTTCTGGGGCCCACAGAGCTGACGTGACCCTCAGGCGATTACCCTTGAGATCTTTTGAACCTTGAGTCTTGAGAAAGCGGTTTTTCCACAGTCATTTTAAAGTCTAATGATACTCAGTAGCCTAACACGCAGCTTGATGGAGACCGTTTTGCCAAAGGCTTTGCGCCTTTCAGAAGCATTCTCCACACGTAGTCAGTTTCAAGGCACCCTGGTGGCGTACTGGTTAAGCACTGACCTGTGATCTTCAAGGTCTGAAACTCGAGACCACCAGCC
>NW_022103914.1:4572803-4574382 GCF_000313985.2 Echinops telfairi
AGTATTGCCTGCTTTGCAAACCGTGTATTACATAAATGCCAATCAATTTCTATTACTGGGTTAGTATGCTTTTTATGTTAACATCACACACCTTCATTTTGTTTTGTTTTCAGTGTTTGGATAGGACGGGGGCAGGCTGAGCAATGAGCTCTCCCAGTCTGCCTGCGGTCAAACCCTGGCCAGCCCTCGACACTTACCAGGATTTTGTATCTTCGGCTGAGTGGGGTCCTAGATGGAAAATGACTTCCTCAAAGTGCAGACGGACTCTGCAACCTCCAGGGGAAAGGCCTTCAGAACTTGGACCTGAACATCAGCCAGAAGCTATCTTGTAGGGAGGGACAAAGGGCAGAAGCAGAGGTCTTGAGTCTTTCACGGTTCAAAGTTCATACAGGACAAGGATAAAACTCAAAACCGAAACCAAACTCCAGTGCCGACTCACAGCGACCCCTACAGGACAGGGTAGAACTGTGACTGTGGGTTTCGGAGACTAACTTTTCACGGGAGTTGAAAGCCCTGCCTTTCTCCTACTGAGAAGCTAGTGGCATTGAACTGCTGACCTTGTGGATCCCAGCGGAATGCGTAATCACTATGCCACCAGAGCTCCTGGACAATGATACAGGGCTCCTAGATTGGCTTCATTCTAGAGACTTGGTGGAGACAACCCATCAAAACCAAACCTACCCAGGAGCAGTTTAACTGGTTTTATGAACTCATCATCGGTCTTGGGAGAAAGCCTGGGACTGCAGCACGTGCCCATGTTTCACAATACGCCCCTCGGAGTCTTTAATGAAGGCAGGCAGGAAAGACAAGCCCGGGGAGGTGTGATGTCTTCCATCTGCCGGGGATTTAAGACGAGTGGGAACAAAGTGAACTTGTGAGGATGAGACATCTTAGAAAGTAGCAAGGGAGGACGTTTGATGAAGACGTGGGGGAAGGGGGAGGATTGCAAACAAAGACAGGAGTATTGAGGACCTCCCAAACAGAAGACTGATCTTGTGCTGAATCTTTTCATCTGGCTCTTTCCTCCATGTCTCGGTAACTCCCACCAAATGATAGGGTGTGGGAAACACTACACAGAGGGGATTGGTCAGTGGGTTGCCACTTCCCTAGCCAGGTTCCACTGAATGTAGAGACAAATGACTTGGCAAAAGACACAGATAAAGGCTGCCTTTCCTCTTTCTAGGAAGTAGGTCTAAGTGCCAGCGAGACCATTGCCAATGGCACGATCCTTGTGTTGGTCTCCCTCTGCCCTATACCGGGGTTGCTGCCAAAATGCACCCTGTGAACCGTGCAGCCTGGCGCCCCCTCGCCAAGGTACAGCCCGCTTTGCTTAGGCTTTTTAAAGCGGAGCCCTAACTGTGATTGCACCCTTGTTTGGGCATGTGTGTTTGGGGAAGCAGGGAAGAGAGTGCTGCTTTGCAAACCCCAAGCCATCGCAGCCCCTTCTCCAAGGACTGTTAAGTAACCCCCTGAGCCAATTTCTATATGCCGGTTAAGTGCCTGTCTTTTTTAAAAATAATTTTATTGGGGCTCGTACAACTCTTATCACAATCCATACAGCCATCCATTGTGTCAAGCA
>NW_022103914.1:4574954-4577335 GCF_000313985.2 Echinops telfairi
TGATCCCTTCGACACCTCGTGATCACACAGGCTGGTGTGCTTCCTCCATGTGGGGTTTGTTGCCTCTGAGCTAGATGGCCGCTTGTTTACCTTCAACCCTTTAGACCCTAGACGCTATATCTTTTGATAGCCGGGCACTATCAGCTTTCTCCACCACATTTGCCTAAGCACCCATTTGTCTTCAGCGATCATATCGGGAAGGTGAGCACACAATGGTATGATTTTTCTTTCTCTGATGCCTGATACTTGATCCCTTCAACAACTCATGGACACACAGACTGGTGTGCTTCATCCATGTGGGAGTGGGTCAAGGTGGCTGGGATTGGGGTCGGCCTGCAGACCTCTTCCTTAGTTCGCTGCTTCATGCCGGTATGTTGCCCTCAAGACTTGGCGCACCAGGTTGAGGTTCTGGCCCCTCTCTCTTTCCTGTGGAGACAAACAATACCCTCTTAATTTTCCAATCTAAAAGCAGGAGCACCAGGTGGGTGATTATACCTGGATACTATCGTGGAACCTCCTCTTGGACTATCACCTTTCAACCTCAGAACCTACCACACAGCTGTGGTGATCAAATACTTAACCCAGTGGTATAAGAGTGAGAAACCAGAGGGAGATCCATCCAGTCAGCTGACCCTTGGCAAAGGGCTGAACCACATTAAATGGTCAAGAAATTAACAAGTGGTGCTGGCAAACTGATATCCATTTGCAGTGCAATGAAATAGCACCCATATTTCACACCATACACAAAACCAACTCAAGATAGACCAAAGACCTAAATGTAAAATCTGGAACTATAAAGCTCATCAATTCAAAAAAAAAGGGACAAATTTAGGGACTCTAATTCATGGTATAGTTACTATCAAACATAATGAAAACCATACAAATGGAGGATTAAGACCTCATAAAATTGGGCACTTGTATGCATCAAAAGAAATTTTACTAAAAAGGTACAAAGAGAACCCACAGATGAAGGAAAACATTTGGGCAATGACATATCCGATGGACTAATCCCCCCAAAATTCATAGAAAACTCCCAAACTAATACCAAACACCGCTATCGAGTCCCTCCAAGGCAGGCACCTGTAGAACACAGCGGAAGCGCCCCGTGGGTTTCAGAGACAGTCTTTTTGCTGTTGTTGAGATTTTGTTTCCCTTTCCTTTTTTAAATCATTTTATTGGGGGCTCATACAACTCATCACAATCCATACAGCCATCCATTGTGTAAAGCACATTTGTACATTTGTTGCCTTCATTCTCAAAACATTTGCTTTCTACTTGAGCTCTTGGTGTCAGCTCCTCATTCCTCCCTCCCTCACGAACCCTTGATAATTTATAAATTATTATTTTTTCTTTTTTCCCCATTTTTTTAAATAGGCCGTTTCTAATTTGAATGAAGTTTACAAATTCAAGCTAGGGCCCTGGCCACACAAAGGGACAATACTCAAAGCAGGGCCACAATTCCCACCTGTCAGTTTTAGGCTAAAAAAAGCCCTTCCACAGTGATTTTCTTGGTAATTAAATTCAAAAAGCATTATCATTTTAATGACCAATTTAAACTCAGGGATCCTGGTTAAGACCACAATTAACAATCCACATCTATCACCGACTCAGATGTTTCTAATGAACTGACCATTCCATTTCCAAGTTCTAATGGACAACAGACCATAGGAAGACATTTCTTTAGGCTCCTGCTTGAAAATTATTTTTTCATGTCTTACACTGTCCAGTGTCTCACTTCACCCACTTTTCTGTTGTCCGTCCCCCAGGGAGGGGGCTATATGTAGAGCAGGGGTGCTCACACTTTTTCAGCATGTGAGCTACTTATAAAATGATCAAGTCAAAATGATCGACCAACTACAAAAATGCAAAACATATATTTATTACATTTATTCATAAATGCATTGAGAATTCTTTATATATACAATGTGTGTTTATGTACCTTGCATAACCACGAGTCCATATTGCACAACACAACACAATTAACTATGTAAATTTTTGGTCATGACCTGAGTTTACTCTGATGACTTGCACCGAATGGAATGAGCCAGGGATGCATAGTACGGCAGTAGCTGCTGACAGCCAGCCTCAAGCACACTTCCAAATGATCGTCATGGTGGAACAGTACTTGGACTTCATGATCTCTATGTGGGAAAAAGCTGACTCACATGAATAAGTAGAGCAGAATAATGCAGTCAAGGAGGTAGCACATTTTCTCATGTTTGGGTACTTTCCCTCTGCGTGTAAGTTCCAGAACTGTTCATGCGCTCTGGACTTCAGCTGAATGATGGCTTGTAGTGTCAAAATCTCCCATTCCATATGAAAGTACGTTTTTGTCTTCTTACGTGGTCCAGATCCCCCACTCATTTTAATACCCTTTACGT
>NW_022103914.1:4578488-4579870 GCF_000313985.2 Echinops telfairi
AAAAATGTTCGTGGGAGAGGGGAGGGAGCACTAGAACTGAGGGTGATTACACCACTTACTTCGAAAGTGATTTATTCATGGTGAGGGAGAATGTTCTAAGATTGATTGTGGTAATGATTGTACAATTCTTCTTGATATGACTCAACTATTGAATTGCGTGATATGTGGTGTGCCAATAAAACTGTTACAAAACCAAACAAATCGGTCTGCTTGACTAAACAGTACTCATGCTAATGAAAACTTAATCTACAACACACAGAGGTCCAAGGGCACATTGCAGGGCAGTCTTCGGGTGTAACAGAATGGAAGATGTCAGGTTCAATTTCCGTATCACCAAAATCCTCTTCATCACCTCCATTGTCGTCACACTGGACTTCATCATCATCTCCAGGCCCACACGTATCAGTTTCACTGACTTCTGGCGTGCTCTGGAAGCTCACTGGAGGTCATCCTACTTCTCACTTCATCAGCATTGTATTTAAAAGTCATCGTCGCTTCCTGAGCCTCACAGTCTCGCAGACCAAGATGATGTCTGAGGTATTTATCCAAACTTTTCCCAATTCCCCCGATGGGACAGTCTCTTCATCAAAACGCATGACTTCTAACCATCCATTCCCCATCATTCTGATGACCTGTGCATATTCCTTTTTGTCTTCATTAAAGGCCAGCTTTTCTTTGGGACTCATTCTTATGCTTACCTCTACGTCTTTGTTAAACACCAGCTTTTCTTTGGGACTCATTCTTATGCTTACCTCTACTTGATTCTTACCTCCTTTTCCCTTTCTTCTTAGGCATGGTGCTGACACCCATTTGACTCCTTTTGGGGTGGCAACCATAGCAGTGGTGGGGGAGTCCTCTGAGGGGGAGTGAGCTTGAAGCAGGCCCTGCAGGTGGGGCCACAAGTTCTTCATGCAACCTTAATGTATGAGGGACTTTTCTTCGGGAAATCAATGCCACAACATTTGGTCATCAAAATCTATCCCATCTACACTAATTGAGACAAAGAAAATACAATCAAAATTGAAGACAAGGGTGACTGTGTACTACCCAACATCTCATTGAATTTGTTAGGACATCTCAGTTCATTGGCCTAGTAATTTGTTTCCTGCTTCTATTCTACCTCCGAGTTCCTTGTGTAGTCCCTGGGTTCTTAAAAGCTTGCAAGCAGCCGTCCAATGCACAATTGGTCTGTTCCCTGGAGTAAGAGGCAGGAGAATCCACAAAAGGAAGAGGGCAGGGATTATGTGGCTAATTGCCTTCAGGAACAGTTGTCTGCTTTGCTGAGACCTCAATGGAATGGTGGCCAGCTACCATTACTGAACATTTTGATCTCAGGTTCTATAGAAAAATCTGGATCGAAAGGGGGAAATGTAATACACAAT
>NW_022103914.1:4581467-4584641 GCF_000313985.2 Echinops telfairi
GTTTGAGGATACCTGCTCTAAAGGCACAGATAATCATGAAGAGTTATTATAATGACGTTCTAAGAAAATTGCAGACTGGACTTGAGATGCAAGGATGTTGCCTTGAGGGACAAGGTGTACCTGACCCAACTCATTCAATCATGTGAAAGTTGGACGATGAATAGGGAGGAATGAAGAAAAATGACGCCTTTGAATTATGGTACTGATGAAGAATACTGAAAGTGGCACCATGGACTGCCCAGAGAACAAACAAATCTGTCTTGGAAGAAGTACAGCCAGAATGCTCCTTAGAAGGAAAGATGGCGAGTTTTTATCTCCCGTACTTTGGACATGCTGGAAAAGGACATGATGCTGCACGAAGCAGAAGGTTGGTGAAAATGAGGAAGATTCTCATGGCAATGTATTGACACCATGGCTGTAGCAAAGGGCTCGAATCTAACAAGCTGTTGTGACGATGGCACAACCATTGTACAGAGGGTCGCTGTGAGTCAGAATTGACTGAACAACATCTAACAACAACATTCCCCCAAAACAGAGCATGTTTGTGTTTGTATCCCTCATTCAGATTTTTTTTAAACGGATGGTGTTAAGTAAGGACAAGATGCACATCAGTTTCCATTTTTATTAAAGTAGTCTTTTTCTAGGGAATATATTACACTTAAAGCTCAATAACATAAATAAAGGTTAAACTTTAAATCTTTTTTTTTTACTGTAAACATAAAATAATTCACCCCTTCCTCCCCAAGCTGACCCAAAGTTAAAAACAAACAAACATAAAACTTTCAGGCAAGTTCTTTCTTCCGAGTGAGCAGCACAGCTGTTATTTTAAGGCCGTTATGCCCCTGGGCTACAAGGACATGGCACGGGTGACTGGAGTCCACTGTGAAATGGGTCTTTGAAGTCCACCTTCTCTTGCCAGGCTGAGCCAACCACCCTCAGACACAGCTCTTCTTTGCCACTCAGTGCCCAGGACATGGCTGGCTGGTGCCAAGGCCCTGAGCCCAACATGCAAGCTGGCCCACTGCAGGGGTAGGACTCGGGCAGCAGTGGCCTAGCCTTCTGGGTGAGGATCTGTCCAGAGTAGACCCGGGACAATTCTGAGAAATTGTTTAATCATTTTACAAATAAGGAACTTGAGTCTTTGGGGCTCAATCAGCAAAGCTTCTAATATTGCAGATAACAGTGATATAATTTTATGGAATATGCTGATATAGTTATTCATGTATCTTCCTAAAACTATTCAACCTCACAAATTTATATTTCAACTTTATGTATCATAAAGCCTAAGCCAACATATTAGGCTGAGAAGGAATTTTAAGCAAAATTTATAACATTTTCACTGGTCAGAACAAAAATAAGTATCCAATAGGAAAAAATGTAAGGGTTCTATTTAAGACAGAAAATGATGTCTTTCAGGAGAATTCTGGAGGGTTCTATGTTAAGACTACCTAGCGGCTTGCCAGTTTCCTTAAAGCTGTCAGTGCGAAGCTACTGACATGGCTTTTGCTTCCTTCCTGTAAATTCTGTTCTTGAAAACCTGAGACAACTTCATTCGATATTTTGGTTAATTCTCATATGATCAAAACGAACCCAAGTCTGAACTGAGGTAGTCTTTATTTTTCTCCCAAGCACGTGACCCTCTTTGAGTCAGAAGGGGACTCCAATCTACTATTCCTCAATCGGCAGCTCTCCACGCCTCTCCCTCTGTCCCGTGTCCCCTCGCTTCTGCCACGGCTGCAGCTCGCTCAGTCTCGATCACAGTGAACTGGTTTTGTCTTTGCGAACACGAAGGGCAGAGCCGGTCCCAGGATAACAACAGTTCAGCCATTTCAGACTCTTCTGTTCCCTGCAGAATTCTAGCCTTGAAATCTCAAGGTTTTAAAGTCGCTGTCTTGGCTTCGTTGTCATATTCTAAGTGACAAAAACTTGCATGGCTAACACTCTTACAGGTGCAGCAGCTAAGTCTTCATGGAATTCACAATGCAACATCAGGAATAAGTAACGTCTCCAGCCTCACTGTAGAGAAGGCAGACACCAGTGCAGTTAATGGTCCTCAGGGACTCAAGATTCCTTGATGTTCTTCATCAAGTTTCCTAGCTGTGCAGAGAAAACACTGGGCTCCCAGATTCCAAGCTTAATAAATATCTATAGAAAAAATGTACCTGTAATATTTTCTCCAGAAAGTCATTAGTGCAAATATAATCATCTCAATAAAAAATAAAGCAAAAAGTATCTTTCAAGTAGAAAAAGCACCATGCTCAGAAGCACTATTCTCTCAGTGGCATCACTGCACGACAGTGAGAACATGACGTCTGTTCCTGGGGATCTCAAATACATGGTTAACTCACAGCGTTGCTAGTGATGAATTTTAGTCACGATGGGCATGTAAGTTTAGACTAGTGCACCATTCCTGAAAAGTCTCATTGCTGATTTTGCACAATTTAAAGCCTGCGTGCCACAGGCAGACAACCGAGCACTGGTGTGCATGCCACGACTGATAGCTTCCCTTCCACTGCAGATGGCGTTGTCAGAGTAGCAGCTTTCACAAAGACAAGTACCTCCGACTGAAAACTGCACAGCAGTGAGCCCCTGTAAACGTATGCACGAAGTGACTTTCCTTTATGCTGGGGTTGCTCTTGGGCTCTCATGCCAACTAGCCCGTTGGATTACTCTTTAGGAGTGCCACGGCTTGCTCATTTAGCGCGGGTTCTTAAGTGCGGTGCTCAGTAACTAGACGCTGACGAGCCAACCAGAGAGAGAGAGAGAGTAAATGGACAGATAATTGTTTGTGTTTGTAATGCCAAGGCATCTAATTCACGTTAGACAGAAAATTTAGGCATCTCTCATCATTCGACTTTGAAGTTGGTTAGGTGGAGTCAGCCATCTATAGGACCAGAGCAGAACTGCATCTGGGGAGACTCGGAGGAGGAGTGTGGCGTGCACAGGTGATTTCCCACCCTTTCTCGACTGCGAAGAGGACCCTGCTGGATAGGTATGCACCAAACATGCGCTCTGCGGTGAGGAAGCAGTCTGGTCCAGCTTGTTTTGACTTATTTCCCAAACCAATCGCACTGCCGTTGCGCTAAAGTCTTCCCCTTTTCCTTAAAAAAAAATTTCAGAGCATATTCCAAGTTTCGTTGTAACACTTAGCTGAATTGACAATAAATATATACT
>NW_022103914.1:4585202-4587095 GCF_000313985.2 Echinops telfairi
GTTATCAGTATGGGCACTGGACTTTCTCATCATTTTGGGTCAATGAAAGCGCTGAGGTATGTAATCTGTCTGAAAATGCCACCCATGATCTTCTTTTGAAAGGAAAATGCCAGAGAGGTTATGCATCCTGGAAAATAGAACGATCCGGTGCCTCGGAGTTTCTCCTGCTTCCCCACGCTCTGAAGTTGTTGGGTTGTTGATGGAGAGTGCTGGCTGCGAAGCTCTGCTTCAGGGTCTCACCATCGCCAGCACTTCCAAACTCCAGTCACAAGTGCACTTCCTGCACCTGCATAAACTGGCACTTGCCTGGACTTTGTGCTTTGTGCAGAGGAACACAACACAAAGGGATGCCTGGGCAGCTCACTTCTTCATTCCTAGTGCCACACACACAGAAGAAATCCAGCCAGCAGAGGGAACAGATTGGCCAGCAGGAGCCAGAGGGTGACCACCAGGTTGGAGGAACAGGAACAAAGATCTAGGGTTAAAAAAGAAGCACATTCTATAGACATTTTTGTAATCGATGCCAGCACTGAACATGAACAGATTAGTACAAGTGACTATTAAAAGGTGAACAAAGACCACCTTGGAGAGTGGAATCCAGGATAGCTTTCTGGGGAAATAATTATTCCAACTATACAAAAGTTGTAGAAAAAAATATTCACGGATATAATGTATTTATGGAAGAAAGAGAATCTGTATCCGCCATACCAAGGTTAAAACATAGGTTGGGCGGGAGGAGGAGGGGAGACTCAGTTATCTTGACTATTCTAAAATGGATAGTCTTTCCTGGTCCTTCTACAGTGACCATGTACTTTATCACCCTAAATCAGGGCCTTTTGAGAATAAAAGAGTGTGCTATTGATAACTGTAACAGGACAACAAACACATGGACTGTCCCAGGCAAACCAGGGCATATGTATCTGTTCCTCTATCTCGCTGCCCATCTGTTATCTTGTCATGCTGTTGGCTGTGTGTTGCTATGATGGTAGAAGCTATGCCACCGATATTTCAAATGCCAACTGTTACCCATGGTGGGCAGGTTTCGGCAGAGCTTCCAGACTGAGACAAAGTTGAAAGAAAGGCCAGGCAACCGACTTCTGAAACATACAAGTAATCCTGATGGACCCGACCAAACACTGGCCAAGTCGCAGGCTGTGATCTGGCGGTCATTGAGAGCCATCAGTTGCTACAAGAGGCCATCACATTTGGTAACTGGAAGGCTAAGGAGGGTCACAGAGACCCTCGGTGGGATGGGTTGGCACACAAACCACAGCAAACAGCTAGAACATGCTGGCAATTGAGAGAATGACACCAGCCTGGGGAACACTCCAGCCTTTGGTACATAAAGCCGCCATGATTTGGAGTCAACTGATGGCCACTGGCAACAACCCATCTATCCATCAATCACTCCAGACTTGAATTTGAAACAGCTTTGGGAACTAGGGCTATTTATCTATATAATACTTGCTCTCATAGCTAAGAAGACTGTTTTCTAAAGTAATGTTCATAATAGAAACATTTTCTACAGCAGTCAGGAGATCAGATCAATTTATTTAAGCACAAGTTGCCCTTTTTAATATTTTGCATGTTACGATGGGCCTTTAAAGAACCAACCAAGTTCTAAGTCTGCCTAGCTGCAGAAGGAGTGAAATGATAATGTCAACATGACAGGGGCTCTTCTTCTGAGCACTACATGGTATACAATGAGGATTTTAAAAATTATATCCCTGAATGCAATCCATGAAGACCTTTTATTACTCCCCAGTGGAACCAGCTGGCATTTGTTAAATCCTAGAAAATGCCTGTGTGGCCCACATCAGTGCTTTTCAAAGGATGGTCTGTGAATAAATCGCATCAGCATCACTTGGGAATGTGTGTAAAAGTGAAAATGTT
>NW_022103914.1:4587492-4589724 GCF_000313985.2 Echinops telfairi
AATTATTTCTCAGTCATGACTGTAGTCTTGTTACTTAATCTTTCTACTCCTTAATCTTCCCACATGTAAATGGTGATAATTTCTATTTTACTGTAACTCTTTATGGGAGTAGAAAGCCCCATCTTTCTCCTGCAGAGTGGCTGGTGGTTTTGAACTGCTGACCTTGTGGTTAGCAGCCCAACATGTAATCACTACGCCACCAGGACTCCAAACAGAGAAGTAACATGGCCTGTCAGCCTCTGTGACAATCCAATGTAAGTCTCTTAGTTAACCCTGGGATTTGGTCTGCGGATAAAAGAGACCCAATCAGAACAATCATTCATGCACCAAATTCAAATTGTCCTCTCACCAGTTTCACAGTAAGAACAAGTTAACTGAGCATATTTAACACTATCCAGGCAGCCTCTGGTGGCACAGTGGTTAGGTTGGTAACTGTAAGGTCAGTAGTTCGAAACCACTAGCCACTCCACGGGAGAGAGAGAGAGTTTTCTACGCCTGCAAAGTGTCTTGGAAACCCACAGGAGCAGTTCTACCCTATCCTACCAAGTCACTATGAGTTGGCATCGACTCAATGGCAGTGAGTTTTTGGACACCTACTATACATTTGTTGTATGTCACGTCAAAAGGAGTTTCGATTTATACGTCAATTCTATTGAAACAGCAGAAAATCCAGCTGGTTCACTGGAAAAATGTACAGAAAAGGGTTAACACAGCAGCCTGGAACTGCTACCCATGGGAAGCCCTGACTGCAAGGCTGGCCCTTGGCTGGTGTCTGGGAACTGGTGTCCTCCGGACTTCCCACATGCCCTTAGCCTGGGCTGATGGTGCTTTGCGTTTCCAGGGTAACGAATGTTCCCTGTGAATACGATTACATGCAGAGTCCTAGAAGCCCTGCTACAGACTTATCAAAGGTGGGAGAGGTCTTGGGGACCCCTGACACACACTGTGTTTTTGCTTTTGACACACGTATTAATCTCCCTAAACTCACTCTCCAATTAAAGCCCATGTCTAGATAAAGATTCCAGGACTTGGGAAAGAGAGAAAATGAAAGCACACTTCTACAAGTGGAGAAACACTGACTTGCAAGCTGAATATAGCCCTGTATTTTCAAGCAATGCAACAGCTAAAGGGGTATACAATCACATTAAAAAACAAAACAAACTTCCCACTGAGAAAATAAAAAGTTGTCTACATTTGTTAGTACTCATATTCTAAATGTCATATTGTCATAAAACCATACAGGCCATTTAAAGAAAAGTCATAGTTGAGAATTCATGAATTGCGCTTCCATAATTAGGTCGTCAGCCTCCTGGTGTGAACATCTTCTGGAACGAGAAACAGCCTTCTCCAGTCCGTCTTCCCTCCCCTTCCCGGTGCCGAAGGGCTGAGCTGGCATCCATCCGTCGCCCTCAAGCCAAGCTCACTGCCAGGGGGTCAGTTCTGACGCCTCGCAACCCGAGCAGGCCAGTGGGACCCAGGAGGGTTCCCAGGGCTGTAAATCTTCATGGGGACAGTAGTCTCATCGTTGTCCAGCAGAGTGGCTGGTGGGTTGGAACTACCAACCTTTCAGTTAGCAGCCAACAACACATAAGCTGCTAAGTCTACAATGATAAATTATTGATTCTAATCCTACTCTCTGAAGTTGAGGGAATG
This sequence comes from Echinops telfairi, assembly GCF_000313985.2. Lineage (NCBI taxonomy): Eukaryota > Metazoa > Chordata > Mammalia > Afrosoricida > Tenrecidae > Echinops > Echinops telfairi. Next base: position 4,589,146 of record NW_022103914.1, read on the forward strand.
AGGACCATGTCTTCCAGGGAAAATCAACTTGCCACTCTGTATCTTTCGATCTGATTTACATGGGCATGATGGTCTCCTTGCATTTTTCTTTTTGTGGTGTGTGAATCGCTTTGAGTACACATACCTTTCTTCTAGTTATAAAATAACTAATATATATATATAGATATGTTTTTTGTTATTTAGTAAGCAGAGATTTGTTTTCTCTACAGTTGATTTAAAATGAATAGATGACCTTCAGTAAATTTTTTGTGCAAGTCAGGGGTTCTTCACTCAAAAAAGGTTCTGTAACTTTGTTCTTAGTGAATGGAAGTGTCAAATTTATCTGCTTCAGACTTCTAAATTCTAATAAAAGTAGGAAGAATAATCTCTCCATAAAATTATCATTAGAAAAAAGCAGCTCAACTTGTTTTAATGATTCTTTGAGAATGAAGGAGCCCTTGCAGGGCAGTGGGTGAGCTGCCACCGTAGGGTTGGTAGTTCAATCCCCAGTCATGAGAACTGTGGCCTCTGCTTCCACCAAATGGGCTGGCTTAGAAACCCTGTGCAGAGCGGCTAGGAGGCAGAATTGACTCAAAGGCC
>NW_022103914.1:4592389-4593186 GCF_000313985.2 Echinops telfairi
GCCGATTTCTGAATCAAACAAACTGAATGAGGTCCATACTTCTCAGCACCATAGTTTTTAAAAAGGTCTGAAGAAAACCAGAAACTCTTAAAAAACAGGCTCTTGATCCTGAAGCACTCCACTGTCATGATTAAAGTCATTTCAGACATCAAACATGTTTAACAGAAATTTAATTAAACTCAAGAGAAACATAGGGCTCCAAATTTAAATGGGGTTCTCAGTAAAGGAACTAGAGGGAGGAAATTCTTCTAGCAAGCACAAGAGCCCTAAGTGAGATCAACATACACAGAGGAGCTGGTGTTAAGGATTACTAGATACGCAGATACTAAAATAATAACAATTATTATTATTTTATTAGGGGAGGCCTAATAGGAATCACCTCCTACAAGCCCCATGACAGGACGAGGTCATATGATTGCTAAGATGACTTTTTTTTTAGTGTTACACCGTTTTCAAAATTTCACTACCATCTCCAACCAACGTGTGCCATCCCTTGGACACCATCAATGCCAAGCTGACGTAGCCTCAGACTAATACAAGACTGCAGAAGCATGGGAAGAATAAAGGAACTCTAAATCTATAATGAACAGCAAGAGGAGGCTCCTAATTCCTAGCAATCATTTGCGCTCTGAATTACTTTCATTATAGCTAAAGTTTAACTTTTGAAAGTAGAGGATTCAATTAGTCATTAAAAAATGTTATAAAAGTCTGGGGGATCGGCCCCAATCCCAAATACTACGTGGACACCTGCCCCTCCCGCCAGAAGAATTTATTTCAAAGGACGGCATTGAGTCTGC
>NW_022103914.1:4596154-4597068 GCF_000313985.2 Echinops telfairi
CCTACTGCGTGGCCAGCAACTCCACTCCCATGACTATGGTGAGGAGATCTGGAAGCAGAAGCGCCAGAGAGACCGCACACCAGTGTTCGCCACAGCTCTGTTCCCAATAGCTAAAAGGTGGGAACAACCCAGCTGCCTATCCAAAGATGAACCCCAAGAAAGGCAGACAGACAGACCAAAGGCAGAACACTCCTCCACTGATAAATGACGTCTGGACAAAGATGTAGACAGTACACACAGAACTGGAGCTTGGGGGCCTTATGCGAAGCAAGATAAGCCAACTACCAAAGGGCAAGTATTGTCTAACTCAGTTTTTTTCTTTAAGTTTTTTTCTTTGATATGTACAAGGTTATAGACTTTTACTGTTGATTAGGGTTACTGAGGTGAGAGTCCTCGGCATGTGAGGAGCCGGCCCCCCAAAGAAAGGAATCTGTCGGTATAATGTTGCTGTAGGACCAAATGTACAAATGTGCTCGACACAATGGATGGATGTCTAGATTGTGAAAAGAGTTGTAAGAGCCCCCCGCATAAAATGATTTAAATATATATATACTTTTACACCAAAAAGAAAAAAAAAAAAGAATAAAAGGCACAAACTTTATGGAAATTTAAATCATTTGGATCTCTAATAGAGTTTGGAATAAGGAAAACAAAAAGGCTAGGTTCTAAATTCTTGATGCCTACAAAGAGACTCTTCATTGCTCTTCCCTAATATACTGAATGTGAGACCATTACTGTTCACACAGGTGTTCATATGAGTTAGAACTCTTAGCACTGGATACTCACCTACCATACTGTTTATTCCATTGATAACCAATGAGAGGGCTTCAAAAGTTTGAGGGAAAAGTCTATTATCTTTTTATCCCATTTCCTCACAAGCTTTTAGAAGTCCCCTCATAAAATTCTGATCTGAT
>NW_022103914.1:4598721-4599739 GCF_000313985.2 Echinops telfairi
TGAGGAAGCCTTGGTGGCATCACTGAGTTGTTAACAGCAAGGTCAGAGGTTCGAAACCACTAGCCACTAAGCAGAAGACATGAAGTTTTAGTCCCTATGACTAGTCTCAGAAACCTACAGGGGCAGTTTTACACTGACTCACACCCATTATGAGTCAGAGTAGACTGCAGGGTAGTGAGCTTATTTATATTCAAGTTTAAGTTGCTGAATATAAAACTGATGACCCAAAATGCAAACCTCCACCTAATTCACAATCAAAGTTCTTTTTAAATAACATTGTTTTGGTTTTAGAAATAAGCAAGATAATCACCAATTTAACTCATTAAAATACAATTATAAAAAAAATAGAATTACACACCATGAAAGAATGTTTTAAGAGGTCACAAAACACAAACTACATTGAATTAAGATATTCTAAATATAAAATACTTCAAGTGTTTTAAAAGATTTGATTTGTATATTTTGACAAACTTGAAAAAAATTAAAATCTGAAAAAAATAAATGAGATCATATAAACAAATATTTAAACACCAAAAGAACAAGGTACAAAATAGATTTTAAAGATTTCACTCTTCAAGCCAACTTAAGAGTTCTATTACTACGTTAGAAATACAGTTGTCATCTTGGGACGTCTGAAGCACTCACTATGATCCTAAATATATGAAGGGAGCTCAAAATTCAGCAGATATCATTTTAAATAAGAACCTGAGATATAATTTCTGACCAAAGTTCAGACATGCATGGGTTTATTTCAAACAAACCGTGTTTAACCATGTGTTTGTAATCAGTGGATGGCTACAGACAAGTTCTCTCTCATTAGGGTGACTTCAAAATAAAGAATACTTTTTAAACCATGAGAGGAATAAAAACAAAAAAAATTTTTTTTTTGATTAGAGCTAAAATAAAATCTTTAACAAAACTCGAGTGGACACTTTCCAAATCACTGAAGCTTTGCAAAGCTTCCAGGGACGCTGCCCCACATAAACCACGTTTCTAGATGAAGTGGGCAAGCTGAAGA
>NW_022103914.1:4601526-4603415 GCF_000313985.2 Echinops telfairi
TGGCATAAAGATAAAATTTATAATTAACAAAAGGAGTCTCAGAAAGACACTTTCCAAGTGTGACCTCCACTTGGAAAGAAAAATTGTTTTCTATGTCATAATCTAATGCAAAGAGTCTTGTTTGGCAGGGGGGAAAAATCAGAAAAGTAAGAAGAATCAATAAAACCAAAAGTCTTAAAAAAATTAATAAACCTTTGGCTAGACTGACAAAGAAAACAAAAGATGCAAATAACAACAACAACAAAAAAAGAGAGGTGATATTACAATTGACCTGAAAGAATTTAAGAGGATCATGAGAGAATATTATAGACAACTGTCTAGCAACAAACTGGATAACCTAGACGAATTGGACAACTTTTTAAGCACATACAATCTTCCCAAACTAACTCAAGTGGAAATAGTAAATCTCAACAGACCTGTAACAAATGAAAAGATCAAATCAGTGGTCAAAAAGCCTCCCGATGCCCTGGACCCGAAGGGGAATTCTACTAAATATTTAGAAAACTGACATCATTATTATTGAAATTCTTCCAAAAGAGAGAAAAGATATAATTCCTCATTTATTTTATGAAGCAAATATGTCCGACACCCAGATACCATAAGAAAATAAATGGCCAGTATGTTTTATGAGTACAGAGAGAAAAATCCTCCACAAAATACTAGCAAAAGAGAATACAACAGCATAGAGTCATACAGCACAACCAAGTGGGCTTTATTCCAGGAAAGCAAGGATGGCTCAACATTGAGGAAGCCATCAATGCAGTAATACTGATATGGATGTGATCATCAATAGAAGAAAGGAGAAGAACCGCAGGATCATCTTTACGGACGCAGAAAAATGCATTAGATGAAACACAACACCCTTTCTTTCCTAAAACCCTACAGAAGACTGGAACAGAAGGGAAATTCCTCAATGTGATCCAGGGCATACATAAAACCAAATAGCCGTATTTAATGGAGCAAGACTGAGCACCTCCCGCTTTAAATCAGGAACAAGACAGGGGCACCTGTCCTCACCACTGCTGTTCCTTACTGCATGAAAAGTCAGTCAGCACAATAAGGAAGGAAGCAAGGAAGGAAGAAAAACAGGAAGGATGGACTACAGACAGGAAGGAAGGAAGCAAGGAAGGAAGGAAGAAAAACAGGAAGGAAGGACTACAGACAGGAAGGAAGCAAGCAAGGAAGCAAGGAAGGAAGGAAGAAAAGGTATTTGATTGGAAAAGAAGACATGCAATCATTTCTATTTGTAGATCACATGATCCTGGACAAAGAAAATCCACAAGAAAACTTCTAGAGCTAATAAGGAAATTTAGCAAAGTTGAAGGGTACAAGGCTAGCAAATAAAAATCCGGAGGGCTTCTATACATCAGCAATGAGAAATGTGAAGGGGAAATTAAGGAAACAATTCAATTTACAATAGCACCTAGGACACAGATTCTTAACTTATTTGGTGTATCATTCTCTTTTCAGGAAAAAAAAAATTTTACACAGCTTCCACATGTCATTAAAAACCTTTATACTGTAACCCATAATCCAGGAGAAAGGGTAGGTATTTGCTTTTTCCAGTCACCTGGATCATTCCAGAGTCCTTCAGGGGGTGGTATCACGCACTCTGGAAAACACTGATTTAGGAGAACAAAATACTTAGTAATAAATCTAACCAAGGTTGTGAAGGACTTCTCTCTCACACTGCCATTGAGTCGATGCTAACTCGTAGTGGCCCAACAGGACAGGGTAGAACTGCCCCTGTGAGTCTCCAAGATTAACTCATTATGGGGGTAGAAAGCCCCATCTTTCTCCTGTGGAGCACCTGGTGGTTTTGAACTGCTGACCTTGCAGATCACAGCTCAACATGTAACCTCTATGCCACCAACACAATAAATATGATA
>NW_022103914.1:4604698-4606348 GCF_000313985.2 Echinops telfairi
TGGCACCTGTAACTCTTAGATTTATGGCTAAAGCTCCCTGTGTGAGAAGAAGCGGATGACTGCTATCTCAAGAGCACAGAACTGGCAAACATTAGACTTTGGTTGGACTTCATGTCTTGAGGGTGTCCAATAAACGGTGGGTTGGAACTACCATATATTTGCTGTTTTAATGCACTCATGGGTTTATTATGACATGTATTAATCTGGTAGATGTAGTTTTGTCACTGTGAATGAATATTATTGGAAGTTTTGCCCTATCACTAATCCCCATTGTTTGTGTAAATAGTCTCCAGTTACTTAAGAGTTTAAGCTGTACAAGTCAACAGTTCATGTATTGCAGTTTATAGCAGGCCTATACTAGTGTAAGTTCCTTTTCTCAATAGTGTTTTAAATTCTATACCATTGGCTAAATTAATGACACTATCAATAGTACCTTATCCCCTAGGGATGACTGATAATGTTCTCTATCATAAAACAACAATGATGTCTCTAAGATGAACCAGACATACATGAATGGATATTGAGCTTGTACTTAATTCTAGCTCCAATCTAAGAACAATTTAGTTATGACATAGTCCTGCTTGATGCTCACTCTCATACAGAGATCACTGAAGACATGGGCACTATAGCAAAATGTGGTAAAGAAACCATTTATAATTATGGTGCCTGCTATCAAACGGAAGAGCACCTGGGACCTTAAAGGCATATCTTCACACAAACAGCATCTAAGTGAGGCATCAACACATTCACATGGAAGAGGCACACCAGCCGCTGTGATCCCAAGATGGGAAATAAAAACCCAAATCCAAAGACGGGAATGGTATCAGAAGTTAAATTGTGAACACCTGGTTTGCAGAAGGCTCTAGATGCAAGTGGAAGCCCAAAATTCATTTGAAGGATCCACACATGGACTAAGCCTCTGGTGAATGCCCTCTGACCAGAGCTCAGGGATGTGAATAGCCGTGTTGTCAGACGGAGAACACTGTGACATCAATATGGTAGATATAGCAGCAGTTAGATTAAAATGTAGTATCTTATCACTTGACATCCCTTTTTAAAAAAAATAATTTTTTAATCATTTTATTAGGGGCTCTTACAACTCATCACAATCATACATACATCAATTGTGTAAAGCACATTTATACATTCATTGCCCTTGACATCCCTTTTGACCCATCTTAAAATTGTTTCCCCCAAACAAATGAAGGGGGCTCATACTTGGGTTAAGCCCTCTGACCATAGACCAAAATGTGAACAGCCTTGCTATAATGGAGAATGCATTGAAAAGTGAACTATTGCAGATTCAATTAGGCTAAAATTTAACACTTTTATTATTTAATTTCCTTTCTGAACCATTTATAACTTGTTTTTGTTTTTAATATTTTCTGCTATCTTTTCAACTGAGGTGTTTTGGTTTTTTCCCCCTCTTTACTTTGTTATTGTTAGTTTGGTTGTTTTTGTTTTTCTGTAAAAGAAATTCAAGATAGGCAAATCTATAGAGACAGTAACTGGATTAACGCAGCAGTTCTCAACCTGTGGGTCTCGGCCCCTTTAGGGGACGAACAACCCTTTCACAGGGGTTACCTGATTCATAACAGTAACAAAACTACAGTTATGAAGTAGCAATGAAAATAATTTTATGGGGAGGGG
>NW_022103914.1:4609888-4611873 GCF_000313985.2 Echinops telfairi
AAAAAAACCAAGATGCGCCTGTCAGTAGAATAAAGCCTCCCTGAACTCCCCAGCTGCAGTGTTAGCCACATACATCCTTGGCACGCTGCAACAGTGGCTCACGATTCTGTTGTGCATTGAAATCATCTGGGGATCTTTAAAATAAAACCAAAAAAACTCCTGACACTAATATCCGGCCCCACCCCTAGAGAGCCTGCTTTAAGTAGAATGGGATGTAGTTTGGGCATGGGGATTTTTTAAAAGCTCTCTTGGTGATTCTGATGTTCAACAGAATGTGGGGACTGATGCATTAGCAGATGCAGGCAGTGCTAGAATTAAGGAGCTGTTTCAGAAATGGCTGCAGGCACTTCCTGCTCCTTATTAGCAGCTCTTTCCACAGGAGGGTGTAATTTAGAAGCTTAATGGAAACTATTGAGTGATTCCAATCACTTTGTAATTTAAGATGGCTGAGAAAAGGTGACAAAACCAAAGACACAGAAGGGCACTGGCCTAGGAGAGAAAACCTACAGTCCCAGCCAGTCCTTTAGCTGTATGACCCTAGGTCTTTCTACTGATGAGTACACTTAAGATAGCTCATTCTTACCACCTTAGCTCGATTTTGTTTTCATCTTAAAGGCACTTGACCATGGGGGAAGGGAAATGCTCTAAAATTGATGTGGGGATGATCATACAATTCTCCGTGATATGATTGAATGATTGAATTGTATGATATGTAAATTACTTGTGAATAAAACTGCAGAAAAAAATCTTAAGAAAATTAGTAATGAAAAAAATTTTTTAGACCTCACTGCCATCAATACTGACTCATAGCGACCCTATAGGGCAGGGTAGAACTACCCGTGTAGGTTTTTGAAACTCTTTGCAGGAGTAGAAAGCCTCATCTTTCTCCTATAAAGCACTAGTAGTTCTGAACTGCTGACCTTGCAGTTAGTAGTCCAACACATAAGCCACCAGGGCTCCTCACCACCAAACTCAGAAGAAACAAAAAGAAAGCAAACTCGCTGACATCAAGTTGATTCTGAACAGGAAGGAAAAACTCCCTCAACTCGATGATGACTATCAACAAAAAACCTACAGTGGCATGATGATATACTGGGTATCCCTGAAACTGTACGTGTAAAAAATATTAACCAGGCAAATGCTATTTTTACAGCACCTTAAAAACCACCTGCAGATAACATTATACTTAATGATGAATGATGAGTGCTTCACCCTGAAGACTGGGAATAGGCAAGAATGTCCACTCTCACCACTCAGACTGTTCTTGTCAATGCAACAGGGCAAGCAAAGGAGCTAACAACACGCCAATCAGAAGAGAAGAAATGACCCTGTCCCTATTTGTAGATGGCATCAATGTCTACGTAGAAATGGCCAGGGATCTACATAAATCTCCTAGGACTAAAGTTTGCTGCTATTTAGCAGGAATGCCTTTATGAGTTTAGCAAAATTACAAAATACAAGATAAGTATACAAAATTGATATATAATGAGCATGTGGTATTATTTACAACCACTCAAAAATTTATACGTTTTTGGCCCCAGTCACTGAGCCGCCGCCAAGGACTTAGCAGCCTCCCCCTCGAGCCCCCTCGCTTCCCGAATAAGAATAAAGTGGAAGAAATCAGTCTAGTCAATTTTAAGATGAGGGTAAGTCAAAATGTACTGCCACAAAATTATAGAAACCTTTATTAAAGAAAAGTATCAAAATGCAAAGCTACTGTCTCTCAATATATTCGTCACCTAGGTCACCTGTGAAGGTGGTGTTTCATTTCTTTACCCTTCCCTGAAGAATCCTGTGCTTTTCAATTTACAGCTCATCAAGTTGGCAGTGCGGGCACTCTCGAGACTCACACCGTGTTCCTTTCCAATGCTCTTTGAGTTTACGGCACAAGAAGAAGTCTGATGGGAAAAGTCAGAGCTGGATGGTAGATGAGTAAAGTTTTCCAATGAAAGATATATAGGAGAGTCCTTGCTATGCTTGAAGAG
>NW_022103914.1:4612324-4618111 GCF_000313985.2 Echinops telfairi
TTTCACATTTCTGAAGCCTCCTTTTTTAACCTCAAACTTGGCAAATCCACTTTTGAAAAGATTGGAAGGTGATTCCAGTATATTTGGGAACCACTAGCTAGTCAAAAGGACCCTTCTATTTCTCTGACACTAGATCAGCAGTTGCTTCCATCTGTATGTGTACACTCGCTGAGGAAAACAGTAGCATGAAAGAGTATGCTACCATTTTGAAAAATACATGTATTTAAGAATTATAAACAAAATAGAAATGCTCATGAATGACCCTGATGCCAACACTGTGGTTTCTTTCAGTATGTGATTAAAGACTATAGTGCAGCTACTTAAATGATCACTGTGCACCTGTAAATAGTTTTCTACACATTTTTGCAATAAATTAGTCAGGTCACATTTTTCAAACAGTTGACATTTAAAACAGCTTACATTTTAGGCTCAGAATAAGAACATGATAAAAAATAGTGTTATCAAAGGGTCTGTAAATAATGTATTCTTACTTTTGTTTCTGTTGATCAATCCAGAATTTACAGCTCTTTCTGACAAAGTCACAGCCCATTCCTCGACCCCAGTCTAACTTCTCAGCCATGCTGTAGTTAGCTTTATACCAGCTGTGGAAAGAAATCAAACAGAGTTGTTTTTGTTTGTTTTTTTTTAAAATACTGCCATTTTAAAAACAATTCCAGCAAACCAATTACAAATCTCAGTACAAAGCAAACCAGGACTTTATAATAGATTTTGGTGACTGTGTTCCCCTCAAATAAAATGCTGTAAATCCTAACCACTCCGTCTGCTGTATAATTGCACTTGGGAATAGGATGCCTTTGCTTCTGAATGAAATATGGTTAGTGGAGGGCACAGCTTCCCAATCTTATTTTGCTGATTACTGCTTTGCAGGGGGAAAAAAAATTTCCGTGCTCTCCTCCCAGCAATGAAACCCTTTTGTACTATAGCCCATCATCCAGGATCAAGTGGGGGAATCTGCTTTTGCAGCACACCCCATGGTTCCAGCATCCCCCACTTTGGGAAACACTGGGGTAGGGTATGTTTGATTCCATCACTTCAGAGATAAAAAAGAACTAACACAAACTCAGAAGGCAGAAAGGGGCAGGGAAGGAGACATGGAAATGGAAGATCTAGGGAGGAAATCAGAAAGAGGCTAGTACAGTAAGGGACTGCAATCAAAGCCACAAAACAATATGCACATAATCTGCTGAGTGGAAAACTAATCTGCTCTGTGGATTTTCAACCAAACCACAATAAGAAGTTCAAAGAGAGAAGTTCAGCAAGCAAGTTTAAGGACCAGAGTCGGGAGAAAAGAGATTCCGTGGCACATGAGGCTCACCCAGGAGCAGAAGCTCAGCGGCCAGGACCTTCCTCCAGAATCGGCAGAGATAGAAAGCCTTCCCCCAGGGCAGGCACTCTGAATTCAGACCTCTAGCCTCTTCAACTGTGAGAAAATAAATTTCTGTTTAATAAAGCCACCCTCTTGTGGTGCTTCGGTTACAGCAGCACTAGATCATCAAAAAAATGCCGGTCATCACAAGTGGGCATTCACAAAGCTGTGGTGCACAGTAATCACTGATGCAGGGGATGGGTCACTTCAGCCTTACCATCATCAGGCTACTTACATTTGGGGGCAGAGGTAAGGGGAGCCGACACATTTCAACTCTAACCCTTAAAGATAATAGAAGTCACAAACGAGAACATGGATAATTGTGAAAAAGGGAGTGCATCACCGAAGAAATAGAAAGGGAGTAGGAGAAAAAGATGAAGGAGTAGACTGAAGAAGAAATACAAAAGGGCTTTAAAAATTCATGGAAAAACTAGCATCATCAAACCAGTAAATCAACACATTGGCTCAAAAGCAGGAGGAATGATAGTCACTCCCTCTGCCAAACAAAAGCAGAAATATGTGATACAGCATCTTCAAACCTTTTCTCCATTCAAAGAATTCACTCCAAAAATGGAAGAAACAAATTCAGGCGCTCCAATGCCATAAGGCCCGCAAAGCCTGCAGCTACAGCGTGAGTGACATCGTTACCTAACATGGAAGCACAGCAGAGTCCAGAGCTCAAGTTCACAAGTCCACAGGAGAGCAAACCCAAACCAAAATAACAGAAAACCACGGCCATCAAGGCAATTCCGACTGTCAGTGACTGACCTGCAGGACAGAGTAGAACTGTTCATAGGGTCTCTGAGGCTGCAAATCTTTATGGGAGTAGACCAGACAACAACAGAAAAACTCACACCATCAAGTTGATTCTGACTCGTAGACAGCTTCATCTAACGCAGTGCTTCTCCACCTTCCTTACGCCGCCACCCTTTCATACAGTTCCTCATGTCGTGGTGACCCTCCAACCGTAACATTATTTTCATTGCTACTTCATAACTGTCATTTTGCTACTGTTATGAACTTGGCAACCCCTGTGAAAGGGTCGTTCGACCCCCAAAGGGGTTGAGACCCACAGGTTGAGAACTGCTGATCTAATGGGTTTGAAGTACAGAGCTTGTAGCTCCTAACCCAAAGCGCCACACAGGCTCCTTCACAGAGTAATTGGCATTATATTAGCAGTGCCTATGTTAGAAAAATGTAATCATATTGTTTGGGGAATTACCACACCTAATTTAAGTTGATGAGTGCACAACACAGTATTCTAAAAATCAAACCCACTGACATCAAATTAATTCGGACTCACAGGGACCGTATGGGACAGATGAGCACTGCTCCCTATGATTTCTGAGCCTGCAAACATGTATGAAAGCAGATGACCACGTCTTTGTTCAGCAGAGCAGACGCAAGTGTGAATCACCAGTCTTGAAGTTGGCAGCCCAACACGTGAACCACTGCGCCACCAGGGCCCCTTTCTACTATGCAGCTAATACTTAACTGGCACCTCAAATACATGAAGCACTACTCTCAGGCCTTTGTATATACTAATTCATTCAAGCCTCATAAAACAATGTAGGATATGTACTATATGGATTCTTGTTTTAAAGATGAGAGAAATTAGATCCAAAAAGGTTAAGTAAATTACCTATGGCCTTCAATGTCTGTCCAGTTTTACAGAAAATGAAACACAATTCACATACAAAATGAGCCTTTTTGAAAACTTAAGGTATAATTCATCATTGTGAAGCATTTCAAACCAATTCAGTGGGATTTTTAATATACTCACAAAGTTGTCCAACTGTAATCCAAGTTAGTTTATGTAATATAGTTAGAAAAAAAATCTCCCCTACTAAATGCAGTTAGTCTACAGTATTTTATTTAATGCAGTATCTATGGAATTTTTTTTTAAAAATCATTTTATTGGGGGCTCATACAGCTCATATCACAATCCATAGACATCCATTGTGTCAAGCACATTTGTACATTCGTTGCCCTCATCATACTCAAAACATTTGCTCTCCACATAAGCTTGGTATCAGCTCCTCATTCCCTCCCTCCCCCTCCCCCCTCCCTCAAGAACCCTTGACAATTTATAAATTATTATTTTGTCATATCGTGCACGGGTCTATGGAATTGTTATAACTCAACACACTGCTTAAAGAACAGGTTGAATACAATGTTTCCTAGAAAGGCCAAACATCCCTGAGAGTCCCCTCTTAAAACCTAGGCCCTGCTCTCTAGCTAGTTAACAAAGACATTCTGAAACTGGCCTAAAGTTAAAAGAACCTTACTGTTTGGTTTGTTCATGGTCAACAATTGTTTCCTGTGGTTACCCTAAAAACTGAGTTATTGCAAAACATTTGCATATGACTCCGCAGAGTATAAACTCTAAAGTAAAAGGTATATTATTCTTTGTGAATTCTGGTTTCAAACAAGACGCCACCAACACAGCTTGTTTCGCTCTCAGTCTCTTCCCTGGTGTCACCTTCTGATAATCTTTTCTTTCTTCCTCTAACTTGGAGTGAGTACACTGGCTGCCCCACTCCAGGGTACAGACCTGCATTTCAGGTAACACACCAACAACACTACCAACTTCCAAAATATTTTCATCACCAACCCCCAACTTAAAAACAAACATAAACGCATGTCCATGATCAGTCACTCCCTATTCTCTACCAACAGCCTATGGCAAACACTAATCTACTTTTTGTGTTTATAGATTTGTCCATTCTGGACATTTCACATAAATGGAATCATAAGATATGGGTATTTTGTGTCTGGCTCCTTTCATTTAGTATAATGCTTTTGAGGTTCACCCAATTTATAGTATGTACCATTACTTCACTCCTTTTTGATGTCAAAATAATATTCCATTGTTTAGACATGTAAGAACTTATTTATGTGTTCATCCATTGATGTGCAGGTAGTTGTTTTGGCTGTTAAGAACAATGCTGCTATGAACATTCATATGCAAGTTTTTGTGTGGACACATGTTTTCATTTCTTATTGGTATACAGTTAGAAGAATTGTTGGATCATATGGTAATGTTGCCTGTAATCAGGATTCATGCCCTAAAGCACCAGGGCCAAATTCACCAACTCCAACTTAGAGAGAAAAAGAGACGTTTCATTAGAAGGTCCAAGGAGAAACGGTCTAGCAATTTTGATCCTGTCAAAATTACAACCTAAGAAACCCCACAGGGCAGTTCAACTAGGTCCTGCAGAGTTCCTAAGAATTAGGCTGTAAGTAAGCCCCTAACAAGTTCTGTGGCTGACTGGATGTGAGCAGTGAGGAGAAAGAGCTATCAAGGACCCTGCTATCGGAAGAACACCTTAATTAAACTAAAAGTTGTAAGTTATTTAAAAATGTCTACAGTTCAAAAATACTGCCCTATGCTTAGCAACAACAGGCCCATGGTGCTGTGTCAAAAAAAGGGAAAAAAGCCGTGAACTTCACCAGGGTCATGGTCATTGGAGCAGCCCTCACACTCCATGGTGCTCCCATTTCCACTGGTGCCTTCAAAATGAAAAACAACTGGCATTAATCTCAAAACGGTTCAAGGCTAAGAGTCAATACAACAAGGCAGCAAGACCAATTCAAAGAACTGATTCATTTTGCTTCTGCGTAAAATGTATTTCTTAAATCACAATCTTAACGTGCATATTCATTTAATTTAATTTGTACAATAGTCTCAGAGCTGCCTTACCCAGTGTCCTCCATTAATGCCAGAGTGATTCGAGAGAGGGCTCGGTTCTGGGTGTGAGAGCCAGTCATTGCTTCATTCTGCAAATCACCAACAGATTAGAATGAGAGGATTGGAAAGATACACAAGCCTTGTAATTACTGGTATCTATTTAAAATATCTGAAGTGGACAAAACATTCAATTAAAATCGTGAGACACATATCTTCCTTTAAAACGATAAGATTGGACATTAAAGTGAAGTCTATTTTCTCCTCAGAATGCTTTAAATTAGTATAATTTGTCTAGACTGGTAGGCAATTGGCACTTAGAACTCTGTGATGAAAACTGGATGAAGGGAGGCAGTGTAAGACATGCAAAATAATAGTAATTTATAAATTATCAAGGCTTTGTGAGGGAGGGGGGAAATGAAGGGCTCAAGTAGAAAATGATGACGGCAACAAATGTACAAATGTGCTTGCACAATGGATGGATGTATGGCGTGAGATAAAAGTTTTACGGGGCCCCCCAATAAAATGATTGATTGGGGAAAAAAAGAACTCTGTGATGAAAATGAAGGGTGATATATTTTGGAAAAGAAATATTACAAGAGCATTATACTCTCTAGACAATGATAGTACTTCTGTGAGGAAAATATTGCCTGAATTACATAGAAAAATACAACCCTCTATAGCGTCTGGGGTCTTAAAGGCTTGAAGGTAA
>NW_022103914.1:4623053-4624041 GCF_000313985.2 Echinops telfairi
ATAATTTATAAATTATTATTATTTTGTCATGTCTTACACTGAGATTAAAAAAAATTAACATAGCTATTCCTTAACACAAGGATGTTGTGTTACAATACTGTTTTGCTTGTTTTTTTAAAGCAAAAGGCAGATTCAGGTCTATCTTTCTACAGCACGTGTTTCTACAGTGTGAATGACTTTGTGGGATTAGCAATGATGCAGTAACATTAGTATAACATGGGGGCATGCTTACTGTAGCAATTTCTCTCAATCATGTTAGTGATTTGTGCCACAGAGTCGCTCAACACGTAAAGGCACGTGATGCCTGCTCACTTCACATTCGTCCTCGTGGCTCACAATGGCCAGGCTCGCTATCATGGAGGCACTTCACTGCACGGTTCTTCTCCATGCTTCTGACCTCTGTGCACATGACCTCTGCCTCCATTCATCAGAGAAAAGGCCCGCAATTAAGCTACCATTGTTTTCCACTGTTGGTCACAGTAAAGAAACACTAAACATAGGACTTTACTTGCTGGAAATATAATGTCTTTGTAAACTGCCCTAGTATTTTTGTCAGGACTTATTGTATTGTTAGTACTCTGTTTACCTGTCTGTTAAGTCTGGCTATTTTTAATGCCTGATTTTGAAGTGTGAATTTTTCAGGGAAGTATAGATGTCATTATAGCAGAAACACTGGCACTATCTTAGAAAGATGCCTACGATCTACTATTAAGTGAAAAGCTTGCATAAATGTACAAACCCATTGTGTGGCTTTGCTTTTTAAAAATTATACACTCACACACATTATTCCTGGCGGGGTACAAAGAAAACTTAAAAAGTGGTTATACCTAGAAAGTAACTCTGAGAACTGGAAATGGAAAGAGACTTTTATACTTTCTACACTATAACATAAGGATGCAGCACCACTTCACAGTCACTATATGACCTGTGTCACAGGACGTTAGGTGATTTGAACTTTATGCAGATGCTGTATTATATACAGGACAGA
>NW_022103914.1:4625453-4627976 GCF_000313985.2 Echinops telfairi
TATTTTATACTCTATTTGAAGCCTTTTACTTTGTTACTTGTATTTCAGAAAGTCAGACGAGTAGGTTGCCATGTATAAATGTTGCATCGTCAACCACCTTAACGCTGACATAAACTTCTGCTCTTGTTATAGGGGAGTCTTCATAGGAGGACATTCTGTTCAATCGAGTACCACTCGGCATAATTGATTTATCTCTCAGTGATGACAAACATCCCAGAGCAGGTCACACCTTCAGAGGTCAAGAAAGGGGAAGAAGTAACAGGCTTCTTTCATTACATTTACGAGTAAAAAGAACCACAAATGGAATAATAAGCAATACTAAAAATAGTACTAGTGATATCATGAGATGCCGACTTAAGGCAGCATGTAGGATGAGGCCCACGAGAATCACTACCAAACTTCCCTCTCCTCGGGTTTCTCTGTCGTGTAGTGCATCTGGGTGGGAGACAGAAAGATGTCTCCCAAGTTGTCTCCCCCAAATATATGTTAGACCTGGGACACTGCTTGCAACTAAAGGTAAATGATTATCAAGTTACCTCCCTGAAGGCAGTCAGTTGCCAGACTACTCTCTGGTCCCACCAAAAGTAGAGCCCCACTCCCTGCTGTTAAGGACAATGGGCTACTTGTCCCTAAAGGCTTGTGACCATAAGTCTGGTCCCTGTAAGTGGGATATACACCCTACTGATAATGGTTTCTATAGTGAGCCAGAGAACGGATCAAACCTGCTCAGTGACATCCAAAGTTAGGCTGCCATCCTGAATCTAGGATCCGCCCATCTTGTCACATGTATACTCCCAATCCCTCCCTCTTGCTATTGCGTGTATGTCCATATCCCTAGTTGTCCTCCTAGGTGTCCTCCTCTCATTGCTGTATAACCTGTAGTGCAATCCCTTCCTGTGACGTAAGTCTTTACCTGTAATTAGTGGGCTTGCATGCCCCCCAAAGGTATATAAGCCTGGGCTAGCAATAAAGATCCCCCTTGGCCTCTCATCGGCTCCCTCTCCTCTCTGGTCCTCTCTCCCCTGTTCCTTTTCCCTTGTCCTCCTTCCCCTCCCCCTCATTCCTGCCCTCCAGTCTCCCATCTCCATGTGGACCACCAAGTGGGGCTGAGGTGAGCGTGCTACCATGAAATGTGTCTGACTCCATTATTTCAATCTCTTTTTTATCTCTCATGCTCTCAATGACTTTATTTCATATATATATATTTCAACTGTACAATTGCGCCAATCAAACCCACAATTAGTTGTGGGGGGCTGGCCTTTCCCCCACATATCTGTACTGGCTTCAGATTACTTTTCCTACCGTAAGGTTCTGAAACCACAAAATTCTTAACTAATAATGATTAGCAAAGAAAGAGAAATAATGAAGCAAAAGAGCAAGTGGCTTGTGGTTTGGGAACAGTCTAAGGAATACTTACAACCACACGGGGTGTTACTAGGAGATAGACAGTGTGATGAACTCTCTTATTATCACGAACATCCCATAATCTCTCCACTGTTCGAACCACTTTATCACTCCACTGATATAATCCAAGACTATAATTACAGAAGGGGAAGATAGTCATTTTTGTGAAGTCACCACCATTTAAATTTAAGTGCTCATAATGTCAGTTACGAGATTGAAATGTTTCAAAGTTGATTATGTAAGTATTGATAAACATTTTCTAATTTAATCTTTTAACAACTCTATGAGGCTGCCATCACTGTGTTGTAGGTGAGGACACAGAAGTCTGGAAGGATCGATCTACCCTAGCTAATAGTTGACTAAATTAATGACTTCCTCTTGGCACACAATGTGTGGCTAATGACCTCGATAAACATCGCTTCCATTGCCATGAGAGCACAAGAACTGGATGGTACCTAACTACAACTCCTGAACATTTCTATCGAAGAGTCTATAGAATAATCCTGATCAAAAGGAAAATGCAGAATAAGGTTTCAAATCCTCACAGACTCCAAGCTTTCTTGAGCCATGGAGGCTGAATAAACCTTTGAAACTATTGCCCTATTATAACTTTTAAACCTTACACAAAAAATCTCTCTGAAGGTCTTCTTCAAATCTAGCAATACTTGAGTTTAACTAATAAAAAATATCTACTTCAAACATTATGCTTTTTGCTTGTCTTTAACTTTTATTCTCAGACTTCTGAAAGCACTTTATTTGGGTAACACAATACTCTTAAGACCTATTTATACAGGATCAAATTGACAACACAAAGTACAAGATTAGTAGGAACGTTAGGGGGGCCACCAGCATGCCCTGGGCTGAGTGGGCTGAGAGCTATGAACCAACTCAGGGAAGATCCAGAACACTCTTATCTCTTGTAAGCTGAGGTTAGGGCAGTATTGACAACTGGATGAGTGCTGGAAGTGAAGACATCAACATCTTCACGAAATTTCTACCGAGTTGTTAGCGAACCATGAAGTAAACCAAACAGCGACTTCAGTGGTCACATCTGACCAAGAATGGGCGTTCTAAAGTTAGTTCAGAGAAGTCAATAATCAAACAACAACAAATGGGGGG
>NW_022103914.1:4629251-4630840 GCF_000313985.2 Echinops telfairi
AAAGTAGTGGAAAAAAGCCCTGCCTGACAAGAAAAATTCTGGCTTTTTGAACTTAAGCTTTCTTAATCTCAATATCTCTATCATAAAATGAAAGGACGAAGCTACATAGCCTGGTGTGTCTTATTTTACTACTTATTATTTCCTTATGAAAGCCACTAAGCCCCCTGGTTCTAACTGAATATAAAGTGCTATGATTTTCATACTCTAGCCTTAGCATCCTTCTAATCTAAAAGAATAGGAGAAAGAATAACAAATACCTATGATTAAAAGATGGGAGACCATCTGCAAATCTTGAAGTTAGAGGATTCCCATCTTTGTCGTGGTAGAATGCAAACAGCCCAGCAGAGAAGCCCTATAAGAAAAGTTCAAACTGTCTTAAAGTAAAAACTACTGAGTTTGAAAACAAAATTGTATTATATTTTCTGAGCGAACACTGACATTACAAAATAAAAGCATATGCCAACACTTGAAAGAAAATCCTCGTTTATTACATCTGGGCAATAATTAAGTATTCTATAATTGTGGATTTTAAATTATAATCATTAGAGGTGAGCCATTTCTTAAAAACCTTTCAAATGCATCACATTAAAACATTACTGTCAGTATAAATACTATAAGCATTATTTATTGTGCTGTATTTGACACTCTCCGACACAATGAAAGGATTTTTAAATCATACATGAAAGAATCACAGTTTTGTTTTTTTAATCCTTTGTCTGCTTTTAAAGTTATTTTTACTTTTTCCTTGTTTCATAATATATCAGGAATTTCTGATGGAAGTAGTACATTAAATTGTATGGTCAAGACTGACACTTGCCTAAAGTAAAATCCCCAAACCCACTACCATCAAGTTGATTCCAACTCGTAACGCCCACATATAGGGTTTCTGAGCCTGTAAATCTTTATGAGACCAGACAGCCTCATCTGTCTCTGCAGAGCAGCTGGTGGGTTTAAATAGCCAGCCTTGAGGTTAGCGGCCCAGTGCCTGACCCACGGCACCAGGGGAGTTCCTTACAGTAGATTATGTACATTAATTAAAGATTACTGTGAAGAGGTTTATTAGTGCGTGTTCAAAGATCCACATAAAGAATTCACTATCGAGCTAACATTTTTCTTTCCTCCATCTGTCATCAGGATGGTCTTCCTCTAAGGATTTCCATGATGATGAGATGCTGCAGCAGCATAACTAGGTACCCAAACTACAGGCTTTCCGAGCTCTTCCAGCATCTTATCCATGAATCTCAGTGTTACGAGAGAAGGAAAACATTCTGTGAGAATGTTTTTATCTTCCTTTGTGAGAAAAATCTAAGGCACGAAGAATTACTGATATGGCAGTGGGATGAACCAATGAATCCATTTAAGAACTGTGTTCATCACAGTTGACTTTCTCACCACCTGGATTTACTAAGTCTACAACTCCGGCTAGGGCAGTGGTTCTCAACCTCCTAATGCCACAACCCTTTCATACAGTTCCTCAGGTTGTGGTGACCCCTCAACCATAACATTATTGTTGCTGCTACTTCATAACTGTCGTTTTGCTACTGTTATGAATCAGGCGACCCCAGTGAAAGGGTCGTTCGACCCCCCCC
>NW_022103914.1:4632063-4633383 GCF_000313985.2 Echinops telfairi
GGGCTTAAGTGGAGAGGAAATGTTTTGAGAATGATGAGGGCAATGAATGTACAAATGCACTTTACTCAATTGATGTATGTATGGATTGTGATGAGAGTTGTATGAGCCCCTAGTAAAATGATTAGAAAAAAAAAAGTTATATGTTAAAAATAAAGGCCTTGGGATTTTTATGTGACTGTAAAGTAAATGTAAAAAAATCCAAAAACTTTTTTAAAGTTCCTGATATTCCGATATAAAAAACATTTCCTAAAAAAATAAAAAGTTTTCCTTCCTCATCAATTTGGAGAAATTTTTGTGTTTTTATTTCGTGCTGCCTGGTTATAGTTATTCTATTACTCAATGAAACCAGTTCACTTTGTGCTCCTAACAGAGTAAGAATTTTGTTCTTCGAAAGTGTGCAGACTCGGGAGAGACTGGAAGCAAATACGAAGGACGTGTATAAGCTCTGACTGAGGGCCCTAGGTGATTACTGACTTTCAATTCTACTCACAGTGGGGATTCGCACATTACAACCTGGCATTTAAGAAAGGACTCTTAAACGTCTTCAGTTTTGTTGTGCGGTTTTATATAAAGCTATTCATTCACACTTCCATTATTTATCCCTCCCTCACAAGTAAGGTAATAAAAGGAGCAAAAATGAAAAAGGATTGGCATTTGACTATCTCCTATTTCATTTGTGAATTTTCTTTTAAGTTCTTTTCTTAATCTAAGAACTAAAGCAAAGGATTAACAACTTCTTTTTGATCTATATGTTGACAATATCATATAGCTAATGTGTAAATCATAAATACCTAAATAATTCTCTGCAAACTTTCTTTGCTTAAATCCCTGGAGCCCCCTTTTTATCGTTTTATACTTAAATGTACTTTTTCTTTCTATTTTTTTTAAAAAGAACCCTTAGGATACTAAGATAACTTAATGAAGTCTGCTAAGAAAATACACAATTCACTTGTTAAATAAGGCGTGAAATAACTGGCCTCATCCTTTAAAATGTCCTAAATGCACACCTTTCCTACCTTCCCATCGTGAGATTGCTTCAAGCACTCATATTTCAGGAGCCTCATCTAGCAGTCGGATACCACTGATGACTGTGGTTAATAGCTATGAGCACAATGAATTTTACTGGGAAGTATCTGCATCTGTTAAGTATTTAATTCTTGCCATCCTCAGTTGGTTGTTTGAGACTTAATCTTTGAAATTTCTTAAATTTTAAAAAGTTTGTCCTTGATTCTGCTTCTTTGGAGACCACAAGACACTAAATAAGATGAACACATAACAGCCACGGATTTAACTGAAGCTGACTATGGAATATATGGTGCT
>NW_022103914.1:4634514-4640604 GCF_000313985.2 Echinops telfairi
AAAATTCAAACAAACAAACAAAAATTTGCCCAGGATCCCACAGATCTTTAATGGCAGAATGAAGAAATTTCTTACTTAGGTCTGTCTGTTGGCATAGTGGTTATGCATTGAACTGCCAACTGCAAGGTCAGCAGTTTGAAACTACCTCCTCTGAAGAAGGAGAAAGATGGGGCTTACTACTTCCGTAAAGAGTTCCAGTCTCAGAAACGCACAGGGGCAGTTTTACCCCATCCTATAGGGTCACTATGAGTTGGCATGGACTCGATGGCAGTGGGATTTGGGGGTGGGGAGTGGGGTGAGGGCTGTGTGATCCAATCGCTCTCTCAATCACGGCATTTTACTGCCATCTACTTCCTAAGAACATGAATGGCATCAGTCCAGAGCATTTCTTAGGAGCCTAAGGAACTTTATTCAATTCCTTTCACAGACAGGAAAAGTTCACTATTTTGGAAAAATTAGGAAGAAAAAATGAAAAGGTTCAAATTAGTGTATCTTTTGAAAATTCAGAGACCAAGGTTTATTTGGACTTTCTAAATTTAGAAATATATTATCATTCTAGGGCCAAGTGAATTTTTCTAAATTCCTGCTTTTAAAATTTTAAGTTTAATCAATCTCTCAGAAATCCCATTTGCCAAATGGATTTACTTGTTTCCTTTTTTCAGACAGTAAAATTCAACCTAGTCTCTATTTTAATCATTAAAAATTCTTATTTTGGCAGAGGTCAAACTTAATCAAGTTTTACTGAACATGAATCTAAGAAACCACATACTCTTTAAAGAAATACATTTAATCAAAATGAGAGCAGGAAGCTAAGGCATGAGGAAGAGGCAGTAGTCAGTGGGATTTACCAGGGCATGGATAATCTCGTGTTTCACTGTGGACAGCATCCCAACAAACTCCTGAGGCTGGGTAGAGATCATATTTGGACACAGGTTAGCATATCCTGCTATTGGCCTGTTAAAACAGACATTGAATTTTTTATTACATTCCAGATCCATTTTCATTGCAATATTTACTAACCCACACTTCTCTATCAAAAACAGCCCCAAGAAAGAAAAACCTTTCACTAAATGGCCATGCCATTTGTATCATGACATCTAACTTTTCACTATCATTTACTTTCAAGATCTGGACACCCTGCTTTCCTACAGCATGGCCAATTAACACCTATTCTCACAAAAGGATATAAGCCATCTGTACGTTAGTGTAAATCTTTAAAATATGTCAATATAGTTTTTTAAGTAGACTACTCCAATTCTAACACTGTTTTACTTGCAGTTAAAATGTAGCTGACTTCAGCATTTCAGAAATGGACAAGTAGGTATAGACAGACGCCAGACAAACACTAAGACAATAAGCAAAAATCATTCAGGTAGCTGAAGGTTGCTCCATTTCTTTAATCCCTTTGCCCTGTCCCAACACTGTCCTCATTCCCATAAAGATGTTTGCCTTTCCATCATCTTCTTCCATATTCTGCACCTTCTAGAATCTACAGGAGGCTATAGCTCTCTCTTCTAAAGGACTGACCGTTAGTCAAGGTCAAACTCAAAATCCAGGGTACTTCAGCCAGTTCCACCATGCACTTGCCTTAATTGTCTTGCAACAGCTCAGGCAAACAGATATTGCTAAGGAACTCCACATATATCTCCCACAACTAGCTTAACACTGCACCACAGAATTGCTTATCACAAAGAACTCTTGTGGCTGAGCGGCTGCTGAGCGGACTCAGCCTCCAGGCAACCCTACGGGTTCTCCAGAAGCAGATCACCAAGATGCCTCTGGATGGGTGAGAACTGCCAAGCTTTCACTGAGCTGTCCTGTGCTTAACCATAGCACCACCCAGGGACTCCTAAAGAATATTAATTTACCTAAATTAAAAAGTTAAGCGTACATACACTATATTTTTAACGTACTTTACATTCATATTTTATAAATGTGTTCTCCTAAAGATCAGACTTACACCTAGAAAAAGTGTGAATACAACTTCATTTACCAAACCGAAGCCAGTGATCTCTGAACAGAAAATGGGTGTCACGGCCAGGGTTAAACAACACTTCCCGGGTTTCCTAGAATAAAACAGTCCTTCAGCTGCATTCCTGAAGCTTTCTTATAACAACACAGGGTCTACTGAAGTGGTGTCAACCAACAGCCAAGTGCATGTTTTTTCCTAATACAAGCTCTTTCCTCCCACTTCTTTATTTATACAAAACCTATCCAGGATCACTGTTCAGATCACAGCTGAATTCTTACTTCTTCAAAGAAGTCCTACTTGCTTAACTACCCTAAGTTGCTTTTCCCCTGTTGCAAGCCAAACCAACCAGGTGACTTGTTTTTGGACTCGGGCTAACTCCATGTTTCAGATTACAACTGTTCTCATAGGGTTTTCTTGGTGGTAATCTCTATGCAAGCGCGTCACCAGACCTTTCTTCCATGTCACCGTGGGTAGGTTTCAACTACTTCAGTTCAGTGGTGCTCATAAACAGGCACAGCCAACAGTGGAATGACACTGAAAAGTGCCTTTCAGTTATAAATTCTTATTTGAGACTCCTGTGCAGGGTTATTGGAACTGCAAGGAATGAACCCATCTGAACCACTTCAGCACAGATGTGTTACATTCCTCTCACGCTCTCGCAGGGTTGCCACTCTGCTCCTAAGTTTCATCTTAACACGTGGCATTCATGACAAAACAAATTCTCTGAAAAGATAGGTAACACTAGAAAAATGTATAAAGAGAAAAGTGAAAATTGCCTATTCCACACCAACTCCCACTCAATGCCACAATCAACGACATCTCGAGTGTGGACTGAAGGAGGGCGGAGGGGGTCCCAGAAGACAGGGGTAAAGCCAGGGCAGTCACAGGCAAACTAGGATGGATGGTAATCCTAATGATATCTCTTTTTTCCCATAGCATACTCAACTCAATCATTTTACATTTTAAAACAGCTGCTTAAAATAATAGTAGAATCATACTATGAGCTCCATTTTGCAAGTTCCATTGACACTTAACAGCACATGCAAAATACAATTTTGCGGGGGTGTGTGCACGTGTATTCATGTATATGTGCACACATGGTTTAGTTTGAATTAAGAGTCCAAAACTGGGCTCTCAAAAAATATCTCTCAGAATATAAAAAAGTCTTTAAGCAATTTTCTCATTTTAATTTATCACTCTGAGTTGATTTCATCTATCAATAATTTAACAAAACATTACAGTGAGCGACAGCTTTCCATGTCCCTACTACAGCTTAACTCCTTCGCACCTTCAGGGTTGACAAGATAAGCTGTGTGCTTTGCTTTGCTTGCCGTAGCTCAATAACACACCAACCGAAGAGAAACAGCATCTCTTAAAAGTCAGCCACATTCTTCGGACAGAGAGGTGGATGGTAAACATCTCAGTGGCGGCCCTTGCATGTACATGAAGCAGTCACACTAACCTCTCCAATATTTGAGACTGCTATACTACATCCTGAGACACCTGGTACCTTTCTTTTTCTTCTGTGTATTTTAATTTTTTGTCGAGAATATATACACACAGTGTAACATACAGTAATTCGACCATTTCTACAGGTACAATTTAGTGACATTGACTACATGTTCCACGTTGTTCACCCATTCTCGCCCTTCTCTACTGAGTTGTCCCACCTTCATTAACATAAAGTCATTGTCCCCCTTAAAGTTTCTATCTTTTTAGTCGATTTGATCCCATATAAACAGTTCTTAAAGGAGCATGATGCTCAAGACAGACCGTCTACCAGCTAAGCTAAACGCGTGTTGTGTTGTGTTTGAAGAAGACTTCACAGGGTAATTTGGGTTTATGGTTTAGAGATTGGAACAGGGAGGGCATTAGTTTCAGAGGTTCGAGCACCCTCCGTGGCTCCAGAACATCCATTACGCATTTGAAATTCAATTCCCCCTTTTAATCAAGAGTTATACCTTCTGCATCTATAACGACTTCATTTCAAGGCTGATTCACAGTAAATTTTTTTTAATCCTTTGCAAATGACAAATAGGTGTCTGAATTTCATTTAGACACATATAACAAACAACATGCCAATTAGGTGACTAGATAAATTTGAAACACTTATAGCTGTAGCACAAAAGTGCTAAAATTAAAGTTCAAAATGTTTCCTCAAGGAGGTATTCACATCAAAAGCAAAATCTCTTGACAGTAGACTTTTCCCGGGCAGTATTTAACGGACAGGTTAAGGAAGGGAGAAAAATGGCAGGAAAAGTCAGAAGTTGTTTTTTACCTTTTCTCTTTCATTCTAAAAAGTGCTATTACTATATTAATAACGTAAAGTCTGATTATGCACCACCACACCCCTTCCAAGCCAGGAGCCCTGCTGTTTACTCCCAGAGGGAATCTGGCAAATGTAAACTGCACAGGCAATCTGCAGGGTCTGCTAAGTGTTCCCACATTAGCTCTTTATAAACAAGTTCTAGGGGAAAGCTTACCTGTCCATTTTTGCTTCCTGCTGACAATACGCTGCATAAGAGATGATGTTTTCGTGGCTGCACCTCTCAGTGGCCAAAGCACCAACATAGAGAACAAAGTCTGCATCCCTGACCCCTTCTTGGTCCGGCACACCGACTGCTCCACACAGCCACTTACCCCCACGGCAGACCCTGCATTGCTGAACCCACAGGGGCCAAAGAGAAAACCAGACTGCAAGTTAATCTCAGAGTGACTGACTCCAGACTCTAAGTGCAGCAGGACCTAATATCATCATCCCCAAACTTTACCAAAATCCAGACCCCCTTTTACTCAGTACCTACTTCTAATTTGGAATTTGGCTTACTAACATTTCTACTTTCAAATGATCATAAATCTATACATCTCAGTTAAAACAACCAACCAGAAAGCATAAAAATACAAAACTAGAAAAGCTCTTTAAAATTCAGCACTCTCAAAACCTGAGTGAAGGGCATATAGGACTTCCCTATATACTGTTGGACTTTTAGCAATTTCTTGTGACTAACATTATTTTAAAATTAATAAATTTAATTTTTTATTTAATTTGAAAACATATCTAATGGAAATATATTCCCTATAGTTATGCACATTGTTCAAAATTAGACAGTACAAAAGCATATAAAGTAAAAAAATAGTTTATATCCCTTCTTCCTAGTTTTCTGAACCAATTTTTGTCTTTGTAAAGATTATTTTTTAGAATGCTTTTTCTATCATAGGTGGCAATCATATATGTAATATATGCATATCACAAGTAGAAAAATTAGTAAATTGTGATCTTAGGACACAAGCAATGCATATAGAAAGCAACACAGAAATTCCCATCTCTTTTAAGAGAAAGTACACACTGCTTATACTTCCTCTTTTAGTATATGCATGTATAATGTTAATGTTCAATTTAACCTATGAATATTTGGTGTTATAAAAAGTTGTGATTTTTAAGCATTCTTCCTCATGACCATGTACTTAATTTAAATAAAAGTTCAGAACCAGAATATCTGGAAATATGAGAGAATTTTTTTAAAGAAAAAAAAATTAATAAGCAAAAGCTTGGGGAAAAAAGCAGTCTAGAGATGTCTTGAAGAAGGAAATAAACCTATAATTAAGAGTCTGCCTTCACTTTAAAATGTGTCCTTCCTGTCTGCATGCCATTTGAGAAGAGCGTGGAAGCTGAGCAAGCTTGTGGCACTGGGGCCCGTGCACAGGGTTTCAAAAGCCTGGGCTGAGCTGCGAGGGCCCTGAGATGAAACTTATAAAATACACACAACTTAAACAAATGCTTTACTGTGGTTATGAGCGTAGTACTTAAGTAAGAGAACACAGCCAAACAGAAAAACATCTGTAGCAATTCACCTATTTTCAGATGTATATTTATAATAAATTGGCTTTCTAGTAAATGCATTTAAATGTCTTATCTTTTTTTAATACAATAAATCAATGTTCAATGTGAAAAATAAAGAGTATTATCAAAATACACAACTTACCGTATGCACTCGAGTACAAACCGCCCCAAATATCAGCTGAGGCACCTAATTTTACCACAAAAACTGCATTAAAAATGTGCTGAAGGGGTCTTACATGCTTGAAGGTAAACAAGCGGCCATCTAGCTGAGAAGCAA
>NW_022103914.1:4641098-4653464 GCF_000313985.2 Echinops telfairi
GACAACAGAAAAGTGGGTGGAGGGAGATGTCTTGCAGTGTAAGATATGACAAAATAATAATAATTTATAAATTACCAAAGGTTTATGAGGGATAGGGGAGCAGGGAAGGAAGGGAAAAAATGAGGAACTGATACCAAGCGCTCAAGTAGAAAGCAAATACCCTGAGAATGACGATGGCAACAAATGTGCAAATGTGCTGGACATAATGGATGGATGGATGGATTATGAGAAGTGTTGTACAAGCCCCCAATAATATGACTTTCAAAAAATGTGCTGAAAAGCCCGGCTTATACAAGAGTATACATGGTACTAAATGAAAGCCCTCCAATAAGCCAACTGAAAAAACCTAAGCTTAAATAAAACAGCCTAACAACTTAAAATTGTTTTACAAAGTTGTTTTTCAGTTCAGAACTTAAATCCTTCCAACTCAGTACAGAGAGATCTACTTCATTCTGACAGAATTGCATTGTATGGCATTATATTTGACTGACAGTAAAACAGGCAAAATGCAGCCCTAGTGGAG
Organism: Echinops telfairi; assembly: GCF_000313985.2. NCBI lineage: Eukaryota > Metazoa > Chordata > Mammalia > Afrosoricida > Tenrecidae > Echinops > Echinops telfairi. The sequence continues at coordinate 4,641,622 of NW_022103914.1, forward strand.
CAGCGGTTATATGTTCAGCCACTAACGGAATGGTCAGTAGTTCAAACTCGCCAACTTCTCTCCAGGAGAAAGATGTGCCAGTCTGCTTCCATAAATACTTACACCCCTGGAAAATCTACAAGCTGGTTCTATCCTGGCCTATAGGGTTGCTATGAATCAGAATCATGTTGGTAACAGATTTTATAATACACAGAAAGAAAACCATTAGCACAAATGGTAAATAATGCAGGAGGAAAACCTGGCAAATGACTTCCATAAACATTACAGCCAAGAAAACCCCATGGGTTGCTATGAATCAAAATCAAGTGAACATCACTTACCAACAGCAGCATGGAGTCTCTGTGTCGGGCGTGCAATTAATGTGCTCAGTGGCTATTAGTAAGGTTGGAGGTTTGAATCCACCCAGAAGTACCAAAGAACAAACACCTGGCCAACTACTTCAGAAAAGAAAACCAGCCATTGAAAATCCTAGGGGAATACAGTTCTATTTGGAAACACACTGCACTGATTTTATAATCTAAACCAAACTCAATGCCATTGAATCGATTCCAACTGATAGAAACCCTATAGGCCATAAGGATTTCCAACACTGTAACTCTTGATGGGAGGAGTAGAAAGCCTCATCTTTCTCCCAAGGAGCAGCTGGTGGTTTCAAACTGCTGACCTTGTGGTTAGCAACCAAACACCTATTCTACTATAAGCATATTTAAAATTATATAAAACACATTTTTAAGCATGTATGAAGGGGCTTCAAGAAGTTTATGGAAAATGTATATTATGAGAAAAAGAAAACCTGTGCATAAATTTGAAATGTTTTGCACCAACGTAAACTTGTACTAGCTTGGTATAACATATCTCTACAAGATCCAGTTTGGGGCACTAAAAAAAGGCTAAGATGAGTTTGAAATGATTCCCTACAAAAGCAGTGAATATTGCTAAAATTAAAGCAAGAACAAATATCATAATTATTGTGATACTTGGGTAGAAGAATGGTGAAATCACTAATGCTTTATGAAAATTTTACAGAGAAAATACCCCAAAGAAATCAGCAGTTCACAAACAGAGCATTCTTTTTAAGAAGGGACAAGAGGATGTTGGAGATGAAGTCCACAGCAGCAGATCACCCACATAAATTTCTGAAGAGACAATCTTCATAGCCTAACTGAAGATCGATGATTAACAGCAGAAACCATTCTTAACACAATAAACATCTCTGTTCAGCTTATACAATTCTGACTGAGAAATTAAAATTAAGCATATTTCCACTTGATAAACTCAAAACTCATTGCTACAAAATTGTTGCTGATTCATGGCAGCCCTATAGGACAAGGTAGAACTGCCCCTGTGAATTTACAAGGTTGTAACTCTACAATAGTATAAAGCCCTGTGTTTCTCCTAAGGAGCGACTGCTGGTTTCGAACTGCTGGCCCTGCAGGGGGCCGCTCAAGTCATAACCACTACACCACCAGGGCTCCTTTCCACTTCATGGGTGCCAAAAATATTGTACCGATATCAACTAGAGACAATAATCCAACTTTCGATAAAAATTTTAAACCACAAGGATCAAGATCCTGACACACTTCTTAGAAGAATTGTAACAAGCGATGAACATGGCTTTACCAGTACAAGCCTAAGGCCAAAGTACAATCAAGCCAATGGCTACTAAAAAGCAGAAGTGATCCAGTCACAGCAAAAGCAGACCAATCAAGAGCAAAGGTCACGGCAACACTTTGTGTGATGCTCAGGGCATTTTGTTTGCTGCAGTGCCAACACCACTCAAGAGGTTTTAGCAGAAAACACCCAGATAAGAGTATTTCTCCACCAAACAATTACCTCCGTTATTCCTTTCATCACACAAGTGCAATTTTGTGAGAATTTAGATGAAAAATCCTAGGCATTCACCTTACCGTCCTGATTTGGCATCCTCTGACTTTCTTTGTTTCTAACCCTTGAATCTTTAAAGGGCACTCATTTTTCTTCAGGTAATAATGTAAAAAAGACTGCATTGATGGGGCTAGACCCCCAAGACCCTCAGTTATCTAGATATGGACTAAATGGCTGGTACTGTTGCTTTCAAATTATCTTGACCTTGATAAAACTTATGTTGTGAAATAAAGTTCATACTTTTTGTGTTTATCTTTTGTTTTTTCTCATGAATTATTTAAAATCCTCTTGTATGCCAAAGTATTCTTAAGGAATAAGTTACTAAGCAAGGTTGAAGTGTATATATATTAAGAAAAATGTCAATTGCCATTCAAAAAAAGGCTTTGGGAGACATCTGCTAAAAGATGCGATAGAGGACAAAGACAGAGTTCTAAGTAAAAGTGATACAGCAGTTTAAAGGAGTTACATGCAGAACAAAAGGATAGAAATGATTATTAAACTCATGTGAAGGGGAGGGAGGGGGAAAAATGAGGACCTGATGCCCGGAGCTTAGGTGGAGAGCAAATGTTTTGAGAATGATGAGGGCAATGAATGTACAAATGTGCTTTACACAACTGATGTATATATAGATTGTGATGAGTTGTATGAGCCCCTAATAAAACTATATTAAAAAAATCCTCATGTGAAGACAATTACAGAGTAAAAACAGCATACCTGTGATGCCTGTTTACAGACCATAAGTCTGTAAAAAAAATTCTGCGTAATATCCATTGTGTTAGTCTAGATTCTCCAGAGGAACAAGCCCACTATATCTATGTATATGTCTATAGATAATATAAATGTCAAGGAAGTGGCTCACATAATTGTGGAGGCTTGGCAAGTCTCAAGTCCCTGGGTAAGGCATCCACCAGAGGCTACGGAACCCCAGACTAGCACATGACAGGGCAATGGGCTTCCAGGCCCAGGGTGCAAGGTGTAGACGGTGGGTGTGCTGACCCATTGAAGGAGAGCTGAGTTTCTTAATCCTGCCTTAAGGAGTAGGGTACTTCTGGCACTTGCTAAAGGAGCTGGGCTTGCTGGCCCTGGAGCAAGAGAGCGAAGCACCTTCAAACAGGTGGCTTACCAAAAAAGTAGGGTACCCTCAGGCACTGACTGATGGAATTAAAGAGCTTTGTAACAGAGACACAGCCAAAGAAACACATGGCTGAGAAGCTGTCCTAACTTAAGAACTGTGCCCTGAGTTGTCCCTGACCCCAAATTGCAGCCTGAATAAAGCCCATACTCCAGAGTATTGTCTGTGAGTTCTGCATGGCTATTGCAACAAACTATAGAACCCAAGAGAGAAGCAGAAAGTGCCATGAAAAAGACAGTGTCAGAACTGATAAGTGATGGAAGGGAGGAGGTAGGTCTTATGTGAACAGCATCTCCCTCATGAAGTTGGAGGAAGTACACAGCCGTTTTTACAGTGGGGCTCAGCGCAACGACTCCAGACTCGTGGAAGCAAGAGACTTAAAAGGGAAAGAGTAAAGGGTTTGGGAAAGTAAAACTTTTGATTCCTACATGGTTACTCAGGTTGTTGTTAACTGCAATGACGGAAAGGAAGCAATGCTACACTGCAGGTGAGGGGAGAAAAGCTTCAGGTGGAGGGTGAGACCATGGCCCAGATGAGCTCAGACAACAGAGGATCATTTTTTCTTTCCTTTTTTTAATAAATCATTTTATTGGGGGCTCTTACAGCTCTTATAACAATCCACTGTATCGAGCACATTTGTATATATGTTGCCTTCATCATTTCCAAAACATTTTCTTTCTACTTGAGCCCTTGGTGTCAGCTCCTTTTCCTCCCCCTCCCTCCCGAAACCTCCCACTCTCAGGAACCCATGATAATTTATAAATTAATTTTATTTTCATATTTTATACCACCCGCTGTCCCCCTTCACCAACATTTCTGCTGTCCGCCCCACTGGGGGTGTGTGGGGGCGTGTGGGGGGGTGTTGTACATCGATCATTGCAATAGGTTCCCTTTTCTCCCCCTACCCTCTTGGTATCATTACTCTCATTATTGGTCCTGAGGGTTTATCTGTCCTAGATTCTGTGTGTCGAATGAGAGCTCTTATCTGTACCAGTGTACATGCTCTGGTCTAGCCTGACTTGTAAGATAGAACTGGGTCGTGATAGTGGGGAGGAGGCGGCATTAAAGAACTAGAGGAACGTTGTTTGTTTCCTCGGTGCTATACTGCACCCTGGCTGGCTCATCCCTTTCTTGTGACCCTTTTGTGAGAGGATGTTTAATTGTCTACAGATGGGCTTTGGGTCTCCATTCCGATCCCCTTCATTCGCATCAAAATCCTGTTGATACCTTGTGATCACATGGGTTAGTGTGCTTCTTCCAAGTGCGCTTTCTTGCTAGGTGGCCGCTTGTTTAACTTCAAGCCTTGAAGACCCTAGATGCTATATCCTGTAATAGCCGGGCACCATCAGCTTTCTTCAGCACATTAGCTTTTGAACCCATTGTGTCTTCAGTGATTGTGTTGGGAAGGTGAGCATCACAGAATGCCAGGTTTTTAGAGTAAAGTGTTCTTGTGTTGAGGGAGGACTTGAGTAGAGCCCCAATGTCCGTCTGCTACCTTCGTATTTAACATATAAATATATATACATAGACCTATATCCCTATCATTATATATTAATAAATTTACATATGTACATAAGTATGTTTATACTTCTATAAATGTCTTCTGCCTATTTATTTCCTCTATTTCCTTTTATTTCTGCCTGTCCCACTATCATGTTTGACCTTCATTTGGCTCTGTGTACTTCCTCTCGGCTACATTGCACTTGATGGAACCCTACCAGGCATTCTAAGCCCTCCTCACCATCAATTTTTGGTCCCTTGTTGTTCCCTTGTCCCTGGGCTTGTTGGCTGCTCCCTCCTTTTCCCCAACCTCCTCCTCTTCCCTGGCCCCCAGAACCATCGGTCCCATTGTCTTCTCCTCAGGATTGCTTATCCTGCCTATAGTTCCAGGTCTGTCTGCTGAACCTTAAGAAATGTTTCCCGATCGGGTCTGATGCAGTGCCAAGCTCTGCCCCTGAGTCCAAAGTCTAATTTCAGGATTCCTCAGGGACTTTGTTGCTTTCTCCCCTTGCTGCTCTGTTGCGCCCCCTTCATGTTACTCCCCAGTATGGAGGACAGAGGATAATATTCAAGGCTTGAGAGCTAACTCAATTAGTTCTGCTGGATTTGGGGACTTGCTTGGTGCCCATTATTCCTTCTTTCTCTTCAATTTATTCTGTTTGCAACAGAAAAATCTACCTTGTGCCTACTCTACCACTGGGCTTTGGAAACAGAGAACTCGTAGTGTACGTTTCACAGGTGCATAGATGAAGAATTCTGCCCCTAGAGTGAGAATTCATATTTGATTCAGGTGATTCAAAAGATGAGATTTAAGACTTCTGAGGTGATGTTATGGTGTGAATGTTTTAAATGCGGAAAGACCACGGATTTGTGGGTCTCAAGTGTTATGCTACAGATTGAACTGTATCCCCAAAATGTATGTGTTCCAAATCTTAAACTCTGTGTCTGTGACTCTAATCCCATTTGGGAAGGAGTTGTCTTTGTTAAGTTAAAGACACATGGAGATCTCGAAGGAACCAGGAAGCAAAAGCTGCTGACACAGCACCTTCCCACAGAGCTGAGAGAGCCTTTCCTTAGTCAGTCCTCTAAAGGTGGACTTCTGAACTCCTAACCTGTGAGAAAATACATTTGTTTGTAGCCATCACCATCACTTATGGCATTTCTGTTTATAGCAGTACTAGATAACCAAGACTCTCATAGATTCAGAATCTCCCCTAAAAGCACTGCACAGAGTAACAACAATGTTCAGAACAGAGTGAATTACCTGGAGGTGCTCCTCAGGCACGGTCACAGGGCCGCACTTTGTGTGCTCTGCACATTCCCCAGTACAGTATCTGTGAGGGTCATTTTCCTTCCGCAGATATTGGTTTGTTGCACATTGTCTTCAATTCATTTGGACATTAGAGTTAATTATAAAAAAACAATAGTTTACAGCAGTTAAAACCATTGAATAAAATCAAGTCGTTGCTACAGAAAAGTGGACTAGGAAGAAATTTGGGTTCTATAAGAAACCCTCCTAATCTGATTTTTCAAAAATGCAAAGTACTTTATAAAGTCAGTATATAAATTTGAAGATGAAAATGTGGAGAACAGAAGACAATTACAGAAGACGGAAAAAGATCCATCTCCTAATGAAAGGATAGGGAAAGAGTGACTACACAGTATGCCCTTTTAATTCTTTTCAAATGCCTCGCACATTGATCTCAGAACCAGAAAAATTAATCACTTTAGGATAACAGTGCATAACATGCCGTGCTGCAGAAGGAAAGCCCGCCGCACAGTGGAGGACACCATCCATGTGTAGGAGAACACACCTGCTCAGTAAGATCGTGCCAGCTGGTCGACGGACCTGCAAAGTCCTCTCTAAATATGAAATAGCCTGTGGAAAAAGTTTGTTCTACATACAAGTTTTTAAAAAGGATGGGGAGAGAGAGACAAAAAAACAGAATTATTACCAAGGGATAAATTATATTTAAAACAAACACAGGATATTAATGACTTCCCTGTCGTCACTAAGTAGAAAGCTTAAATCTCAACGATTTATCTAAATTATTTCAAGTCTGAGACTGATTTAGGTGATTCCTAAAACTAAGGTGTTTTATGTTTAAAAAAAAAGAAAACTCTGTTCGGACCTTGCTGATTTCTGTGGCCGAAAAGGACTTGCCTTAATGACAACTCTCCTTCCCAAAAGTGTGAATCTGTCACAGCAAAAAAGCTCTGGCTTACCACATCATCAAGTCAGTTTATACTCAGGAGAATGAGCACTCCCATCAAGAAAATGGTGCTCTCAATAAAGCTCAAAAACACCTTTTCCCAACGTTCACTGGTGGTCAGTAGGGGCAGGAGGGAGGGGACAGGGGGCATCGCTGCTAAGTGGACGTTAGAGATAGTTGCCCAACATGATGAACGTAAGCAATGTCACAGAACTGCACATGTAAACACCGCTGAATTTGTGATGCATGCTGTTAACACATTAAGAGACAATACCAGCAGGTATACTAGCTCTGACCCACAGGTCGGTTTACCAACCTTGATTCTGTCTTACCATCTCAGATGAGTGGCACCTTCTATGTTGCCCTTGTTCCAGTTTAAAAGCTGGCAGAGTGATTGTTTGCAGAAAGATTTGAGAACAATGGTATCTTGAACTCAAAATTTTAGACCCATGAAAAACTAAAGAATCTGAAAACTTAAAAAAAATCGTCTAACTCTTTTCGGCATAACCTGCCCAAAAAAACATGCGAGAGAAAGCAAAAAAGAACTTGGGAAGGCTGAGTCAATGTTAAATTATGAAATCAGAAGACTAATTTAATATCAAACACAAAGATTTTGGAGAGTGCATCACAAAGACCTGTGGTGAAAATTAGACTCCATAGCAACACCCTATCAAACTTCCTATCGACACCTTTTAATTCAGTCATTCACAAAATAGCCCATTTATATTTTTCTTTGTGGAAGTAGAATTTATACACAATAAAATATACCTATTTAAGTATATTTTAAGCCAAGAGTTCTTTATGACATACCTTTACAAGGTATCTTTTTTCAGGGAGCAACCTGAAATGAAAACATAAAACAGATGAATTACCATGCTGGGGGCCAACCACTGTTTCTCTTTCATTCAGAACACCTCTTGCAAGAGCCCCAAGACACTGCTGTGGAAGCAGGCGCTCTCTGTCCTCAGTCATCTCAACTGACCTCACCTTGCCTTGGCTAGTGTGCTACATGCTAAAGCACTGCACTGGGGAGTATGTGTCATCTCATTCATCTGGGATGCTAAGGATGGACAAAGACATCAACTATTCCAACACTAAACCACTACAGATATAGAATTGATCTTTTTCTGGGATCCTCTAAAATACAAAAATTACATTGTGCCATCTCTCTGGGTAATAATTTTGTAAACTTTCTGATTGTTGTATATATTACTTTCTCCTCTTATTTTTCTGCCAACCACTTATTTTAGCAGTGCCTTTCAGATCTGCTATTGACCACATCCAAGGACATTCATTTTGTTTAAATTATTCATGAAACACAGCCTTTAATCATATTTCAAGGCCTTCATTTTCCAGAAAGTATTTTCATCTTGAAGCTTACTAGCCTTTATTTCGCTCCATCTATGGACTTAAAAATTTTTCAGTTAAAAAATGTTTTTCTAGTTAACATATGCAAATATCTTTAATATCTAAAGTCACAGTAAAAAAAAAGATGAAAAAATTGTGGTATACTTACTCTTCAATACTTTTATCATAGACAGTCTTGATCCTTAAGTGCTCATCAATATCTCTCTTTACAAGATGATTTGTCTTAAGATAAACCTTATTTATGACCTAAAAAGGAATAAATTTGAGATTAAAATACATTCCTATATACACACGGTATATACATATTAGTCAATAAACAACTGAATTTAAGAGTGATGTCTAGAAACTCCCCGGCTTCTCGCATCCACCATTACAACATTTGGAGCCTCAAACAGTCAAAGGCACTATTATCATTTGGGAGGCAAGCACTATGAGTCACATGACTAAATATATCCTTACGGTGACAGCAGCTACCAAAAATTTTTGGATTTTCTGTCATTTGCTTGAAAGTTTCTTCTATGGATACTCACATTGTTGAATGATGTCTCAGAAAATGATGAGAAGAGAATAAAAGAATATTGCTATTTGAAAAGAGAATAAAGAAAAGTGTTCAACAAGAGTGTTTCACTTTGAATTTTTTCTCCAGATCGTTTACATGATTTTTTCAATGAAAGAGGAAAAAATGATTAAAATGGTTTCGGCAGTATCAAGATTTCAGGTAGCAGATTATTTCATATCTAACAAAAAGCCATTGAAAAGGTGCAAACACACCTGCTTGTGTGATGAGGTGTCGACAGAAATGGGCATCAGAAGTTCAAAAACAAGCAATCAAATTGACATGAAGGAGCATAGACAACATGGAGACCCCAAAACCACCTGCAAGATACCTGGACAGCCCTCACAGAAGGGCCACCTGGAAGAGATGATAGATCCAAAGTGCAGGATAGCACTGTTGAAACATATAACTATCGTTCCTCCCCCTGCTATTATGGCCTTATTCAACCTCATTAATCTTGTTAGACCTGCGTATGTTCACTTATATAATAAAGATCATTCAATGCATGAAATCCAAGATGGATAGACCCTTCAGAAATAGTCATGGGAGTAATGGTTCCCTGAGGGTACAGAAAGAGTGGGAGAAAGGGGAGGGAGGGGAACTGATAGCAATGAGGACTGTATAACCCCACTCGAGGGAAACAAATAACAGAACGATAGGTGAACGGGTACACGGGATGGTATAAGATATGGCAAAAACAGTGATGATGATAATAATATTTCATATAATAACAAGGGTTCCTGGAGGATAGGGTGGAGGGTGGGGATAAAGAGAGGCTGATACCTGAGAGTGCAAGAAGGAAGAAAATGCTTTGAAAATGATGGTGGCAGCAATTGTACAATCATGTCTGATCTAATTGAACTACGGATTGTCACAATATCTGGAAGAGTTCCCAATAAAATGGAGGAAAAAAAGTGTGAACAAGGCAAAAGGGTATTATATCCCCAGCTGCATTTTAGGAAATCTAGAATATAAAATTGTTAAATTGAGACTCACAATCTTCTAGGAGCCAGCGGTTAAGGATGTGGGGCTTTAGAATTAGAATCTAAATTAGAATTTAGACTGATTGGGTTCTACTGTTAGCTCCACTATTGCTAATTCTTTGATCTTCGGTAAGTTGTACAAATTCTCTGGGTCCAAGTTTGTGTGTAGAATAAATAACATTTTAAGTTAATATATATAAATCGCTTGATACAACTGATGTATGGATTGTTATAAGAGTTGTAAGAATTCCCAATAAAATTATATATATAAATCTGAATGAAAATAAATACTCAGAAAATGGTCAGTATTATACAGGTATGTGTCACTCAATGTCCACAGTATATTCTTCTGTGAAATAGGACGTTCTGTGATCTGGACCTTGGTGTCCCACTTCCAGTTGCTCTTGCTGCTGTTGCTGCCACGGCTAGTAGGGGCGGGAGCAAAGCAGAGGAAAGGAGCGGCAAAGGTGTGGAGTGTGCCCAGCCCACCCTTCCTCGTTGTTCTGCCCACCCGAGTATTCAGAGCAGCCTGGACCGGTAGGCCCTACTGCTGCCTGCCCACCAGACAAAGCCTTTGATACAGGGCCTCCAGTCATGTTCTCTGCCTCACCCGCCTAGATCCCACCCACGGTCCATCCAGAGATTGGGTTTGGGATCTTTAAAACCAATGGGGGAAAATAAAAAACAGAAGTGCTTAAAAAGATTTTTTTTAAACCATCTACGGGACCACAGATATACATCCAGTTGGATACAGTTGGGCACTGTTCAAAAGGATGCTAAGTTATCTGCACGTGTATTATCATTAAAATCACTTTCTTCCATCTTACTTCCTATTGCTCCCCATTCCCAAACAGAACTATTCAGGATTTTCTGCCCACATCCTGATTACCTGCCCCTTCATTTGTTCACAATGTTCCTCAGGCTTGCTTATGCTTTTCCCTCCCCTGGAAATTGCTTTCTTCCATAAATCAGAAGCCTCCTCTTCCAGGACGAAGAAGGTCATGGGAGAAGAACTCGGAAACTACCCTAACCTGCTCTACGGTAGAAACAATCCCTTCTTCCTCTGACTTTCATACTATTACCTTTACGACACATCATTTTCTATGTGGAACTATAATTAGTTCAACTATAATTAGTGCAGACACTTCTGCACTAAAACACAGCACAAGCATAGGTCAATACATCAATTTCAAACACTAAACTATGACGAACATATAATTAGAAACAAAATACTCACTGGGACAAATGAAACTATCAATCAACAACACTGATGAAATGAATACGCAAAAAGTAAAACATTTTGAAATAAATACATTGACATTTTTCTTTAATGCTCAACATATAGAAAAATAGATTGGTGAGTCAAGATGCAAAAAGAATCCAACAGATACATGAGACAAAAGTAACATCATTCACTCATTTAAACAAGTGCAAGGTACCGGGGATACAGACATAAAGTCCTTAACCTCAAGGGACTCATGGTCATTTAAGGTCAAATAAATTCAACAATGGCTGTAATAAAAATGAACACAGATCACAAAAAGGAGTAACTTAATTCAGGCTTAAAGAAGGACACGAGGGTGAGAGAGTGGGGGAGGGAGGGACGGAAAAAAGAGGAGCTAATAAGGGCCCAGGTAGAAAAACAATGTTTTGAAAATGACGATGGCAACATATGTACAAGTTTGCTTGATAAAATTGATTTATGGGTTGTTATAATACCTGTAAGAGCCCAATAAAACAATTTATTTTAAAAAGAAGAAGCTACTTCAAGAAGAAGGTAATGGACAAAGGGGCTTCAAAAAGTTTACTGAAATTTTTCATTATCTTTTCATTTGATTTTGCTACAATCTTACTGCAGTCCACCTGGTCCGAGAAAAGACTTGAAAGAAAAAATAAGGATAAGCAGGCTCCTGAACTTAGATTCAACAAACCAAACTAACTGGAATCAAGTCAATTCTGATTCATAATGGAAGAATCTACCCTTGACATAGAAAAACTAGTTAATTCAACTTACAAGTTGAAACTTTTTGCCTAAAAGCACTCCCCAAACCAATGCCTCAGAGTGACAGAGTCACAGATGGACTGGTTTGAAGAGTTAGAAGACAGTTCAAGACTGGCAGCATTTAACTTTTTTTTTTTTTCATTTTATTAGGGGCTCGTACAACTCTTATCACAATCCATACATACATCCATTGTGTCCAGCACAT
>NW_022103914.1:4655442-4684141 GCF_000313985.2 Echinops telfairi
TAGTTCACAAAAATAATGTTCTAAGGGGGAGTGGGGAAGGAAGGGTAAAAATGAGGGCCTGATGCCAGGGGCTTAAGTAGAGAGCAAATGTTTTGAGAATGATGAGAACAATGAATGTACAAATGTGCTTTACACACTTGTATGTATGGATTGTGACAAGAGTTGTAGGAGCCCCTAATAAAATGATTAAAATAATAATAATAATGTTCTACATCCTAGTTTAGGAGTAGTACCTAAGGTCTTAAAAGCTTATCAGTGGTCATCTTAGCTTTGTTCTCATCTGAACCAAAGGAGAATGAAGAAAACCAAAGACTCGAAGAAGAAATCAGTCCACAGGAATACTGATCCACATGAATCTGATCCTCTTCCCACCCTGAGACTAGAAGAACTAGATGGTGCCTGGCTATCACCACCAACTATTCTGAACACAGACACAGTACACAGAGAAAAATGTAGGCCAAAACTCCAACTCATTAAAAAAAACAAAGCTAAAAACAAATGTGAACAACAACAACAACAACAAAAACCCAAAACTAAACTTACTGGATTGATAAAGACTGAAGGAGTCACTGAGACTGCAGCCCTAAGGTACCCTTTATATGCTGGAACAGATGCAGGAGCAGTGAATTAATTACTGAATGTGGCTTTTCTACTCCTACCAGACCACCTTTCCGTGCACGAGCTGGGAAGAAGACGGGGCAAGATACGGATGGGACTCAACTGTGAGTAACTGCAAAGAGAAGTCTCTGGAGTGCCATCCTGGTGTGGATAAAAAATGAGCCCTCTGAGAAGCAGGAGTTGAGATTTCATTACAAGCAAGAGCCATGACTGGAGTGTGTCTCTGGACCTGAGATTTCTGCAGTGTGAATCTGCTAGATCCATAGGGCAACTACACCAGAGAAGCAGCAGCAGAACTGGGAAGCAGAGCATGAAAAGGAGCGAGGGACTTCCCAGCCCACAAAGCAAATAAAGCTTTGGGCTTTGGGGCAGGGCTAGCTTGCAGACGAGTGGAGTGTTTCGGGGCACTTAATTCAGGGAACTGAGATTGCTGACCCACATTCAATCTTTGGGTTGGGGCTGACATACGCACCTTTGGGCCTTTATTAGCAGACCTGAAAGAACTTTGTAACATGCCTTGATAAATTCAACCCTGAGCATTTCTCGCAGGGATTACAACTTGTTAATTTCCTCAATAAACTCTTTAATCATAAATTTTGTCTGGGAATTCTTTGTAGCCACTGCAATGGATATTAGAATTCAGAGAGAGAAAATAATCAAAACGTAACCCACTGCCATTGAGTTGATGCCAACTCACATCCACCCTATCGGACAGGGTAGAACTGCTCCTGTGAGATTCTAAGTCCTGAACTCCACGGGAGCAGAAAGCCCTGCCTTTCTCCCACGGAGCACAGGGGTGTCTCGAGCTGCTGCCGTTGAGGAAGGCAGCTCAATGTGTTACCGGTGCCACGAAGTCACCAGGGCTGGAGAACATTAATTAAGAACCCACAGAGAAGCCACTCCAGGAGGTCACCTTTCAAACAGCAGATTGGCCTGAGAAATAAACAGTAAACTAAGAAGAATATTCTTTTTTAAGCAATCAACTACAGAAGGTAAGGGGTCAACACTGACCCAAAAGCAAAGTTGAGAACGCTAGGAGGGGCAGGGAAAAGGGATGGCAGGCAGTGTGAAATCGGTGAGAATATGGATGCATTGTAGGGATAGTAACTAAAGTCGCAGAGTAGTTTGTGTGTGAATCCGATGGGAACTTTATCTCCTGTGCAAACGAGCACCAGTAACATAGTGAAATAAAGTTTCTTGAAAACACGAACATTTAGACCAGAAGATAATAGAAGATACCAGAAGTACTACAAGAAAAGTATACAATGAAATTAGGCTTCAAAATTGATGAGGAAATATTTTCAAACACACAACAAAATTAATCACCAAATGTTTTTAACTACAGGAAACCCTCAGAGAAACCCTGCAGGGGTCAGATGGTAACTTGGATCTGTAAGAAGGAAAAAAGACCATTAGGAATGATATGTAAGTATGTGTGGGTAAATACAAAAAAAAGAAGTAAAAGAAAAGAAAAGAAGTAACATATCAGGCCTGAGATTGCAATCCTTGGACACCCTTGGCTGGGGCCTGGGAACTTGAACAGTAATCAGTTCCCAACACGGATAGAAAACTTCCCTAATGATAAGAGTGGTCTAAACTGCTAAAATTGTTTATAGAAACAATGTGATTTGTGTTGAACAATTGCTTATTTCTGGGAACCTGGGCTTTCAGCATCTGAAATTGTACCTCAGTAGCCAATCTTGATAAAAACTCTGAACTCCTAGGCTCGGATGAATGGCTCTCATAGACAATACTCTGCACTTGTTTTCACAACTCATTGCTTTTGGAATTAAGTGTAGGGCTTCGAACCATTTTCCCACCACATCATGGCTGATGAAGCAAAACTGAACAGAACCAAATATGTAAAGTGTGGGTGTACCCAGAAGATAATTGGAGAAACAGGAAAAAGAATACGTTGACGCCATGCTACAAATTTAATCTTCCCCTCTTAGAAAAATAAGAGCATCGTGTACATTATATAGCAACCACATCTCTTGACTGGCAGTCAGAAACAACAGTACCCAGCTCAAAGAGGATGCCACCTACTCCATTTTGAATATGTCTTGCTCTCCACAATCCAATAATCCAATCTCCTGCCATCGGGTTTCTGAAAGGATCCGGTACAACGCTCTTGAATGTCCCAGGCCAGGGCTTCACCTCATCACTTTCTCAAGTGCTGGTGGTGGTTCCACCTCACACAACTTTTACAATTAGAACCCGTTAGTTTTGCTTTGCTGGCCATGACTAAACCAATTTCACTAGGGTCTCTGGATAACCTGAGGACCAGCAGCTCAGCAGGGGAAGGATGAAGCTTTCTACTCCGGTAAGCAGTCTCAGAAAGTCACACACAGTATTACTCTGTCCTACAGGCTAATATGATTAGAAATCAATAGATGGCAGTGAGCTTCTGTTTTGGGAAACCAGTTCTAAGTCCTGGTCTCCACTGAGCGAGGGCTCTTGAACGTTTCTCTCTGGTTCCCTCACCCTACCAATTTGCCCCATAATCTGTTTCCCTTTGCTGGTTTTGCTTTGTGTCCTTCCACGATAACAATTCTCAGCTATAAGCAACTAAGGAACCCTGATCAAACAGTGGGTTACACATTTGGCTGCTAACCACAAGGTCAGCAGTTCCACAGGAGGAAGGTGAGGCTTTTTACTCTAGTGAAAATTAAAGTCGCTGTCTCACGTGGCGTTGGTATCTCCTTTTCTTGTCGCTGATGTCGGAGCCTTCAGGTGACAACACCGGGACCCCACAGGGGGTGAGTGGGGGGAGGCTCCCTCTTCCAGTAAAGCTGTATGTCCATTGACTCATTAAAGTCTAAGAAACTCCCAGAGGCGGTTCTATGCTGTCTTACAGGGTCACTATGAGTCCAAATCAACCTGACGGCAGTGAGCTTTTTATAAGCAACTAAGACTATATGCTGAGTCCTAAGAGTCCTGCTGAATCACTAAACCTGACACAGTTATATACATATTCAATTTCTTTTTAATTTCTATAAAGACATGTAACTAAAGGGAAAAATATATAATTATGTGGTGTATAACATGTAACATATGTTACCTGTCCATAGACCTCTTTAAAGTGCTACAATGGAAAGATGTCACTTTGAAGACTCAGGCATGTCTGGCACAAGCTATATTTTCAGTTGCCTCAAATGCATATGAAAGCTGTATAATGAATAAGGAAGACAGGAGAATTGATGCCTTTGAATTCTGCTGTTGATAAAGAACACTGAAAGTACTATTGTCTGCCAGAAGAATGAACAAATCTGTCTTGGGAGAGGTAGAGCCACAATATTCTTAAAAGTAAAGATGCTATGATGGGTTTATGTGCCAACTAGACCTCCATAAGAACATGTGGACGGAGTTTAATCAGGTCGAAGCTTGATTGGAGGGCAAGTGAGATAAAGACGGCTGGCATGTGGTCTCTCGCTTTCTCCCTGGTGATAGGACTAGCAAGCTGCTTGAGCTAGTGTGCTGCACTACCTATGGGCCAAGCCAACCCATAGATCTTGTTGCTAGAGCTTGAGACTCCTTCAAGACCCACTTTACCTTGCTGCTAGTGCATACATCGCTTGAGCTTGAGGCTGGTTGATCCTGTCACAGTGCATCACTTGAGTTCAAGATCCCATCCAGAACTGCTTCACTAAGCTCCTGAGCTACTGACAATTGCTGACCCACCCTGCTATAGGCTGCCTATGGGCAGACTCTACCTGTCCTGCCCGATGGAAGACTCTGCTGTCTGCTTCCTTGACCATGGACTGGCAGCCCGTGTGAATTGAAGGACTTTCAGTATATTAACTGTTCCACAAAAGTGCATTGAACTGAACCCTCTGTACTGCTGTGTGGATCAATTAGCGGTTATATTCCTTCTCCCTGTATAAACACATACACACACACACAATCCTAAGTGTCCTGGGTTTCTCTAGAGAGCCGTGCCTAACACAGATGCTGAGACGTTGCCTCAAGTACTTTGGACATGCTATCAGGAGGGACCAATGCCTGGAAACGGACTTCATGTTTCATAAAGCAGAGGGTCAAACAAAAAGGGGAGGACCCTCAACTGGATGGCTACAACAAAAATTTAAAGCATAGCAGAAATTGTGAAGATGAAAAGCCAAATACATAAAATTGTGACGATGGCGCAGGATCGGGCAGTGTTTCATTCTGTTCTGCAATGGATTGCTATGACTGGGAACCACCTCTATGACAACTAGGAACAACAGCAATATATGTTACACATGCATTGTCAGGTGTTATATACTCATAAATGTATTCATTTCAGCAGCAACAAAAAGACCTGGGTAAATAGTAAACTATATTGTCAAAAATATTCTTATATTTTTCATGAAGTGGTAAAAGTAGATTCTGACTGTACTTCGAAGTAGATGTGATAAAAAACAAACTTTAATTCATAGAGCAAACACTCAAGCATTTTATATTTTAGTGAAGGTTAAATATACCTCAATTTTTAAAATAATATGGCAAAGGGATATAACATGCCAAAATAGAATCAAAATAGAATACAAAGGATATTTAAAAGTCAAATAAAACAAACAGAAACCAAGTAGCTAAATTGTAGAACCAAATCCAAACATGACAATAGAAATGTTCAATGTAAATGGACTAAACCTTCTCATTAAAAACAAAGACTGTTAACAGAGGAAGATCAAACTATTTATTAACTCTAAGAAACTCATTTTAAGAATCCCGATTTATAGCAATGCTACAGGACAGCATAGAACTAACCCTTTGGGTTTCTGAGGCTATAAATCTTATGAAGCAAGAAGTCACACCTTTCTCCTGAGTAGTGCCTGGTGGGTTCAAACTGCTGACCTTGTAATTAGCAGGCCACTGCATAATCTCCCATGCCACCAGGGCAGAAAATAATTGCTCGTAGGTTTTCCAAGACTATGATTCTTTATGGGAGTAAACAGCCTCCGTTTTTTCCCCTTAGAGTGCCTGCTAAGTTTGAACAGATGTTGCAGTTAGCAGTCCAATGCTTAACCCAGAGTGCCACCAACACCAAGGCTCCTTAGATATATTAAAAGTATAAGAATGACATTAGCCACCAAAGAGATCCAAATCACAATAAAATACCATTTCTCTCCCACTTGGGTAGTTAAGATTAATAAAACAAAGAGAAAATAACAAATGTTGTTAAGGATATGGGGAAAGTGGAACCATTAGCTACTGCTGGTAAAAATGCAAAATGGTTCACCTACCATAGAAAATAGCATGCAATGACACACACACACACACCCTAAAAATAGAGCTACCATACCCACCCCCATGGAGTCAATTCCAACTCATAGTGATTTTGAGCCTGTAAGTCTTAACTTTCTTCCGTGGAGGTGCTGTTGCATTTGAATCACTAACCTTGTAGTTAGCAGTAGTACGCTTACCCAAGAGTGTCGCCAAGATTCCTTTCAAAATTCACTGCCATTGAGTTGAGTCTAACTCATAGCGACCCTATAGGACAGGACAGGGTAGAACTACCCCAGAAGGTAACAGAGACTAACTTTTCACAGTAGTAGAAAGCTTCATCTTTCTCCTGAGGAGCAGCTAGTACTTTGAACTGCTGACTTTGTGCTTAGAACTACCAAATGACCCAACAATTCCACTGTTAAGAACACACACAAAGGACATGAAAACAGCCATATATGTTAACTGCAGCACTATTCACAATAGCTAAAAGGCTTATATATCCAATGCCTATTATCGGATGAGTGGATCGACAAACCGTGGTATATTCACAGAGAGCAATACTACACAGTCAAAGAGAATGAAGTCTTCATGCACGCGATGACATTATGGGCCCTGAAGACATTTTGCTGACTGAGATAAGTTATTCACAAAAAGGCAAATATTGTATGCTCTCACATATAAAAAGACAAGAATATGCAAAAACATTCAAACCAAAGTTTATTGGTGTTGCCATGGGTGAGAGGATGTGGGAAAGAGAAGGCGAATGCTTGTGGAGCACTGATTTTGGCTTACTGTAATGCAACAATCACACACTGATTACGGTAATGGCTGCCAGTACATTGTATTCCTGTAAAAAGGCAAAGTGACGAAGTTGTGTGGTAGACATATTCACAAAAATAACAGAGTAGCTGCGGAGGCTGCTTACATGTACCCAACACCTCCAGGGACCTGGTTCTCCGTTTTGGAGGTTAGATCATGTTTTCAAGGACTACCACAATTAACTGGCCTAATAACATGTCTAATGCTTCTGTTCTACCTCCTAGGTCATTGCATAATGTCTGGGATCTTGAAAGCTTGCAAGATGCTATCCCAGGACAACAATAGGTCTCTACTGCCTCCTTCTGCCAGGAGAACAGAACTGGATGGTGCACCACTCCCCTTACTATAAAAGCACCCTGCCCCAAAGAGGGAAAATTCATAACAGAATGGTAAATCTCAAGGAGGTTGGATGAACGACCAAAACTATTACCCCAAGATCATCTTTAACTTTAAATCAAAATAGTCCATGAAGTCTTCTTAAAATAATAGTTGACCACAGCTAGTAAAAGAATGTCTGCCTTGAGTATTGTGTTCTTTAAAGAACTAACTACATGAACATTAGATTAAGTGAGTTTATGTTCCTGCTGTTAGTTCATGATATAGTTACTGTCTCTGAAGAAGAAACAATTTTGAAGCCAAAGGTGAGAATGATTACACAGTGGTTCTCAACTTCCTAATGCTGCAACCCTTTCATACAGTTCCTCATGCTGTGGTGACCCCCAACCATAAAATTATTTTCATTGCTACTTCATAACTGTCATTTGCTACTGTTATGAACTGGGCGACCTCTGTGAAAGGGTTGTTCGACCCCCATGTTGAGAACCGCTGCCCTAGAAGAACACAGCTTTAATCATTGTATTTGGGGCTCATACAACTCATCACAATGAACACAGCTATTAAGGTTCTTTGTATCACAGAGATTTTGCAGCTCTGTATACTACTTCCCCTTATTTTAACCAAATTCAGAGAGCACTGCAGGGCTTTTTTGTTATTAAATTGTTTTAATGAAGTCAGCGGGACAGTATAATGATTAAAGCTGTAATGCAGCTCAAACCCCAAACTTTAATATTTTGACACAGAAGGTTAGGGAGAGAATGCACGTAACATTCTTGGAAATGACCAAAATATAAGTGGTTTTAAATTTCTGAGCTGAACTGGAATTTTTCCTGATAAAACCCAAGCACATAGCCTCAGAGTTCCTTCCAACTCACAGTGACCCCACAGGGCGGAGCACAACTGCAAGGCTGCGTCTTGTCTTTCTTCCTGGGAGCAGCTGGGGGGGTCAGCTGAGTGCTTATCCACTGCCCCACCAGGGTACCCATTCCTGCTAACGCCGTAAGGCAAATTGTTAAACAACCACAACTTGTTCAATCAGTTCTTTCCTCAAATACTGTACTGACTTCAGTCTACTGAAGGCCCACCTCTAGCTACTGCCTGTGGAAAAGTCAACTACTGAAACACAAACCTGTCCCAGGGGAAGTTAATCTAGCTAAGTGGGCAAGACAAGCCTGGAAAACAAGCCACCATCACAAAGCAATACTTGACTTAGTGCCAGAAAAGAGGTGCTGCGAAAGGACTAGAACACCCAGCAGGGGTGGTTTCAGCAGGCTCCCTAAGGCTAGGGAAAAGAATTTGGGCCAGGCGGAAAATGGGCTGGGAAGGTGCAAGCACTTCCAAGACTGGGGAGCAGGCAAAACATGCAAAGTAACGGATAACTTCCGATTCCGTTCCCAGAGCACCCCTAATACCACGCCACCGCCTTGTGCCTGGCTCTCCTATCAATCTCTTCCCAAACCTTTTAGATCCGTGGTTGTCTAAAGTGTGGTCCTTAGGCCAGCAGGATCAGCAAATATCTGGAAACTTGAAATGCAAATCTTGAGGACCCACCGCCGACCTGAGTCAGAAAGTGGGGGAATGCGACGACAATCTTTGTTTTAACAAGTCCTTCCTTCAGGTGATTCAGGTACGCATCAATTTGAAACCCACTCCTCTGGGACTAGCTACGAAGAGCGCCCTCCCTCCGCACAGGCGTGCAGCCGTTCCGAGAGCCGAGAGGGAGCAGGCAGGGAGTCTAGTTAAGAGCAGATCCCAGCCAAGAGTCCAGTAGCTGCCCCTGTGTCGCTTTCTCCAGTCGAACACCTTTTCCCAGTGACTGCCTGCCCTCTGCACCAGTCCCTCCCGCCACCTCACGCCTCCGGGTGCGCTCCCTACCCTCGGTCGCCCTACCTCGGAGTCAGAGGGGACGTGGTGCCGGCAAGGAGGGGCGCTGCTCAAGGAGACAGGAAAATATGTGGCGCTTGCCCGGAGCCATCCCAAGAGGAATAAAATGCCTTGGGCCCATAAAGAACCGCTCCAGTGCCAGCGGCTTGGGCCCGGGCCTGAACCCGGGCATCCCGCTCCTCCGCCGCCCTCGGCCGCCATTTTCGGGCTGAGCGTCGTTGCCATGGAGTACGTACGCCGCTGCGCCCGGCGCTGACTCCGCCCCTCGCCGCTCGGAGCAGGTGCGGGGACCAGCCGCTGGAAAGACGGCTTTTGATTGGCTGACGTCAACTGCAAGCACTTCCTCGCGGAAGATGAGGGCAGCGACCCGGTCCAATGCTTCTCATTTCCCGAAGCTGCCCAATAAACGCCTTTTACTTGTCCACGTGACCAGGCTGTGGGAAGGAAGACTAAGGGATGTTATTGATAGGTGGATACTGTAATAGTATATGGATTTGAACCCTTTTCATTCCTTGTATCTGTCACTCAGAAAAGATGCCACTTTATAGCTCATTTCCATTGCACTTATCCCAAGTCATGAATTTGGGGCTCATTTGTCAGTTCCTACAGAATTAACTTTAAAAAAAAATCATTTTATTGGGGGCTCATACAGTTCTTATCACAATCCATGCATACCATCCATTGTGTCAAGCACATTTGGACATTAGTTGCCATTATCATTATAAAAAAATTTGCTTTCTACTTGAACCCTTAATATCAGCTCATTTCCCCCCCTCCCCCATGAACCCTTGATAATTTATATTTTGTCTTACCTTATACTGTCCGACGTCTCCCTTCACCCACTTTTCTGTTGTCCATCCCCCGGGGAGGAGGTTATATGTAGATCCTTGTAATCGGTTCCCCTTTCTACCCCACCTTCCCACCACCCTCCCGATATCACCCCTCTCATCACTGGTCCTGAAGGGATCATCCGTCCTGGATTCGTGTTTCCAGTTCCTATCTGTACCAATGTACATCCTCTGGTCTAGCCAGATTTGTAAGGTAGAATTGGGATGGTGGGGGAGGAAGCATTTAAGAACTAGAGGAAAGTTGTATGTTTCATCGTTGCTACATCAACCTTGACTGGCTGGTCTCCTCCCCGCGACCCTTCTATAAGAGGCTGTCCATGGGCTTTGGGTCTCCACTCTGTACTCACCCTCATTTACATGATTTTTTGTTCTTTGATGCCTGATACCTGATCCCTTCAACACCTCATGGTCACACCGGCTGGAGTGCTTCTTCCATGTGGGCTGTTGCTTCTGAGCTAGATGGCCGCTTGTTTACCTTCAAGCCTTTAAGACCCCAGATGCCTACCTTTTGATAGCCAGGCACCATCAGCTTTCCTCACCACATTTGCTTATGCACACATTTGTCTTCAGTGACAGAATTAACTTTACCATTTAAATCAACATCATGTTGTCTTGCTTGGATCCACATTCAATGCTCATAGAAGCAGCAGCCAAGAGATCAAAAGATCAGTTCTATTAGAGTAATCTGCTGCACAAGACCACTTTCGGATACAGAAAAACCAAGAATGTTACTTTGAGGATTAAGGTGCGCCTGACCCAAGCCATGGGATTTTCTATTGCCTTATATGCATATGAAAGTTGAACATTGAATAGGAAATACTAAAGAACCATCAATGCATTTGAATCGTGCTGGAGAAGGGTCTTCAAACTACTTTGGACCACTAAAGGGCGAACCTGTCTTGGAAAATGTTAAGATCAAGTGCTTCATAGATTCCTCTTCCACTGGTCAAGGTTGCCAAGACCATCTTACACTTTGGACTTGTCAAGAGACATCAGTTGCTGGAGGACATCATGTTTGGTAAAGCACTGGGGCAGCAAAAAAGGCCCTGAGGAGACGTGTAAGTGGCTGCCAACAATGGGCTCAGGCATAGCAATTCTGATGGTTGCTGCAAGACTGAGCAGTGATTCATTCTGTTGTGCATGAGGTCGCAATGGGGTCAGGATAGGATGGCAATTGCAATCACATTAACCCAGAAGAGGCTGAATAGATCCTTTCCATTACAGATATTGCAACTACAGAATTGTACCTGAAGAAACCCATAAAACGGAAAATTGAGACAAAGCTCAGTGGACCATGAAAACAGAAAACTAAAGGCAAGATATTGAAGCATTGACATATTTGAACCACAGGGAACTGCCAAGAAATAGGAAATCCTCAAGAAAGTCTATAACAAGGCTAGTAATAAGGATAGGTGGGTTTACCATTTTATACATAAACTCATTAAGTATATCCTTCAACAGGCAGTGAAATTTAGATTCCACATCAGATCTACCACTTTTCAAATGTGATCTTTTCACCCACTACAAAGTTTACCTGGTTTCCCTTTCCTCAATTTGTGCTAGGATGCCACTGTGATTTTTCTAGAACATGAAATCTGGTCATCCTTAGGTATCTCTTTAGTGACATTGTTACATACAACATTGAGTCTAAAGTTCTTAGTATACAAGTTCTTTTTTTTTTTTTAACATTTTATTAGGGGCTCATACAACTGTTATCCCAATCCATACACACATCAATTGTGTAAAGCGCATTTGTACATCGTTTCTCAAAACATTTTCTCTCCATTTAAACCCCCAACATTAGGTCCTGCATGAGCCCTTGATAGTTTATAAATGGGTATTTTGTCATTATCTTGCCCAGTCCGACGTCTCCCTTCATCCACTTTTCGGTTGTCTATCCCCCAGGGAGGTCACACACAGTTCCATGTAATCAGTTCCCTCTTTCCTACCCATTCTCCCTTTACCCTCCCTGTTTTGCCACTCACACCACTGGTCCTACAAGATCTTTCTTAATCATAAAATTTTTCCAATCATTCTGACAAAATTTGAATGGTTCCTCAAACTGCCTTTTAGTTTAAAATAAAATGTTGCTTCTTCCCTTTTCCTGAAATACCCTATTACCTTCACGTCTCAATCTCCGATTACCTCAAGTACTGGCTACATTTTATTTACCAAGGCTATCTTCAATAGATTTTGCATCCGACTAAGGTGGTTCCTTGTATATGGAGAAAACGTGCTAATTTCACTGGGGTAGGTCCAAGAATAGCAACTTTCTGCCCTTGACCCAGTTTTCTACACTGTTTCTAAGTGTTCCAATAATCAAATGTTTGCTTCTAAAAGGAATCCAAATGCACATTCCAAAATTTGTTTTGGCAAGCTCCTAGTTTTTAGTGCACTGTCAATGATTTAATAAAGCAAAGGCCTAGCTGCTTTTGAATGGATTGGAAATCAATCACATGCATTAGATTTTATCTCCAGTAACTTACATATTTTAAAGTATTTTAGACCCATTCTCCTTTGAAACATCTAAGTACAAAGTCCAAACCCCACATTTGATATAACTGATATGACGGGGTGAGAGAATTTGTGATCTCACCCCAATAAAAGCTGCTGAATCTTATCCTTCTGGATCCATACTCTTCCAAATTCCCTCATCACAAATTTACACAACAAATCTATAGTGAACAAGTGTTTATTACAAGGGTGCTTTTGAGAAGTTTAAAGATAAATGGTACACAGTAAAACCGAGATCCCCTAAGTAGTAAAAAAGGTCAGAATGTTCAGCAAACCCAAACATAGAAGGGTTGAGGTCACTAGAGGCACCATGAAGGAGCTGGTGATAAGCCTTGGTCTGAAACCTCAGAGCACAAACCAATTCTGACGTGCATGCAGGTAACCATGGATTGGTACACACCCAGGATTTTTCCCCCCTCCCTGGTAAACACCATTTCTCCCATTTGCCCATGTTATTCCAAGGTTAGGTTCAGTTCCAGACCACAATAAAGCATCTATCAAGAAAGTCGTGTTAATTTATGAATTATGAAGGGTTCATGAGGGAGGGGGGAGTAAAATGAGCAACTGATATTAAGGGCTAAAGTAGAAGGCAAATGTTTTGAGAATGATGAGACAACAAATGTACAAATGTGCTTGATACATTTGTATGTATGGAATTGTGATAAGAATTGTACGAGCCCCCAATAAAATAATTTTTTAAAGTCGCATGAATTTTCTGGTCTTCCAATACATATAAACAAGGCTTACAAAATAAAATAGCAAGAAAGAGGAAGTTTTCTACTCAACCTCAGAAACTCACAGGGGCAATTCTACCCTATCCTATAGGACTACTGAGTCAGGATAGCGAATTTGGTTTTTTTAGTATACTATAAACTACTAAGTGTGCAACATTATGTCACCTTTAAATATTGTGAGAATCACCAAAATGTGAAACATGTTGGAAAAATGAGACTTGCTATGGGGCTTCAAAACCTTTGACCAAAACCAAAAAAAGCCACACCATCTGCACAGCACAGTAAAACAAGATATATTTATATTCGGCTTCAACAGCCCAACAAAAGCTTACCTATTTAAATTTTAACTTCTGAAACCCCAGTAGGTCATTGTTTAAAGTTCTAAAATACCAACATAGCTCTACACCTTCCTTCTGCTCTGAAAACGAATTCCAAGAAAGCCATTTCTCCACAGCAATGTCCATTTAAAGCATTAACAATTTAGAGAATATGAGTTTCCAAGTGATTTAATAAAAATACAAAAGAGAAGTAACAAATGCACAATTTTATTTATTTACTTTTAAGTTTAAATTCTTGAGGGGTACAGCATCTGGAGGGGAGAAACAAAAACATTAAGTAAATACAATAAATTTACAAACATTAAGTACAATAACAAATGTGTTCTTAAGTTTTTCATAACTTACTTTGGTCAGAGTCCTAGGACCTAGGAAAAGCAAATTCTTCATCTAGAAAATATAGCTAGTATTATCTATTCTAACAAGACTGGCATTGAATAAATGCCCAATAATTATCTTTTAAGAAAAGTATTAACTTCAGTAGCTCCTCCCAGGAAACTTCAGTAAATTCTGCGATCAACCACAATCCATGCTAACATTCTGCCTTCTCTACAATGCTTTATTGACATACTAACAGTCAGATGCCCCAAATAAATTGTAGCCACTAATCTTGCTTCATTACCTACTAGTGACATTGAACAAAGTAAAACCACAGTAGAATGGCCCCTTAGAAATCAAGTCCCAACCCCTTGAGCTTAATTTGACTAAACAGAGGGCTAGTCTGGTTAATATTTTTACTTACCACACGGATTCTGTGTCCAATAGCCTTTGCAGGCAGGTTGCTCCGGAATTTGGCCCGAACCATGCCACTGTTTCCATGGGCACGAGTTACCTTTCCCCAGATGACTCTGGTTTTGTTAGGTTTGCCGCCAGGAGTCACTGTGTTGCTGATACAGAGGTAGAAGAAAATGCATGAGCACTCAAAAAACAAACAAATTTAAAAAGTTCAAGGTGGCCCATTTAACTAAAGGATTAGACTAAAACCAAGAAATAATGCGTAGGCAACAAACATGTTCCTATCGTATGTATGCCAAATATCAGTTTATGGGTCTATTGCAGTTTACAGAAATACTTTTAAACCGAGTAAAACAGAAGAAAGTTGCAGGGTATCAAATGCTGGGATTTTGTGGTATGCTACATTACACTGCTAACTACAAAGTGAGACTTTCTGTTCTCGAGGGAGGTTGAATTAAAGGCTTTAATTTAGTGAGGGCCATATTGGAGTCTAGCCAGTGTACTTGTAATTTCAGAGGAACCTGCTAGCTGTGGAAATAGAGGATGAAAGTATGACCCCATAGATTTTATGTGACCTGAGGCAAAAAGGAATCCAGGATTAAGAACTACTGCTGTGGACACATTGTGAACATGTTTAAAACATGCAATTTTAGGAATTAAGGTACATGGAAAGTATTCCATAAACCCTTATGAGTATCCTAATATAAAGAATGTCTTCCTTAAAATAATGCACAGCTATCATTTTAATCTTGAAGTTACCGAAATTCAACATTATCTACAAAATTAACATCCCTCTACAGCAAAGCTTAATGAGCTGAATCCCTATTAGTTCCAAATGCTGTATCAACATTATAGTTTATTTTTCTCTCAAGAAAAAAACAAGGCAGATCTTAAGTGGAAAAAAAAACCTCAAAGGCTTTTAACATATACTTACTTCTTTGCTTTGTACACATAAGCACATCTCTTGCCTAAATAAAATTCCGTTTCATCTCGGGCGTAAACACCTTCAATTTTAAGAAGAGCCGTATGCTCCCTCTGGTTCCGTAGACCCCGTTTATAGCCAGCAAAAATGGCCTTGGACCACAGCCTAAAACACACAAACATATATGCCGTTAACCATACCTGTGAAAAGCTTTCTAACCTCAGCAAAGCACCAGGATTATTTGACTGCATGCGCCCCAAATTATTTACAGCAAATATCTTTCTTGGTCCAAAAATACAACTACAATTCAAACGAATTGTATAGAAAGCTCGTACCTTCCAGACATAGTTGCCGTTTAGAAGTCCTGTTCCCAGCAGGCCTTAAAACATAACAAAGAAAAGACTAGTTTATAATCTTGCAATGAAACTTCCCCACTAAGTTCCCCTCGTTTCTTAAGGATATTACGCAAATTCTTTTTTGATCGACATTTCCTAGAATGCCCACTGACGAGTGGATCCTGGCCCACAGTGGCCACGGAGAACTGTCACCCCCAAGTTCCCAGGCTGTAAATCTTAGGGAAGCAGACTCCCTCGTCGTCTCTGCAGAGGACTGCTGGGTTCACACTGTGACCTTGTGAGTATCGGGCCAACGCTTAACCCACCACGCCACTAGGGCGTCTTAATTTACATAGTAATGCTACGGGGAAACAATTGTGCCACGTTGTACATGACAGGTTTGTCAAGACAGCCAAGCCTGCTTGAATGCCTTTGACACCTTAAGCACACTGCGAAGTCGGGGCGGGGGGGAGGTCAAAGGGAAAAAAGGGTCAAATCTTAAGATACTCCAAGAAAAACACTACAAATTCCAATACGAAGACCTCTCACGCCAGAATCAGCAGGCGGCATTTCGAGATATGAAAAACCAGGTGTACCTCAGCAGAAAGTATTCAAAAAAGGACACTTGGATCCACTCTAAGGCAATGACTCCCTCAAATCGGCCAGTTTGATAAACGAGGTGCCCCTATTTCAGAAGGTTCAGTTTAGGGAGCAAATCCGACCGCTGAAGCAACCGCTTTCCGGACGTCAGGCAAGCAGCACCATCAGCCGCACATCTCTGCCATCCCGCCCTCCTTCTCCCTGAAATCCTGAGAAACCCCTGGCTCACGGGGCCCCCGAACGGCACAAATGCCTCGCGATGAACACCGAAAAGTCTAACCCAACTATTTACCCTCAAATTCTCAGCAACTGAAGGCTCACCCACCTCCACAGGCCCCAATATGGCGGAAAAAGGCACGCTAGGGCCCAGCGCGTTGCCTTGTGGGTAAGCATCTCTTCACCCCGCCCCTCATTTAGGTATCTTCCGCAAACGCCAGAAAAACAAAATCATCTCCTGACTAGAACAAGTCACATCCAAGAGCAGTCTTACAATTCCTTACCCGCGTCTTTTCTCCTTCATAAGTTGCAGCGTGCGTTATTTGAAGACTGAAGAAGGCAAAGTGATAGACAGCTAATGGAGGAGAGGACTCGGCTCCGCCCACTGCGTACGTTGCCATAGGAACAACGTAGCTTGGGGACAGCGTCTCGCTGTGCGGTCGGTGCAAAGCTAGAAACCGGCACTGCAAGATTTGTCCCGCCACCAGACACTTCAGGTCTGGATCGCTAAGTGGGCGTCACTTTCCTTTCTACTACACTGGAGACCCACGTTCGGATCCTGCCCTGGAAGGAAGAGAAAGGCCGGGAGCGCGAAGGCAGGAGGAATCCTTTCCTCATTTCTATCTTCCTCTTTTCTTCTCTCTCTTACACCTTTCAAAAATGGCTCCAATCCTTCGTTTTGGAGCCGAGGATAAGAACATGTCCCGAGAAGCCCTCGCACCTTTCTAGAAGCCTCTCTCACCTGTCGGACGGAAACCCGGGGCGCCCTTGCAGCCGGTCCGCACGGAGAGGCCCCAGCAAATACTTGCAGCCGAGAATGAGAGGGGCCGTGGGAGTCACAGGGTCACCTCTCCCGAGGATTGGGCATTCGTGGACTTCTCTTCTTGGGTGACCGCTGGTGCCAGAGGAAAGCGTGCTGGGAGGGCGCTGCCGTCGGGCTGTGGGGCTTGTTCCTGGACATTGCCCTGTGCCCCGGGGCTGGGAAAGGGGAGCCCACTGCCCCCGTGGAGCTCCCCCCAGTCGGGGGGCCAGACAATAAACCTGCACCGTACATTGTGGCTCGCTGGACGGCGTTAACATCTATGGAGAAACAGGAGGGAAGAAAGGCAGGGAAGCCAACGTCAAGAAGGCTTTTCTCCGACAAGGAAGCCACGTGAGGTTTCTGTGCAGGAAGAGGAAAGAAGAGTTGGGGTAGAGTAGACGTGGACTCCCAGGGACACGACACGACAGGACAGGGTAGCATTGCCCCTCGGAGCTGTGCTCTTTGTGGAACAGACTGCCACCTTTCGTGGGTCAGACCACCAGCCTTTCTGTTTGCAGCCACGCTCTTAATCATGGTGCCACCAGGTGTCCCCGTTTTTTGGTTTGGTTTTGTTTAGTTATTTTACAGAGGAAATGACTCCACTCTGACTTCTGAGGCCAAGGCATCAGTAAAGAAATCAACTAGGAGGTGATGGTGTTGATCCTGCTGGGAGATGTTGGTGTGGAGATGCAGCTGATGAGTTGCTGAAATCCTTAAATGTAAAGCTGACAGGGTTTGATGATGAATAAGGAAAGGGAGAGGGGTAAAGAATAACTCGGATTTTATAAAGTAACTGTCTATCAGATTGTCTCTTGAATTCATCAGAATGGAGTGTTCATAACTTATAGATAGCTCTCTCCCACCAAGTTTTCATCTGCCCCAGATAATTTAATTCCTTGAAGTTCCAAATGTATGTACTCCTTGAGGAATAAAACACTAAGTAGGAATTTCTTTTATTTCTTCATTCACTCAGAACACAGTGCCTGGAACTGAGGGCACAATAGTGAGCGTTGTGGCCCTGGGCCTGGCTCTCATGGAACATGCGGTCTGCTTGGAGAAGCAGGCGTGAGTGTGACAAACTGGGGAGGGCTCTGCAGGGAAATAAGAATTATGCCCATGCTTCATAGCAGAGGAACCCTGCTCCAGCCTGGTGTGTCTGGGAAAGGCTAGGTCAGGAAGAATCATTGGAGGCATTTTTTTCAAATGCAAGTGCTAACCAATTTGTACATCATAGACAATATTTGTTAAAGCAAAATATGACAGGCTACAATGGAGTCCAGACTTTCTGGTGCTATTAAAACTGGATGAATGCCCTGAGATAGTCATTCAACCTTAGACCTCAAAACAATACTTGGCTGTCTGCTTTGAATCAAACAATTGTTTACCTTCTTTGCTAAGTATGTCTGCCCTGAGCATTATGCTTTTTCAGAGAGTTCTCTAGATGGGATCAAATTGACACACACCATCTCAAAAAGTTAGATGGGAAGCTGAAGGGAAAGGGAGTTTATATTAATGGTGGTGTAATAATTTGGAAAAGAATACAACAGTTGATACAACTTTAAGAATGTAAGCAGTATCACTGAATTGTACACATAGAATTTGTTGAAATGGTGTGTCCTTTACTGTATATATTTTTATAAAATAAATGTGAAAATAGTAAAATAGAAAATACAGGGATATATCACACATAGTAACTACATGCATGTGCTATGTGTGGCTTCTACATAAGCACAATCATGTCTCAGTTACACATAGTACCGTTTACTCGTGCTCCAAAACTAAAAACACTGCAAACAAAGAACGGTACAACCACAGAGTACAATTATGTTTGACACCATGCTGACTCTTCCTAGGACTGTCTCTGCACCACAAAAATTGATTCTTGTAGACTTTCTTTTTTTCAGTTAGCATAAAGATTCTGTTTTATGTGACTGATGTTTAAATATAGCAATTTTGGTGAATGAGACATTTCATACCCCCCAGAGTCTCTTTATTGTGGACCAAGTCACAAGAAAACAGCATTTATTGTTCAATACAGAGCACAGTTTTCTATGGGGTACTATCATTGGAAACTTTATTCAAGCAGGTTAATCGCTAAAGTAACATATTTAGGAAGAGTACCATCTAAATAGCAATGTTAAATGGATTTTTAGGATAATTTCAGTTTTAAAAGTACACTCGCTATTGTTACGTCTAACTTAGGTGTAATAAATTCTGTTATCTGGAAGTCTAGAGATAAAGAATGATCTAATGAAATAATGCTAGTAATCAGAGTCAGAAAAAAAACTATTATCTAGGAATTTCCATATAAAATGTAGAGTACAATCAAAGGCATTAAACCTGTGTTGGACATTAATTTACCTTAACATGGGACTCTAAGAGTTCATTTACCTCTCACTTGGACAGAGCCCTAATTACATTAACTGCCATCACAATGATGACAGTGGGTCTTTCAGCTTTAGAACAGCTTTATTAAGCAAAAACAGGAATCTCTACCTAACTCTTAACTTTCTTGAATTTTCTCTTAAGGAGAGAACATAGAAATTTCTGAAACATCATTCAACACTCCCTTAAACTAATTTCAACTTTACTTTTCCATTTCAGGTGGCTGCATTTTTATGAAATTATAATTGTATCACAGAGAGTAACAAGACTAATTCAAATACAATGGAAAAGTATGTTCAAATCCTAGTTTATTTTATATATTTAAGCATTATGCCTTCTGTTAAATTTATGTGCATTTGCTATCTATTGCTGTGTAACAAATAGGCCCCAAATGTCCTAGCATAATGCATACGCGTTTATTATTTTATGCAGTTTCTAAGGATCAGAAATTTTTGAAGAGTTTACCTGGAAGGTTCTGGCTTTAGGTCTCACATAAGATTGAATGTGACCAAGGTGACAAGCATCTGGAGACTTGGTTGAGGTTGGAGGGTCCAGTTTGAAGATGGTTTATTTACATAATTGACCGGTTGATGCTGGCTGTTGGCAAGAGGCCTCCTTCCTTAAGCTCCATGGACCACTCTATAGGATTGCTTGAGTGTCATGGAAGCTGCAATGTCGTTTAATGCATAGCCTTAGAAGTCACGCTGTCACTTCCGTAATACCCTCTTGGTTCTAGGTTGTCCATGTATGTCACAATATAGCTGTGCTCTGTAAGTTTGGCAATAGCTGGGGGTTTTTTTGTTTTGTTTTGCTTTGGTTTTTGGTTTTTGGCAGTTTTATTAGTACTTCATACAATTCAATAATTCATTCATATCAAGAAGAGTTGTACAATTATCACCGCAGCCAATTCTAGAACATTTTCTTCTTCCTTGTACTCATTGTTACTAATGTAATTTTTTTCTAATTGTGGCAAAAATATACTCAACAAAACATTCAATTCCACAACTTCTACTTGTATAATTCAGTACTGTTGATTATACTCTTGGTGTAGTACAACCATTACTGATATCCTTTTCCAAATTATTACACCACTACTGACCTGAACTCAATGCCCCTTAAGTAATACCTCTTTCCCCTTCACCAGTGGTAACTATTAGTAAAGTTTAGTTTCTTTTTTGGTGGTTTTCTTGGTACTGTATTCCCATATCACACACTTCTATGGTTGAATTGTTCTTAAAATGAGTTGTATATACATCATCACAATCAGTTCTAGTACTTCCTCCCTACTCCTACAATAAACATCTATTTATCCTTCACCTACCAAGCCAAAGCTCACTGCCATTGAATCAGTTTGGACTGATAGCGTCCTACAGGACAGAGTAGAACTGTCCCAAAGGGCTTCAAAAGCTATAAATCTGTACAGATGGAGACTACCCTATCTTTCTTCCACATTCTTTACCTGGATGCCCTATTAACATTTCCCACCGTTTGCTTTATCTGATTATGTATCATTACAGTGTGGTATGAAGGACTAGAGAGGACATTGTAGACCATCACCTTTTAAGACTTGGGTGTATAACTCCTACTAACAAAGACATTCTCCAACAAAATCCCAACACAATCCTCAAATTCAGGAAGTTTATCATTGGTACAACAGTGTTATCTCACGTACTCAAAGTTCACCAATTGTCCCAATAATGTCCTTTATTTATAACACACTTTTTTTCCCAGGAGACGTGGTGTATTTGGGCTGTGATCTGCATGGTCAGAAGCCCACAGTTGACTCGGAGGCAGTGAGTTTGGTTTGTTTGTTTGTTTGTTTGTTTTTCTCAGATCTCAGCTCCAGTGCAGGGGTACATCGTGGTCTTTAACTTGGAACAGTTTCTCAGTCTGCTTTTCATAACACTTGATGTGTTGGAAGCATCCTTGTCATTAGAATGGCTGATTTTTTACAAGTAGATTGGCAGACCTTTCTTCCAGGGTGCCTCTCGGTGAACTTGAACCTCCAACCTTTGGGTTAGCAGCGGAGCATGTTAACTATTTGTTATACCCAGAGACTTGTATTGGTTACATATGTTAGTCCTGCTCAATATGGGGCAGACTACACAAAGGCATGAATACCCTTTGGAGGCTGGCTACCACTGTATGTTTTTCACTCATCACAATATACTTTTAATTAAGAGCTAGAGATGCTGCTAGAACTTAAAAAGTTAATTTTGGCTTAAATTCCAATTGGTTGAGCATGGCCAGATAGCATAGACTGTATAACTTCATTGAGCAATAAGTTACTTGTCTTAGTCAAAATATCACTGGAACTCATACAGCAGAATCATTTCTGCCTTTCATCTAGGTTATATGACAATGTGGACTTTGCAGAAGCCAGTCTGCCTGCCACTTCTTCCATCTATGTAATATGTAAATGTTCGTTGTTGACATGTTTTTTCTTTGCTTTGCTTTTTTTTTTTTTTAGAGATCAACTGGAAGAAGCCTCTGATGCTCCCCCAAAAGTTTTGGATTCTGAGGTGATGTCGGTGACAGGTGAACCACCTGGTTCTGCCAGAAGAAAGGATGAAACAGCCCAAGATATAGAAGTAGAATCCATCCCAGAATATGCAGAGCTACAACTCTCCCTTCTAGAAGTGCTGAGAATCTCAGCGGTTCTGGAGGATGCCACCGACCAGCTCTCTATTCTAAACTACATCATGCCAATTCAGTATGAACGAAGTCAGAGCACCAGCTTGGTAGATACCCTCACTATTACTTAATATCCGCTTTATTTCCTCTGCACTTCTCCACCATTGACAGCCCCGATGCCACTACGTTTACCATGGAAAATATGTCCCTCTACTTCAAATCTAGGACTACAATGATTATTTGACATGTACACTTTCCATTGATGAGTGAGGTAGCCAAAGCTCAAGATACATTACTAATCAGAATAGAATCTTCTTCCAATGCATTGACATTAAATCAGTATAAATACAGTATATATCCTGAGGAAATCAGTCAAAATACTGAGTTGCCTCACTTATCTTTTGGAAAGCTAACCAAGAGGAGCCTGATGGTGTAGTGATTACACGTTGGACTATTAACCACAGGTCAGCAGTTCGAAACCACCAGCTGCTCCACAAGAGAAAGACTGGGCTTTCTACTCCTATATAAAGAGTTATAGACTCAAAAACCCACAGAGGCAGTTCTACCCTGTCCTATAGGGTCACTGTGAGTCAGCATCGCCTCCATGGCAGTGAGTTAAAGCTAAACCAAACATTTACAACTAAGCAATCTATTCACTCTTACTATTGCAAAGTGTTGGTGTGACTTTCGGACAAACCCAAACGCCATCAGCTTTTGAGAACATCTTACCTTTCAAAATAACTTCAATCAGTATATGACATTCAGAATGCTCTTGCCATGCCAGTCTGTGATGCCATTACACACCTGTCAAAATGCTTTATTAACCAACTTTATTAACCAAAACCGATACCACCACCTGTATGGTCTAAATAAAGTCTGCTTTATCTTTTAAAATATAGTAAAGCTAACTAAACCCTAGCGAGACAGATAACTGTTGTTGATTCCATTCATGGTGACCTGACATACAACAAAAGGAGACACTGACTGGTCCACTGTCACCCATATAATTGTCAGCATGCTTAAGTCCATCTAGAGAGGTCCCCTCTCCCTCATTGGCCCTCTGTTTCACCATACACGAGGTACTGTTCTAGAGATCGGTCCTTAAAATTTTAGGGTGTTCTGTTGTAAGCCATAGGTTTTCTGTGGAAAATTTTCAAGATTGATTGCCAAATTTTATTTCCTAGTATGGTTTTCATAGAAGCTTCACTGAAACCTGTTCACTAGGTGTGACCCTGCTGGCATTTGAAATACTAATGGCATAGTTTCTAGCATTGCAGCAACAAGCAAGCCACCGCAGTATGACAAACTAGTAGAGCAGCGGTGGAAGTGCGCACTCTCTCACTGACATCAGATCAATTCCCACTCCTAGTGAACCTACAGAACACGGTAGAACTGTCTCTGGAATTGCAAGGCTGTAAGTCTTTGTGGGAGTAGAAAGCCTCACCTTTCTCCAGTGGAGCAACTAATGGGTTTAAACTTAAAACCTTGAAGTGGTCATCCCACTATGCCACCAGGGATGTTTGCACTGAACACTAGAGGGAGGACATGCCATGCAGTTCTCTCAACATGATTTTTCTCTAAGTTGTGTTGCTGTCCTTGCTGAATATGTTGCAGCCTACCTTTCGGAGTATCCAGCCACATCGCTGTTAGTCATTACATTTCCTTGACGCTACGGACTCCTCTGCAAAGCTCCATGGAGCTATCAGAAAACTCAACTTGGCAGTGAACAAAATCTTTATAAATTCTTATGTACCTCCTTAAAAAAAACCAGACTCCTTACCATCAAGTTAGTGCTGACTCACAGTGACCCTTGTGGGTTTCTGAGACTGTCACTGTTTACCGGAGTAAAAGCCCAGTCTTTCTCCTTAGGAGCTGCTGGTAGCCTGAAACTGCCACCCATGAGGATTGCAGCCCAACACTTAACCACTACACCGCCAGGGCTCCATTCTCACGTACTTACACATTTTAATAGCTTAAGTGTAAAATATAAAGTTGTGCCTGTTTCAGAGAAAAGTGACCCAACAAAATGCTGATGTTGTCAAAAGATACTATTAATATCCCATGTAAGTAAAAGTTTGTTTAAGATCAAGCGAAAATAGGTGGCAGCAGTACGTGACAGGGAGCTCTCAAATTCAATCTTATTCCAAATATAACTTGAGATGAACCAAGACCTGTACAGTACTGCCCCTACTCTTAATGGGGATATTTATACAAACAATTACAATGTGGTTCCCTTTGATCCAAATGTTAAGTAGTAAGTTAGCCAGGTGATAAGCTGGGGACTGACAACAGAAGTGTTGTATGAGCGCAGGAAGACACAACAGCAGGACATGTGGTTTGGTGTAGCTGAAAAAAACACCCTCTTTGGAGTGTAGAGAAGTGGGAAATGAAGTTGAAAATGCAGGCATGCCTCTTCTTTTATTTTTTTTG
Organism: Echinops telfairi; assembly: GCF_000313985.2. Taxonomy (NCBI): domain Eukaryota; kingdom Metazoa; phylum Chordata; class Mammalia; order Afrosoricida; family Tenrecidae; genus Echinops; species Echinops telfairi. The sequence continues at coordinate 4,679,798 of NW_022103914.1, forward strand.
CCCTTCTTTTATATACAATTGTCTCTTAAGTTGTTATAACTCTTATTTTTATAAGAAAAGCAGAGAAGCAACTTTAGAAGAAAAAAGTCCAGATAAAGCTCAAGTGATGTCAGTAACCTCACAAAGATCTAGTCCACCTGTGCCTGTGGAAGGACCAAAGTTGCCAGGAATCAGAGAAGATGCCATTGCAGTGGACCCCAACAGAACGCAGGACTTTGTCTTCAAAAAACCTATAAGGCAGTCTATAATGACAACAGAGGCACTAAAGAAAATTCAGATAGATAGGTAAGAAATGAGTAATATTTTTATAGATGGATGAGAGAATGGGTGCAAGGGTGGCAGACTAGCTATTCTATCTGATAGATTATTCATTGTATACAAAGAGACTGCTGCTAATGGGATTAAGACAACCAAAAGGTAGTGTGATACAATTGAAAGTACGGCGGCCCTATTATTTTGGACAAGTTACTGAGCTATACCAATTTTTTTAAATGGGAATAATTATACTACCCAGGATTAAAAATAATCCTGGCACAAATTGGTAGGTACTGTGATGCTTACCCATTGATAAGAGACCCAAGCCAAACCAAATCAGTTGCTATCAAGTTGACTTGTACTGATGATAATTCTGTGATTGCCAGAGTAGAGATGTGCTCCATGGGGTTTTCCGAAAGCTGATTTTTCAGAATTAGATTGCAGGCTTTTCTCCTGAGTTACCACTGAATCGACTCAAACCTTCCACCCTTTTATGGAATTGACAGTCGTTAGACTTTGGCTGGGATCTCTTACCTTGAGGGCACTCAATGAAAGGTGGCCTGGAACTACCATACATTTACTATTTTAATGGTCCCCTTGTCTTCTAATGACATGTATTAATCTGGTAAGCATGGTTCTGTCTTAGTGACTTAGTATTATTGAAAGTGTTGCCCCATCACTTACCCCCATTGTTTGTGTAAATGATGTCCAGCCTTTAAGAGTTTAATCCGTGCAAGTCAACATCTCATGTATTATAGTCTGAAGCCTGTAGCTGTATTATTTCCTTCCCTCAAAAATGTAAATTTTCTATACCATTGGCTAAATTAATGACACTAAAATAGAATTACCTTATGCCCCAGGGAGATGACTTATAATATTCTTCTATTAATGATGTCTCTAAAGTGAATCAGAGACATATATAAACTGTACAAGCGACACCCAAGAAAAACTGGATTTTTTTTGAGATAGAAAGATAAACAATTTTAAAAAAAAGAAAGATAAGCAATTATATTATGTAACTTTAAAAAAACTCATTTTATTGGGGGCTCTTACAGCTCTTATAACAAGCCATACATCAATTGTAACAGATTTTTTTCAAAGCTATGTATTTAAATGTTTTTTCAAAACAATCTTATCACCTTCAAAGTACTCTCCATTACACTTAATACATTTGTCAAATCTGCTATTCTATTCTTGGAAACATTTTTCAAATTCATTTGTTTGGATGGCTGACAGCACCTCCCTCATTTTTTTCTTCACTTCTTCTATGTCATCAGATCGCTGATCTTTCATGTCCCTCTTCATTCGCAGAAACAAAAGGGGGTTGCACAAAGATCAGGTGATTAAGGTGCATGGGGCAAGAGAGTTATGCTATTTTTTGCCAAAAACTGGTGCACTGAGATGGCTGCGTGAGCAGGTGCATTGTCATGGTGGCAAAACCCGTCCCCCATCTGCCCCAAATAGGCTATTTTTTTTACACACTGTTACACAATCTTTTCAGAACCTCTAAATAGAAAGTTTAATTAACAGTGACCTGGTGGAACGAGTTCCAAATGCACAAATCGACATTTATGTCCATCCAGGAAGTTGATGGGCGTCCAGAATGAGGTCATCAATCGACATTTCACCCCTTGAAATGAGAAAACCACTCATACACTTGAGTTTTTCCCATAGCACTGCCCTTGTTCAAGCTGTGTTCAACATCACTACAGTTTCTGCGGCATTTTTTCCAAGCAGGAAACAAAATTTCACAGCCACACGCTGTTCTCTTAAATCAGCCATCACAAAAAATGAGGTTCAAGAGAAACTGGTTTTACAAAAAATTCACTGTGACCAGGGAGAACCTTCCCAGGTGATGCTCGATGATTGCCTTAGGGAAAAACATGTACTGTGAAAGCTCTGCGCTGCCCAGAGCAATTCTGTTTTTGGGGTATCTTCTCATAGATATGTGAATGGATATTGGTCTTGCACTTAATTCTAGCCCCAGTCTAAGACTGTTGGTTCTTATGGCATGGCCCTGCTTGATGCTCGCCTCCATGGAGAGATCACTGAAGATATGGGTGATATAGCAAAGTGTGGTAAGGAAACTAGATGGTGTCTGGGGTCTTAAAGGCTTGTCTTAAAACAAGCATCTATCTCAATGAGGCATCAATTAAGCCCACATAGAAGGAGCACACCAGCCTATGTGATCCAAGGATTGTAAATAATAGAATGCAAATCTGAAGGAGGGAATGGTATCAGAGTTTAAATTCTGAACACCTTATTTAAGTAAGGCTATGGATAACAGTGGAAACCCAAAATCCATTTGCAGGGTCCCCACACAGATTAAGCCTCTGGTGAGTCCTCTCTTGACTATAGTGGAGGGATGCCTTTTTATCCGACAGAAAGAACATTGCAAAATCAATGATGACAGATGAAGTTAGATTAAAATGTAAATACCATATTATTCTCCCTTTTTACCCATTTATTCTAAAATTATTTCAGTTTTTAAATATTTTTTGCTTTCTTTTTATTGAATTTTTCTTTGTTTTGTTTAGTCATTGTTGATGGGATCTTTTTGTTTGCTTGCTTCCTGTTTGTGTTTTGTATGATTTTCTATATACGAAATCCAGAATAGGAAGATCTAGAGAGACAGTAACAGTATTGATAATCATTGAGGGGCATGGCAGGAGGGATGGAAGGATATGGGGAGCTAAGGACAATGACTATGAGAAACAAAAAAGTTCTGAAATTGATTGTGGTGATGATTGCACACATCTTAATATGATTGAAAAATTAAATTGTACGATATGTGAAGTATATATCAATCAAACTATTAAAAACCCAAAAAACTTCAAGTATTTAACCATTTGTACTTCCTAACAAAAATCCCAAACTGTTGCCATTAAATTTTAAACTGTACTTTAATTTTGAGGGCTAAATTAAGGCTGGCTCAATTTCTGTAGTCTCATTAGTCATATGGGGTTTGTTGTTGATGCCAATTGACTTGCGAACTAGGAAGCTTGTTAAGTTAAAAAGATAAAGACTAGGTAAGACTTGGTAAGTAACATAGGTTCCTAAACTTATCTGGCCTACTGCCTCTGTGTTAGTCTGGGTAGACTAGAGAAAAAAATCCAGGGAGACTCAAATGTGTATAAGAAAGAGCTTTATAGAGAAGAGCAATGGAATATTGAGAAAACATCCCAGCCCAGTCCAGGTCAAATCCATAAATCCAATATCAGCCCATATGTCTATTACGAGTCTATAAATTCTTCTTCAGACTCACGCAACACATGCAATGACACCAAATGTAGATCACAGGCCAGTGGGTGGAAAGTCTGGTGGGTCCAGTGGTGATGGAAGCATCTCAGCCCTGGCATGGGTCTCCACGTGACTCCTCAGCTCCAGGACTCTGGCTCCATCAGTCTCTCAATGTGGCTTGTCAACAGCAATGTCTCCCAGGGAGTCAGTCTGTGTCCCGCCTCCAGCGAGCTATTTTTCTCCTTAGCACCTCCAAATGAAGTCATCAAGCTGCGATCTGATTGACAGGTTAAACTCTACCCTTTCAGTCTTAAGTCTCAAATTGACAACAGATTATGTAACTTCCACAGCCTCCTTTTCAGAAAAATATTACTCAGTACCATACTGGCAGTGAAAAACTTTTATACTGTAGCCTGCGATCCAGGATGAAGAGAAGGTATCTGCTCCCTGAATCATTCCAGCATGCCTGCTCACCACCACCAAGAGGTGGTATTGCCCAGTTTAGGAAACACTGCTTAGTAATATCTACCAAGGGCCACTGGCCAAATCTAATTTGGAGTCAATTTTTGAAAGTAAAGTTTATTTGTTTTTCCCAGCTGGACACCATTTTAATTTAATTTTAATTGTTTAATTGACTTACAATTTATACATCATATAAATGGTCTAAATACATCCAAAAAAGATATGCAATTATTACCACAATCAATTTTGAAAAATGTTCTTCATTTTTAAAAAATTTGTTCATTCTTGTATCTGTTAGCATCTTCTTTCCCCCACAACCTCCCTGACATAAGCCCAAGAAACTATGGATCTAGCTGCCATTTCTGTAAATTTGAAAATAATGATTTT
>NW_022103914.1:4685095-4686648 GCF_000313985.2 Echinops telfairi
AAACCAAAACTATGAGAATAAGTGAAAAAGTATTACTACAAAATAATAGAAACCTTTATTAAACAAAAATATCAAAACATGAACTATTTTTCTCAAAATAAGCCCTGTCTAGGTCTATACGCTTTTGAAGGGCAGTGTTTCTTTCCCTGAACAATTCAGCACTCTTCGTTTACACAGTATCGAAACAGCAGTTTTGTCATTCACGGGGAATCCAAATTGTTTTCTTTCTAAGGGTTCTTTGAATTTGGGGCACAAAAAGCAGGCAATATCTGAGCTGTAAAATGAATGGGATACATTTTTCAACAAAATTCACCCGGGACACCCTTCACTGCTCTCAAAGAATGAGCAGGCCTGTCTTTGATTCAGGCAGGTCTTTGGTGCAATTTTTCTGGTCTTTTTCTTACCATTGCAATTTTAAATTTTCTTAAAACTTCTTGCAAATAACTGCCCATGATTGCCCTTTGAGAAAATCTTTCATGATTATCCAGTTGGAATCCCAAAATTGAGTCACCATAACTTTCTGAGCTGACCTCTATTCCTTAAACTTAGCAGATCCTCTCAGAACCTACTGTTTTGATTGGACTTTTTTTGGAAGGCCCCTACGAGACTAAGACAACTTGGAGAACTTATCTACAACCATCCACTGATTGCAGAAACAGTTTTAAACACAGTCGGTTTGGATAAAGCTGTGCTTGTACGAACTGGAACCTTTGTAACTCTACTTTCTGTACTTTCATATTTACTGTTTGAGCCTTTACAGAAAACGTCTGTTGAAGCCTGCATTAGGTATTCACCAGAAGGGCAATGTCTTTTGCTAAAATACATTTGGCCCAAATTGGTACAGATGATAGTCTAGTCCTTTCATTCGCAGTTTCATGGCTCATTCATTTCCTAAAGTCTCCAACACCAGTCTCAGATTATTCTTAGTGGATCAATTTTAGATTTATATTAAGCATAAAACAGATTTCTATTAGGCATAAAATGTGACAAATGATCGAGATGTGCACTTCAAATTGAAGGCAAACTACAAATTTATGAACTTAAAATTAGATATGTAATAAGATCATATAAACTCTAATCATCTTTATGCATTGAATTAGGAGTATTTAATATTATTTTATCCTAACACTATTTGAGAGATTAATTTTTATTGCTCAAATTTTTGTGTTTCAGTTTCTTGACTTCAACTTTTTTCTTAATATTGAATTTTTGTGTGAATTGTTCTTAATAAGTTATTATAAGACATAGCAAATAAAATTTTTGCCAACATTTTTTCAAAATACCAAATAACGGGTTTTTAAAAATTCGTCACTCACCAAGGAGAGAGACAGCACGTGGTATATCATGAACAGTAACAGAGTCGCAGTGAGAGGACCTGGGTTCCCTGTTCCTGCTTTCCTCACACTCCTTGGGTGACCTTTGCGATGGCATTTGACCGTTCTGAGCCTGGATTTGCTCAGCTCTCAAATATGTGGGTTTGGTTTGCTATTTTTTATTGTTCTTTTTGCTGTTTTCATGTAAGTTTAAAATTTTTGGAAACATTTTAAGATATA
>NW_022103914.1:4687639-4691534 GCF_000313985.2 Echinops telfairi
CATCTTCTAAAATGTTTATAAATTGAGACTGAGAAAGTCTTTAATGTGTAAAGCAGACCAAAGGTGTGCTTCCTCGGGATAATGGCTGGAGGTGACAAGAAAGAAAAGAACTGGGGGTGGTGCTGTTCTTAGCTTTGTTGTGAGGATAACTCAAGGGTGGTCTGGCATGGTCATTAGAGAGTCCTGGAGCCGCGGGAGACCATTAGGGAATTGTTGGGTCTTCCAGGAAAAGGCCTGCCCCAGTATCCCAGCCACATTCAATCAGGATCTGAGAGCAGCTTGTGGGAAGTGATAGATTTCAAAGCCTAGAAGCTGGGAAAACCTTGTTCACGTCTGCTCCCCACAGTTGAAGGTCTATGAAGCATCTTCCCATTTCCACCCCAGCAGGTTCCCTAAGCTCTCGAAGTCACAGTTTCTCATCCGTAAAATACTGATAGAGATGACTGTGAGGTAAGAATGTACAGTTATGAAAGGATTCTCCCTTTTCCGCTGCCTGCTGCTTCTCTGCTTCCTCACTTTTTCTCCACAATGGCTGACAACCCAGGAAAAAAATAATCCTTCCAATTTAGTAAAATAATTGGTAGTCTCTTCTTTAAAAATGCCCCTGAAAGTTTGCCCGTTCACTGGGTTACAGTCTCAGAAACCCACAGAGGGTCGCTATGAGTTAGCATTGCCTCAGTGGCAATGAGTTATATTTTGGTTTTCAGAACTTGTTATAATGCAAATACCATGGTTCCATCTCAGACCTTATAGGGACTCTAGAGGCTGGAGCCCAGGGATCTGGGTTTTGTTTTTGCTTTAAATTTATATGTGCACACCAGAGTTTGAGAAGCACTGCTCTAAACCATTCTTATTTTCTTTAGTGAAGAAAAAGGAAGAAAACAAATAAAAACCCTTCAAAAACAACTACTTAATGCCAAAAAAGAACGTCAAATTGAACTACAGGTAAGAATTGTTTTAGATAAGCAGGACAACACCCAAAGTTACTGAAATAAACTACTTGTGTCTAAAGGCCCTAGTTCTCAAGCAAATAAAAGTTCTATGTGATAGCTATCTTAGTTTCCTAGGGGTGCCTTTACTGTGGGAAATGTGAAGCGAGAAAATAGGGAGCAGGGCCTGGTGCTGCAGAGGTTAAGCACTAGGTGGTTCAAGGGTCGTGAGAAAAAGATGAGGCAGCCTGCATCTATAATGATTACAGCCTCGGAAACCCCCAGGGTGGTTCTGCTCTGTCTGTTAGAGTTGCTATGTGTCAGAATTGACTTAATGGCAACGAATTTGGTTTGGGTTGGGTTTTAACTAGAGAGCTGGATGAAAAAGTTTGCCCAGAATAAACTAGGGAAATGCCAATCCTCAGCCGCTCTTTGTTCTTACTCTGCAGGGTCTGTCCCAACCACGCCTCCCCTCCTTCCTTGACGCTGACACCTCAGACTGGAGAGCCTGTTCTAGATAGAACATTACTCACATCACAGACCTTCTCATGCATGGTGGCAGGCTTAGTGATGTCCTCGGTGTAGTATTTCAAGTACAAAGTGAACTTAATGCGCTTTTGTGGTCATTAGAATCTAACCTCATAGCTAATGTACTTCTGTAAGAAAATGTGTTTAAGTTTTAAACAACTAACTTGCAAAACAATGTTTGGGTTACAACTGAGGTGGTTAAAGATGAGCACTCTCAGGATGACGGACTGTGTGAACTATTTAGAAAATTACCAAATGTGGCTTACTGTTAGGTTTTCATGCTAGCTTTTTGTACGTTTGTGCTTTACAGCAGTGACTCTTTATTGTTGTCTACATAGAAATTGGAAGAACCAATATTTCTAGTATACTTGGAGGAATTGTTTAAAACAAATGAGATCACTAGACTGTCTTCCAAGTTTCGAGCGTTCGTTTTCTGAACAAACGGCTATACCTCTGTCATCGCCCGTTTCCCGTCACAAAGGGTCTGTGATACTGATCTTGGTGTCATCAGCCCTACTAACGCTCTCCGTATCACTTGCATCTTTTGGAAAGCACTTGTCTTCTCGGAGAAGCTTCACAGACACTGGTTTGTGCTTAGATTTTTCTCTCCGGAGTCATTTTTTGGATCAGTGACTCTCCAGGCACACACAAACATGTAGAGGCAGGACCGCTGGGTCACAGAGGATTCCCGTGTGTAACTTTGATCATACCAAACTTTCCAGAGTGCTCCCGCACTCACTGCCATTGAGCCATGCCGACTCAACGCAACCCTATAGACAGGCGAGAGTGCCCCTGTGAGTTTCTGAGACTGTAACTAACTCTTACCCATCTATCACTCCGCATTATTAGTGTCTGAGAATTCCCAGAACTCCACATCATCACAACGTTCATAATGGGATTTTAACTCTTCTGGTGGGTGTGTAAACATGTCTCCGTATGGTTTTAACTGAGGAGCCCTAGTGGCACAGTGGGCTAAGCGTTGAGCTGCTAACTACAAGGTAGCTAACTGTACCACTCGCCACTCCGAAGGAGAAAGACGGGTCTTTCGATTCCCATAAAGAGCGGCAGTCTCAGAAACCCAGAGTAGCAGTCTGCCCTGTCCTATAAGGACACCGGGAGTCGGAACTGACTCGATGGCACTGAGCTTATGGTTTCAACTTGCATTTATGTTTTTAAAACGTAGTAGGAAAACAACAGTTTTATATTTACCTACATGTTTCTTGTTTCTTATACTCTTCATTCCTTCCTGCAGGACCTAGTTCCCATCCAGTATCATAGTCCTTCAACTTGAAGAAAGTCTTTTAGTATTTCTTGCAGTGCACATTCACAGCTGCTGCTTTCTCTTAGTTTTCTCTTGTTGTTTAATGTAGAACTGTTTTTAATTCACCTTCATTCTTGAAGTCGAGTCGGTTTTCGGGGGGTATAAACTTGGAGCTGACGGATATTTGTTAGTACTGTAGGGATGCTCACTGCCTTTAGGCCTCCATTGTTTCTGAGGAGAAGGTCGTGAATTTCCCTTTAGGTCATGTATTGATTTTTTTTCTGCCTGATTTTGAGATTTTATTTTTATCTTTGATTTTCAACATTTGACTAAGCTGTGCCTAGATGTGACTTTCTTCGTATTTATTCTGCTTCAAGGTTCACTGAGATTCCTGAATATTTACATTTGCATCTTTTACAAAACTTGGGAAATCTTCAGCTATGATTTTTTTTCAGTCTCATTCAGTAACTCGGGTTACACCTGTCTCGAACCTTTTGCTATTGTTCTACAGGTCCCCTATTCATTCATCCATTTATTTTGTTTACACTTTATTTTCAGATTGAATAATTTCTGTTAATCTATCTTCAAGTTCAACAACCTTTCATTTATATCTCCCCTCTGCTGCCCGTGGGCTTATCTGGTGTATTCTTCTTTTAGATGTTGCATTTTTTGAAGAGCCTTGGTGGCATAGTGGTTACGTGTTGGGCAGCTAACCCCCAGATCAGCAGTGTGAAACAAGCAGCCGCCCTGTGGGAGGACAGGCTTCCTATCTGAGAGTCACGGGCCTGAAGCACACACGGGCAGTTCTACCCTGTTCTGTGGGGTCACTGTGAGTCAGAATCGACTCGATAGCATTGAGTTTTCTATTGCATTTTTCAGTTTTAGAAATGGAATTTTGTTCATTTTTTAAATTAAATCATTTTAGTGGGGGCTTGTACAACTCTTTTTTTTTTTTTGCTTGTACAACTCTTATCACAAGCCACATATCCATCCATTGTATCAAGCACTTTTGTACATTTGTCTCCCTCATCATTCTCAAAACATTTACTTTCTACTTGAGCCCTTGGTATCAGCTCCTCATTTTGCTTCCTCCCTCCCCGCTCCTTTCTTCCCCATGAACCCTTCAGAATTTATAAATTATTTTCATATCTTACACCGTCCGACGTCTCCCTTCCCC
>NW_022103914.1:4692454-4781152 GCF_000313985.2 Echinops telfairi
CGCACCGCCGTATGAGCGGAGTGTGTTGGGAACCAAGCGCTTAGAAGGGGTGAGGGAGGATTTGGCAAACATTGTAGGCACCCGGTATGTGTGCTTCGGTGGATGGCTAGTTAGGCGTGTGTGTTCATGAGTGTGCATGTGTCCACCCCCACCCCCTGCAATTCACTTGACCGTCTCCTGTTTTTATTTTTAAAAGGGGAAAAACAATGGACACAATGGATGTTTGGATTGTAATAAGAGCTGTAAGAGCCCCCAATAAAATGATGTGATTTTTAATGGGGGAACTTATCCTGTGTTTTCCTTTATTTTAGATGTCTACACTCCTCCAAAATCTGCTTGGTTTTTGTATACTCTCAAATGTTTTTATATAACTGCTTTTAGACTTTTGTCCAGGCTTTAGAGTTATTCGTCAGGGGAGGATACATCTAGCAGGATCTTCTTGGCAGTAGCAGAAGCAGAACTTCTAAGATTCAGGGAGGATTCTGTTCAGTGTTTTTGAGGACCTGAAAGAAGGGTGACGTTTGGAGAGAAAACCAGAGCGTGGCATAAGAGGAAGCTGAAAAGGGCTGCAGGGAGCAGATGTTGGGATGTCGATGAGAAATTCATCATTTAAGAAATCCATCGTCTAGGTCTAAGCTTGTTACTACCGTGGTGAGCTTCTGGGTTTATAGTCTGTTTTGCTTGCTAATGCTATATCTAGTCTGTCCCAGAGTCATACATGGCTTTATGCCGAAGAAGGGTTTCTGAAAGCAGCTGCCTTTCCTCATCCTACTGTCTGGCATGAACAAGAAGTCATCCACTGTGGGAACTGCTGCTGAGGATATTATCAGAACAGGAAGCCAAGGAGTTATTTCCCCATCGGAGCTAGGACTTCTCATTTCCCTGAACATAATTTTCCTGTCTTTTCTTACTTCTTAGCCTTTCTTTGAGAGTGTCTCTTCTAACAGTTTTCTCTCAGTCTTAACAAGCCTGACAACACATTTTTGTTGTTAGGGGTCATCGAATTGGCTTTGACCCATAGTGACCCTGTGGACAACAGAATGAAACATTGCATGGCCGTGCACCATCCTCACAATTGCTGCTGTGCATGAGCCCGTTGATGCTGCCACGGTGTCAATCCATCTCATTGAGGGCCTTCCTCTTTTTCTCTGCCTCTCCACTTTACTCAGCATGATGTCCTTTTCAGGGACTGTTTCTCCTGATAATAAGCCCAAAATATGTGAGATGAAGCCTCACTATCTTTGCCTTTAAGGAGCACTCTGGTGTTGCTTCTTCCAATACACATCACTTTGTCGCTTCAGCAGTCCATGGTCCTTTCAGTAGTCTTCTCCAGCACCACAATCCAAACGCATCCATTCTTCTTTGGTCTTCTTTATTCAGTGTCCAACTCTCACTTGAGTATGAGGCCATGGAGAATACCATGGCTTGGGTCAGGTGCACCCTAGTCCTCAGAATAACATCCTTGCTTTTCAATACTCTAAAGAGGTCTTGTGCAGCAGATTTACCCAATGCAGTATGCCTTTTGATCTTTTGACTGCTGCTTCCATGAATAGTGATAATGGATCCAAGCAAGACAAAATCCTTGACAACTTCAGCCTTTTATCCATTTATCATGATGTCACTCCAGTTGTGAGGACTTTAGTCTTCTTTACAGTGAGTTGTAATCCATACTGAAGGCTGCAATCCTTGATCTTCAACATATTTCATAAAATATAAAAAATATTGGAGTGCTTCCTCCATGATATGTTAACTGCAATTAGTGCCATTATATATCATATTTACACAGCAGCAAGGATGGCGGGGGGTGGGGGGAGAGGGTTGAGAGTGAGAGTTCTCCTCTGTACTCTGTTGTGGTCACACAGCCATAAGATCATGTACCATTTTAGGCATCAGATGTTACAAGAAGTTGAATAGTTGGAGTACAGAGAGGGTAGCCAAGACAGTGAGGTGTGTGGAAACTATTCCACGAGGGAAGATAAGAGGAAAGCAGATGGTTGGCTTGGGAAGAGGGATATTCAAATGGAAACGAAAGCTATGGCTACAACTGGAACTTGAAACCTTAGAAAGCTGTACTTAAAACAAAACAAAACAAATAATAAAAAAAAGAAAGCTGGATTTGATTATCTTCACTGCATCTCAGAATGGGAGATTCTGTTTAGCTCAGTTTATCCATAAAGTCTCATAGAACCAACCATTCTTTGCCATCTCTCTCTCTATATATATATGCTCATTTTAAAATTAGAAAACTATATTTTTTCTTATGAATTTTATCAGTTAATGGACTACATCCCATTTCCAACCCAAGAGGCAGCCTGAAATATGAAACAAGTTCCAACTTCTCCAGACTGTAGCTTCCACAAAATCCAGAAACCAGTCATCTCTTCCCCATTTGTGTTCAATCAGGAAAGCAGACGCTCCTATTAAAGAAACCTTTGGCACAGGATTTTGTGGACAGCCATCAGCACCTTACTAACTCTCATTGGTTGACTGCTTCTTTCCATGATTAAGTCTTCTCTGAATTCCAGTAACAAGTCCAGGAGTCCAGCCCTGAAGGCAGTTTGGGAATTTGGAAGTAAAGTTTTGTCTGCCTTGAAAACCCACAAACATGCTGTGTTAGTCCACAAACTTCAATCATGGGGAAAGCTCCAGACAACACGGACACCAGGGTTATGACGCTGGCTGGTGGTGAAGGCATAGGCTTTCTTAATGAAAATCTTTAAAAGAATCCAAACAAATACAAACCCACTGCTTCTAGATTATTTGTTGCCCACTGAGAAGATGAGGAAATAGAATGACACTTCAACTTACTTGTTAGTGTATGCTTTTATCATAGTTTTTACTATTACTAGTGTGTCGGTAAGATTTTTTACCATCATTAGCCAGGTTGCATAATTGTTAAGCAGTTGACTGCTAATCAAAAGGCAAGCAGTACCCCCCTCCCCCCGCAAGAAATAAAATAAAGGTCAGCAGTCCTACCCTACCAGTGACTCTTCAGGAGATACCTGGTGATCTGTTCCCATAAAGATCACAGCTTAGCAACAAAGCCTACATGGAAGAAGCACACCAGCCTGTGTGATCACGAGGTACCAAAGGGATCAGGAATCAGGCATCAAAGAACAAAAAATCTTACCACTGTGAAGAAGGGGGAGTGCGGAGTGGAGACTCAAAGCCCATCTGTAGGCAACCAGATATCCCCTTACAGAGGGGTCATGGGGAGGAAATGAACCAGTCAGGGTGCAGTATAACACCAATGAAACATGCAACTTTCCTCTAGTTCTAGTTGCGTCCCTCCCCCTTGCCCCCCCCACCCCGCCCCTATCATGATCCCAGTTCTACCTTACAAATTCGGCTAGACCAAGGATGTACACTGGTACAGATAGGAACTGGAAACACAGGGAATCCAGGACGGATAAACCCCTCAGGACCAATAATGAGAGTAGCAATACCAGGCGGGTAAGGGAAAGGTGGGGGGAGAAAGGGGGAACCAATCACAAGGATCTACATATAATCCCCTCCCTGGGGGGGCTGGACAACAAAAAAGTGGGTGAAGGGAGACATCGGTCAGTGTAAGACGTGAAAAAATAATAATTTATAAATTATCAAGGGTTTGGGAGGGAGGGGGGAAAATGAGCTGATACCAAGGGCTCAAGTAAAGAAAATGTTTTGAAAAGGATGATGGCAACAATGTATAAATGTGCTTGACATGATGGATGTATGGATTGTGATAAGAGCTGTCTGAGCCCCCAATAAAATGATTTAAAAAAAAAAAGATCACGTTAGGAAATCTTATGAGGCAGCTCTACTCTGTCCTACAGGGTTGTTACGAGTCAGAATGGACTCAGTGGTCCACAACAATCGCCTCACTATAAACATAAGTTGTGTAGAACAGCAGCAATGGAGGAGGGAGCTCAAGTAACCATTGATCCATGGCGACAGCACCAAAACCAGATGCCTTTGGCTGGCACTATGTGACCATAGACCAATGTTGTGTGACCTTATAAATGAGTATAGCATGTAGTATCTTCTGTTTTCCACAGGCAGAAAGGCCCGACATTGTAACTCTGTATTTCTGGTCTTTATCATGTAGCTTGGTTGGTCTTGCACTCAACCCCTGACCTTGTTCTGACTGATACTGGCACTTCTCCATCATCTCTTTGTATAGCTAGAGTCAATTTGATGTCTGAATATTCCATCTGATGAGGTCTACATATATAGTCACAATTTTAGTTATTGGAAAAAGATTTGGAATGAAGAGGTCATTGGTGTTGCAAAATTCTATCTTGCAATCTCTGGCCTCGTCTCTATCAATAGGCAGGTAATCCTTTGTTTGCAACTTTCACATTTCAAACACCAGTAATTATCAACATATCTTAAGTACATGTTTGATCAATTTCAGACTATAGAAGTTTGTAAAACACCTTGCATTTCTTCCATCTTTGGCATCCCTAGTTGGTGTATAAATTTGAAAGATAGTCATAGTATTTGGACGTCCTTGTAGAAGTATAGATGTTATTCTATCATTGCCAGCATTATACTTCAGGGTAGACCCTGAAATCTTCCTTTAGGTGGTGAATGTGGCATTATTCCTCTTCAATTCTTCATTCCTGGCATAATAGACCATAAATCTTAAATAACTGGAATGAAGTCTCATAATTATCTAAGAAATCCAATAAATACTTACTTTTGTGCACATTCCTTCACCACTACCCCAATGCACTATATATTTTTCCTATCCAGAAAAGACTGTATGCTATTCATCCAACCTTTAAACATGATTTTTAATAAAATATGTCTAAGCAAGTAAAACGTTTTCAAATTTTTTCTGGTTATCTACCTCAATTTTTAAATATAAATATTTGTCAAAATTTAAAGTATATTGACTTTGTAGGTTCCATCAGCATATTGTTGACCTCCTTGTTTGGGTAACCTTCATACCCTGCGTTGGTCCTCCCTTCCCTTAAAACTAGTAAGAAGGGTGAGAATGGTCCTCAGTGGGTATATGAGAAACCCCAATAAATTCCAATTCCTGAAAGAAAAAAAAGGTCTACACATCTTTATATTCTTTAAACCACATTTCTTTCACTAAGCACCCTGAGGATAGGAAACATGTCTGCTTAGATCGTCACTACTTAATTACCCAGTACCTAGCTCAGTGCCTGGTACAAAATAAATATTTTCCTCATGAATATTGAGACCTCAACATTGCAGAACATTTTGTAGCTTTCAGTTGTCACCTATGTTCTTCATCCCTGTATCGCTCTCTGAGATGGTTTAGTCGGAGTAGACAGACATGTCTACAGAAGAAAAGACTTGGAGAGGTTCAGTGAGTTGACCAAGTCACACCACGAGTGACTTTTCATTCGGAGATAGTACTGGAAATCTGGCTGCAGATGGCCAAATGTCCCTAGGAGAGAACCTCACCGTCCGGATTCTTAGAACAACCTGTTGTCTTTCACTTTCACTTCTACTGTCCATCGGCGCAGGCCAACATTTCCATAGGGTGATGATGTACAAGATGGTCGATTCATAAAATTCAAAGATGAACTTAAGGCCACAGCCCAAATTAAAAGAAGGCACAATGAATTTTTAATTTAGAAACCTGGTCTTTCCTCCACAGAATCGGAATGAATATATCGCTCACCTCAGGGACCAGCTCCAAGAGATGAAGGCCAAAACCAACATGGAGAATTGTTATATGAAGAAAAACACGGAGCTACAGATCACCCAGACCCATAAAAAATGTGCCAGAGCAGAGGAACAGCTGCTGGATGAGATTGAGGTAACTCTTGCTACTTTAGGAAAGAGCTCCTGGCTAGGACTTAAATTGCCCCTCCGATTTGGGCTCAGCTAATGAAGGGCCAGGGAGAGGGAGATGTTCCTGTTTTTGCTCTCTCTTCAACAGCCCCAGGACTGGAGGTTGAAAATAAAGAGTGAACCAGGCTTTACGTAAGTGGAAGCAGAGTCTGATGAGCAGCTGGGGCCTGTGCCTCTTGCTTCGTTATAACAACCCTGGAAAGCAGTTGTGCTCGCCCTGTTGTCTCTTGGTCACTTTACCTCGCTGTATTTTATAAAACCACTAGCCATTGTTCTGGGTAATTTATAGGGAAAAGGGCAAAGCAAGATGCTTAGTTTTGGCTGTTGCTTGCTTACCCAACTGATACCTTTTGTTAGCAGATGCAGGCGAAACAGCTAAACAAAGTTCAGGTAGAAGAGAAGAGGGAATGCTATCTTCCAGCAAAGATCAGTCAGGCGTCCATCTCAGTAGCAAGCGTCACCTCTCTGTCAGCATCCTCTGCTCTGTTCAGAGCTTACCCCCAGGTCTAGCTGAAGACCATGGCACCAACTTTTCCTTGCTCTCTGGAGGGTCCTTTCCGAGGCCCAAGAACACTGTTCCCTTGCAGCTTTATTTCACTCCTTAAAAGGACATCACTTCCCAGAGGTCAGGGAACTTGTTTTTATCTGGCCCAGCAGTATTTGGTAACATGAATTGATGTCAACTGAACTGTCACAGCTTATCTTATTTTAAACGGTTAGAAGCTCAGCTTATCTCATAGCTTGAGAACTTCTAACTTCTGATCCCCAACCCTGCCAGGAAGCACATACTCCTGATGTGTCTTTGCCATCCTTGCAGAAGCTAAGGATGAAAACTGAAGAAGAGAACCGGATTCATATGGAGATCGAAGCTTTCCTTAAAAAGGAGCAGCAGGTGGGTCCCAAGAACCTCTATCTCCTGATGTTTAAGATGCCAAACTCATTGCCCTCGACTCAACTCCAACTCATTGTGACCCTAAAGGACAAGGTGGAACTGCCCCAGGGTTTTCCGAGACTTTAACTCTTTATGGGAGTAGAAAGCTTCATCTTTCTCCCACCGAGTGGCTGACAGTTTTAAACCGCTGACCTTGTAGTTAGGAGCCCAACACAATACGCTATGCCATGAAGAGCCAAAAATAAAAATGTTTTTAACGAAAGAAAAATCAACCACAGGTCCTCCAGCCTGTAGAACTCATGGTAGCCTGTTTTCTTTGAAATAGATCCATATGGAAAAATATTTCATATAACTGATTTGAGTGCAGGTAAAATTTTGTCTTCTGATTTTGAAAGTTCACATTCTACCCCTATGCCTATATTGCACCATAGTTGTAATTTTAAAATAAACGTGGTTTTTTTAATGATGAAAATAGCGTATTCCCACTTAAGGCAATATTTCCTTAAAGACAGGAGGTGTTGTGGCGCGGTGGATTAAGCCTTGGACTGTTGAACGAAGGCCAGCCACTCAGAGGGAGGCAGTGGAGCAGTCTGTGACTGTACAGCTTCGACTCCATAGAATAGTGCTACTCAGTCCTGCAGGGTTGCTATGAGTTGGAGTTGACTCAAAGGCTTATGGCTTCACTCATATTATTACGGTATCTTCACTAAATAATTTAAAATAATTGTATAGCATTTCTCCCTCCCCACCAAATATTTTGGTTGTTTTCAGTTTAGTTGTTATGTAATTAAAGCTTCATTTTCCTTCACTGCAATTATTACTAAGAGTAAATCTTGATCATGAGATGGCTGTCAACAAGCCAAGTATTTTGCTATTATTAATAAATCCTTTGAATATTTTCTAATCTACACTACCCACAGCAATGTATGCAGGCACTAATTTCACTCTCTCTTTACCAGTTCTGACATGTTAAATATTTTTAAAATTCTGCTAACTTAATGGGTTATTTTATATTGCATTTTTTCCTAACAAATAGAACTGAGCATTTCTCCATGAACTTATTTATTTCCTCTTGTGTGAATTATATGCAACAGAAATTATTTTAATTAACATTTCTAATTGTAATATCAACCCAAGCTACACCTATAATATAGCCAAGTTTAGACATATGTCTAAGTTCAGGGAGATCCTTTCAGAATATCCCTGTTGCATATCCAGCTTACTTATAACATAGACGGCCTTTGAAAAAACTAACACATTTTCCATAAACAACTTCAAATTTAAGGGAAGAATTTCTAGATGATATTTTAAAAACTGATAGGCTATTTGACTCAGCTGTACCCCTGCACTTCACCTTGTATACTTTGCATGGGTTGTCAGGAGAGGACCAGTCCCTGGAGAAGGACATCATGCTTAGTAAAGGAGAGGGGCAGTGAAAAAGAGGAAGACGCTTGACAAGATGGATTGACACCGTGGCTGCAACAATGGGCTCAAACATAAGAACAATTGTGGGGATGGTGCAGGCCCAGTGTTTCATTTTGCTGTGCATCAAGGTCACTGTGGGTCAGAACTGACTCCATGGCACCTCAAAGCAATGACGACTAACAGCCCCTGCACTTTCAGAATCATGTATCCTGCCACCTGTTTTCAGTGTTTGGGATGCATAGCATGTAACAAACCCCAGCCTATTGTCATCGAGTTTTTTCCAAGGCTGTCAGTCTTGACCGGAGCACAGTTTCATTATTCTCTGAGTAGCTGGGGTGGCTGAACCACTGGTTGAGCGCTCAACTGTTTGCATCACCAGGGTTCAACACTTGGTGCTTTGCTTCTGTAGCCTAAGAAAATCCCATGTACTCTTGTCACTGAGGTCCCTGTGACGGCATTTAACATGCAACTTCTGTAACCAAAAACATACATGTTAATAGTGTGTGTGTGTGTGTGTGTGTGTGTGTGTGGTGGGGTATTTTTTTAATATAAATAGTATAGTATATATACTGTTCCAGATTCCATTAAATTTTTTTCTTTGGGGAGAGAAAGGGGGGAGAAATGGGGAACCAATCGCAAGGATCTATGTATAACCCCTCTCCCCAAGGGGACAAATAACAGAAATGTGGGAGGGAGACAGCAGATGGTGTAAGATATGAAAACAATAATAATTTATAATTTATCAAGGGTTTACAAGGTGGGAGGGGGAGGGAGGGAAAAAAGAGGAGCTGTTACTAAGGGTTCAATAGAAAGCAAATGCTTAGAAAATAATGATGTCAGCATATGTACAAATATGCATGATACAATTTTGTCAGTGGACATTCAGATTGTTTTATCAGTGGACATTTGGATTGTTCCAAAATTTTGGCACTGTAACAATTCTGTAGTCAATACTCTTGGCCATGTCTTTAAGGGCACAGTGATCAGAAGGCTAGCCATTGTTGCGTACTAATCAAGTTTCCTTATGTCCTCTCATA
Organism: Echinops telfairi; assembly: GCF_000313985.2. NCBI lineage: Eukaryota > Metazoa > Chordata > Mammalia > Afrosoricida > Tenrecidae > Echinops > Echinops telfairi. The sequence continues at coordinate 4,701,623 of NW_022103914.1, forward strand.
TGGGGCCTGATGCCTTTTCAGTGAGCTTATTTGGATTGCCTAGGTAGAAATCATATTGATTACAAAAGAATAATTTTATATCTTCCCTTTCATTGCTTATATGTCTATTTCCATTTCCTATTGAATGGCTACATTAGATAGTAATGGTGATAATGAGTCATCATTTTCCTCTCCTTGGTTTGCATTCCAGTCAGGGTTACGTTTGAATCACAGACGTGCTAAGTTTCTCATGTACACACGGGAGCACTCATTGGGAGAGAATGGTGCCATGTTCTGACCCACAGTGCTCTTGTGAACAGAGGAACTAAACACTGCCCAGTCTTGCGCTGCCTTTGCAATTGTTCCTGTGTTCTGAGCCCACTGCTGCAGCCGCAGCCTCAATCCCCTCCTAGAGGACCTTCCTCTTTTCCCCCCCGCCCCTCCACTGCCAAACAGGATGTCCCTCTGCAGGGACTGGTCTCTCCTGACAACACATCCAAAGTATGTAAAACGAAAGCCCTGCCATCCTTGCCTCTATGGGGCCCTCTGGCCATACTTCTTCCGACAAGATAGGATTGTCCTTTGAGTGCAGTTCATGGTACTTTCAATATTATTCTCCAGCACCACAATTTAAATGTATCAATTCTTCTGTCTCCGTTATCCAGTGTCCAACTTTCACACGGATATGAGGTGATTGAAAATACCATGGGGTGGGCCAGTGCACCCTAGTCCTCAGAATAACATCCTTGCTTTGCAATACTCTATAGAAAGGTCTTGTGCAGCAGATTTACCCAACACAGTGCATCTTTTGATCTCTTGACTGCTTCTTCCATGAGCACTGAATATAGATGCAAGCAAGACACAATCCTTGACAAAACCTATCTTTTCTCCAAATCATGATGTTACCTATAGTGCCAGTTATGAGGATCTGTTCGTCTCTGTGACTCAATACCCCCGTTCGCTTTCCCTAGCTACTCTACAATAAAGAGGAGTTGATCTTTCTGACATTCACTTTGAAATGTTCCTTCTTTTCTGTTTTTTAATGACCTTTTGTTATCTTCATGAATGGCATTCTTTATGTCCTCCCACAGCTCAACAGGTCTTCTGTCATTTGTGTTCAATGAGCTAAGTCTGTTCTTGAGATAGGCTCGAAATTCAAGGTCATAGTTTGGCTCTCATGGACTTTCAAAAAATTTTATTCAGTTTAAAATTTGGCAGCCAGTTATTTGGCCAATTGACTGGAAGAGATCCCTATTTCTACCCAGTCCAAAGAAAAATGACCTAACAGAATGTTTAAATTATAGAACAGTATCATTGATATCACATGCTAGTAAAATTTTGCTGAAGATCTTCCAACAATGGTTGCAGTAGTACATTGATAAGGAGTTGTTAGAGGTTCCGGCCAGATTCAGAAGAGGACATGGAACAAGGGATATCATTCCTGATATCAGATGGACTGTGGCTGAAAACACAGTATACCAGAAAGAAGTTTACTTGTGTTTTATTGATTATGCCAGGCATTTGACTGTGTGAATCACAACAAACTATGAATAATCTTGAGAGGAATGGGAATTCCTGAATACTTCATTGTGCTCATTCAGAACTTGTACAAGAGGCAGTGTACAAACAGAACAAGGAACTAATACATGATTTAAAATAAGAAATGTGTGCAACAAGGTTGTATTCCCTCACCATAATTATTCAATCTGTACGCTGAGAAAATAATCAAAGAAATGGATTTATAAGAAGAAGAATGCGGCATCAGGATCAAAGGCTTATTAACAACCTGTGATATGCAAATAATACCATGTTGCTTGCTGAAAGGGAGGAGGACTTAAAGCACTTGATGAAGATTAAGGATTGCAGCCTTCGGTATGGATTACAACTCAGTATAAAGAAGACCCAAATCCTCACAAGTGGACCAATAGGTACTATCAGGATCAATGGAGCGAAGGCTGAAGTTGTCAAGGGCTTGGATCCACAATCACTGCTCATGGAAGCAGCAGTCAGGAGATCCAGAGACAATTTGCATTAGGTCAATCTGCTGTCCAAACCTCTTTTGCAGCTGTTTCTCCTCACCTTGAGTCAGGCGCCATCAGTAAATGATGGTCCTGAAGGCTCCACTCCCACGGGCTTCACCTGACAAATGTCACCACTGTCAACTCAACTTCGAGAATCAGCTCCGCGGTCACAGTGTGCGTGTTCTCTGTCCCCAGGGCCCATCCTCCGGCACTACCTCTGACATTGTTCTGCTTCCAGTCATCGGGCCTTCAGTATCTGGCTAGCTTCCAAAGCTGAGCATAAGGTTTTCCTGTGAAAGGGGGAGCCAGATCCTTCTTCACGGTCTGCAGCTAGTCTGGAAGCTCTGCTGAAAGCTGCTCACTTAGGTGAGCCTGCTGGTAGCTGGAATACCAGTGACACAGCTCCCAGCACCACAGCACACAAGAGCCACAAGATTGTGACAAACCAAACCGACGAGTGGTGGTGGGAAAGAATGGGACCTTGAAACTTTCAATGAGAACACATGGTGAAACTACAACTTTGGGTCCCCAAGTCACTCTGAGTCTCCTGTGTTAGTAGAATTAGCTTGCCTTCCTTTATCTAATGAAACTCATTGTTCTTAGCCTGAAAATCCTGGGGTAACTTCATGGGCAGGTTCCTTTTAAAGGGATGCTCGTTCTCAAGACCCCGGAAACCACCCCTATTGCCACTGGATCCATAATTAGGGTCAAATCTCAGCGTGCTCCAGGGAGATTTGTACAACTAAGAAAAAAAAATAACTTCTATGCCAAAAGAATTGCAAGACTTTTCTAGTATACGAGGAGGTACCCCTCCAAAAATGGAATTTATTTTTTCTTTCTTTTTTTGTTGATATTTTATGTTCAGATTTATTTACTTGTATTCTTCTTTTATAGTCTTTTTTTTAAAAAAACAACATTTTATTAGGGACTCATACAACTGTTATCGTAATCCATACACACATCAATTGTGTAAAGCGCATTTGTACATCATTCTCAAAACATTTTCTCTCCACTTAAACCCCAGACATTAGGTCCTCATTTTCCCCTCCCTCCCCGCTACCCCCTCCCGCATGAGCCCTTGCCGCAGAAACTCTTGTGATATTGAACTCAGTTCACAAGGACAGCACTATGGGAAAAACTCAAGTGTACAAGTGGTTTTCTCATTTTCTCGCCTGGCATAATCAATAAAACACAAGTAAACCTCTTTCTGGTATACTGTTTATAATTGGTATTTTGTCATATCTTGCCCTGTCCGATGTCTCCCTTCACCCACTTTTCTGTTGTCCGTCCCCCAGGGAGGAGGTCACATATAGTTCCTTGTAATCAGTTCCCTCTTTCCTACCCACTCTCCCTCTACCCTCCCAGTATCGCCACTCACACCACTGGTCCTGAAGGGATCATCTGCCCTGGGTTCCCTGTATTTCCAGTTCCCATCTGTACCAGTGTACCTCCTCTGGTCCAGCCAGACTTGCAAGGTAGAGTCCGTATCATGATAGTGGGGGTGGAGGCGGGGAGGAAGCATTTAGGAACCAGAGGAAAGTTGTATTCAAAGCACGGCATGTTTCCAGTCAATGCTCTTTTTGCTGGTCAGCCAGAACCTGAGGCACAAATTTCACAGGGACCCTTCTCCCAAATCTTCTGTTAAAATTCTCTGAACAGAGCTCTAAGATCATCCAGATAATGTCCCCATCTCTTCAATGGTCCATCATCGGTCTTCAAGCACAAGTGCATGAATTGACATTTTTATCCGTTCAGGAAGTTGATGGAAGTCCAGAATGAGGTTTGTTATCAGTCAACATTTTACCTCTTTTGAAACGAGAAAACCACTTGTACACTTGAGTTTTTCCCATAGTGCTGTCCTTGTGAACTGAGTTCAATATCACAAGAGTTTCTGCGGCATCACCCCCACCCCCACCCAGCAAGAAACACAATTTCACAGCTGCATGTTGTTCTCTTAAATCGGCCATCACAAAAAATGAGGTTCAAGCAAAACTCTTTTACAAAGAAATTCACTTTGACCAGAGAGAACCTTCCCGGGAGATGCCACTGGGTGCACCAAGTCAGAGTAAATTGCTCAGTGCTCACCTAGTGGGAAAAATATGTACCATAAAAGCTCTACCCACCAGAGCTTTTTCTGTTTGTTTGTTTTTTGGGAGGGTACCCCCTCATATTGGCAGAAACCAGGGAAAGGTATGGAAATGGATTCTAAGAGTGTTGACTGTTGAAAGTCAACTATAACGCTAGTTTGGGCTGAATTCATTAACATAGAATTCAAACTAGAAATCTTGTATAGACCGTGTAGCTAGATATGACTCTTAACAGTTTGGTTAATTAGATGAAATATGAACTCAGTATGGCCTATGTTTAATGTGGAGGAGATGCCAAAGTTTCCCTGATATGATGTGGAGGAGAGACTCTAATGATTTAGGGAGATACCATGTCAGGGTGGGTTTATTGTTTGCAATTTGCATTTCTCCCTCTCTCTGTCTCTACCATAAACTAGATTCCATAAAGAGCTCTAGAAGACGCTCATTTTACTAAGACTTGAAGAAATGTTATTGAGGGAAGCACCTCTATCCTTGAAAGGCTCTGTAGTGGCTCCTCTTTGTAGGCCAGGGTCATGAGGAGGCACATTGTCCCTGAGATGATTCCAATGGTGATGGGCTCCTACAGTGCCAGAGATCAAGTGATCACACTACACTACCAGAGTCAAGGTGGGCACATTGACCCTGGCAGTACTACTACCCTGTTTCCCCAAAAATAAGACAGTGTCTTATATTAATTTTTGCTCCCAAAGATGCACTAGGTCTTATTTTCAGGGAATGTCTTATTTTTCCATGAAGAAGAATACGGTACACATTTATTGTTGAACAACAAAAAAGGAAATTTATTACCTGTATACGGTACGGTAGTAGTTGTCATCACAAACCAGCATAACCAGACAAACTGTGAATCCCACAGTATCAAGAATTTCTTGTTACTACCATTATTTCCATGTACAACAATCTATGGGTACATTTACTCATTTATTCAATGACAGACATGTCATCATCTTCTGGATCATCATCATAGCAATCCAAACCCTTATTTTCGAGGAGGTCTTATTTTCTGGGGGATGCCTTATATTTCAGTGAGAGGCAAAACTGTAAGTAGGTCTTATTTTCGGGGATGTCTTACTTTCCGGGAAACAGGGTAATCTGAATGTCTTGACCCAAAAGGATTTTAGCAATGTATATGCTCCTATAACCACTTAAACTATGATATCCCTTAAAACAACATAGATGTACAACAGACCCATTAAAGCATTGTAGAATCTACATAACTGGAGAAAAGTCAGATCTGGCAGCCTAAGACGTGATTTTTGTCACAACAGTGGAGAGTTAGGGTCTTTCACCCAGTTTCCAGAACTACGTCAATTCAAAACCCAGAGAGCTTTGATTGAAAGGATTGGTGGGCAGAGGGGGTCAGGATGGACCATGCAGCTTTGCTGTAAATATATGCTGATAAGGAAATATAAGCATTCTCCAAGGGAACGTGTGGCATTTACTAGAGAGAATGTGCACTGAGGAAAAGAAAATGCCCACACTTTTGCGACATTACTGAACACTGGCTCTGAATATATCATAATTTCAGGAAACCCAAAATCCTACTGTTGCCTTTTCATCGAATGGTAATGATCATGGTTAAGTGATAGATGCAGCCTTAAATCTCACTCACGATGGGCCCATTTGTGTCTGCAGATCGACACTGTTGTTATTTCCCAGTTCTGGATATGTAATTGGAATAGTTATACTTAACAACTGGCAGGATTTCTGAATTAGTTCTCTGACTCATGGGATGACGGCTATTATGGGAGTAAGGGGCTAACTTGAAACCTCTGGAATTTTCTCTGCCTACCACAATCAGGTCACCATGAGTCAGAACTGGCCCGACAGCAGTGAGTATGTTGACCAAGGTAGTATGCCAGAAGCCTGGGTGCAGCAGTGTACTGTACCCATGGAGGGATGGAAGAGACGAGGGCCACCCTCGAAGACTTAAAAGAAGCAGGTGGGTGGGGGTAATGCTTATCACATCCCCGCATGCTATGGGTTTAATTGTATCTCTTCTCAGAATAATGTTTGTATAGTAACTGCTGAGTAGACAGGGAGACCTGGGAGCATCGTCGTTACGTGTTCTACTCTGACCGGTAGGGTTGCCAGGAGTCAGAATCGACTGGACGGCAGTGAGTTTATTCCTGTGGACGCGATCCCGTTTGTGAGTAGAGTACTTTGTTATGTTAATGAGACAATATTGGTGCAGGGTGTGTCTGAAATGTACATACTTTTGAGGTCTAAAGAGAGTAGGCTAGAAGCAAGCACAAGTATGGAAAAGAAATGTCACATGGAGATTGTGATGCCTTAATCAATGTTCTCTATTTTACCTCTAGGTTCTAATATCCATTGCAAGGGCTATCCAGAATTGACAGACAAAATTCATGATGAAAAAGTTTATTAAGAAAGTTACCCAGTTGTTATGCCAGTGAGAAATGCTAGGATAGTTATTGTTTTTTTAATAGTTTTATTAAGGGCTCATACAACTCTTATCACAATCCATACATAGGATAGTTGTGTATCAGGACACGTTACAAAGTTCTTTCAAGCCTCTAATAAATGTCCAAAGGGGCATCCCACTCTGTAAGCCTCAGCCCACAGGCATTCAGATCCACTTCTGTGGGTCAGGAAGCCCAACACCACCAATTCAGTGCCCAGAGGCACTCTGCAAGCCAGCCTCCTACACAAGAGCGCCCAGCTTGCCTTGCTCCCTGGAGTGGAAAGGCCACCACTCTGTTTCCCGCTCTGCCTCCTGGTTCTGCTGCTGCTCCTCTGAGGCTGTCACTGTCTTCTGGGTCCAGGAGGTTCGTGGGCAGAGGTCTTAGGTCCAGAAGGCACGCTCCACCCTGGCTCTTGCTGGTAATGAGATCCCTCTCCCTGCTTCTCAGAGGGCTCTTTCTACATGCAGGGATGGCACTGCAGGGAGGCCTAGACCCAATTACTCCCAGGTGATTCCTATCATATCTCCCCCCACTTTCTTACCAGATGTGGCCAGGCAAGGAAAGGTCATTCAGTGGGAGTTAGAGACTTGGGCTAGAAGAGCACCATTAAATAATTCACCGACCTGCAGAACTGCCAAGAAACCCAGGAATGCTGGGGCCAGTGACGCAGACAAGGATTTTCTTCCAAAGAGAGAGAGAGAGAGTGAGTGAGTGTGTGTGTGGGAGGGGAATGGTGGAGAGAGAGGGAGGAGAAAGGGGGAGAAAGGGAGAGGAAAGGAGAAAGAGAGGAAAAGAGAGACCGTCTTCCCTTTAGTGCTGATGTTCTGTAGCCTCTGAAACTTTGAGAGAATAACAGATTTGTTCATAAACGCACTCACCTGTATTTCTGTTGCCCAGATAGCAAGGATAATATGAGGCTCACCTGTCCAGCCTATGCAGAAGTATCTTGACGAATGGCCCTTGAGTGTTGTAAATATAATCAGGTGGTGACTCCAATTTCAAATATAATACTTTTACTGAAACAAATGATGGGAAAAGGCAAACAATGGAGAAACTGGGGACTGTGTCAGCCAACAAGGATCTCCTTCCTTGGCTGTAGTCAAACTTAGTGGTGAGGCCATACTACTCCCTGGGTGTACCGCACATACCCTTGGCAGCCTGCCCTGAAATCAGAAAGGAGGCACACCTGAACCGAGGAGAGAAACCCCTCCTACCATGTCCTTCCTGCACCCTCTACTGACAACGCCTAGCATTGTGCCAGCTGGCAATTGAGACTGTCTACACAGCATCCAGTTTCATAAGGCAGGGCATGAAGGGTGAACGGAGCTGAGAGGCAATAAACCAGTCACTGGCACATCTGGAGACAAACTACAAGAAGCATGAGGTTTTCCTCTAGGTTTCTGGCAGATAGTCGCTCTCCAACTAAGGGAGTCTCCTTTCAGTCTTACCTTGCTAAAATTTTCCCTTGTTGAATCATCTTTAAATGCTTGGGCTAATCCTACTTGGTCATCAAGTCTTTTTTTATAGACTGCTTCATTGGATCTATTGATTTTTAAAGTTTGTATGTATGTCAGATGAGCCTATGGATTATATTTTTTGTTCTGCTTTGTCATGTCATGGTGCTATCAGTTAGGCTCTTATCTCTGATTCATGGATAAGTGAGCTGAGCCTTACAAGTAGACTTAGTTGAGTGGCCGAGTTGGGATCTGAGCCTAAGCCGTGTGCTGCCTGCGAGCCTATACTGGCCCGTTTACTATTGCAGTTCCAGATCACTGTTTGTTGCTAATATATGTTACGTGTTACTCACCTAACTGCACTTTTGGCTAGCACCCTTCCATGTCTTGGAGCTGCCACATTCATCTTGCTGGGTTACAGCGCACCCTGGCTAGGTCGGCGGGTATGGACGTGGGGGCACGTGCATGATCTTCCAGCAGCTGGAGACGCTGCACCCTGTGGACTACGACCTAGTGCTGCCAGCTAGAACCCTCCAAGGCCGCTGCTTCTTTTTAAAAAAGCAAAACAAAAGACAGAAACATTTTACCAAAGTCCTGCTGTTTGTTCTTTAAAATTTTAATAGATCATTTTATTGAGAGCTCTTACAGCTCTTAATAATCCATACATCCATTGTATGAAGCACATTTGTACATATGTTGCCCTCATCCTTTTCAAAACATTTTCTTTCTACTTGAGCCCTTGGTATCTGTGAGGAACAGAAGGATTTCTCTTAAATTGTCTCCCCAAAATATATGCCAGACTTAGCTTGAGAATAATTGTTCACTAGGCAGCGAAAGTAGATCAGAGGTTATTCTCCCTAACATCAACCATCAAGAATGGATTGGGAGTCATTCTCACTGAGAGGTATCAGCTGTCTAGATCAAGCAGACACCACTGCTTATCCCACAACAAATAGGGCCCATTCCTTTCTGTTATTGTTCCCTCGAAGCAGTACCCATAGGCAAGCCCGGGACCACTCTAAGATGACTAAGCTTAGGCTACTATCTTGCCACACATGCCCCCCTATTCCCTCCTCTTACTATTGCACGTTCACCCCTAGGTCACCCCCTTCCTATTGCTTGTATTGCTTATGTTACAACCCCTCTCTATGACGTAAGTTGTTATCTGCTATCGGGGGGCTTGCATGCTTCCTAGGATAGTAATTGCCTGCTTTATTGTATGAGACACCAGAATGATCAAACCTGTTCAAAGATGAATTGTACTGCCCTTCTTTGTGATGCATAATGCTGTGATGTATCCCCCTAAAGTAATATGATGCGTGGTTAGCAATAAATAAGGCGGCTCCCAAGAGGTGGCTGGCCGAGGGTGGCTGAGGAAGGAGGGCTGCTCCCATGAGGGCGGTGGACAAGAGGGAGGCGGCTCCTGCTCTGGCAGCCAGGTTCCCCCCACGAGGACCACCAAGCGGGGCGGAGGTGAGCAATGTTACCATGTAATATGTCTGACTGTATTATTGTATTATCTCTCATGCTCTCGATGACTTTAATATAATATTTATATATCTCAACCGTACAATTGTGCATTACTGAACCCAGAAGTAGTATTACTGAACCAGTGAGTTCAAGCAGCAGGTGGGGGCTGGCACCCCACTCACTCCCCAGCGCCATTTTTAATTTAACACTACAGGTATCAACTCTTTTTTCCCTCCCTCCCTCGTGAAGCCTTGATAAATTATAAATTACTATTATTTTCATATTTTATACCATCCGTTGTCTCCACCTATGTTTCTGTTCATCACCCTGGGGGGGGGTGTTATACATTATTTGGATTGGTTCCCCCTTTCTCCCTCCACCTTTCTCATACCCTCATGTTATCGCTACTCCCATTACTGTTCCTGAGGGGCTTATCTGTCCTGGATTCTGTGTGTCCAGAGCACTTATCTGTACCAGTGTACATGCTCTGGTCTAGCCGGATTTGTAAGGGAGAGCTGGGGTCGTGACAGTAGAGGGGTGGTGGTGCAAGGAAGCATTAAGGAATTAGAGAAATGTATGTTTCATCAGTGCTGTACTGAACTCTGGCTGACTTGTTCGTTCCTTTCTTGTGACCGTTGTGAGGGGATGTCCAGTTGTCTATAGAAGGGCTTTTGGTCTCCACTCCAGCCCCCTTGTTTGCATCAAAATGGTTGTCTGTTTTGAGTCTTCTGATACCTGATACCTTATGCTGTCAGCACCTCATGATCACATGAGCTGGTGTGCTTCTTCCATGTGGGCTTTGTTGCTTCCCTGCTAAATGGCTGCTTGTTTATCTTCAAGCCTTTAAGACCCCATATGCTAAATATTTTGATAGCCGTGCACCATCAGATTTCCTCACCATATTTGCTTATGCACCCACTTTGCCTTCAGTGATTGTGTTGGGAAGGTGAGCATCTCAGAGTGCCAGGTTATTAGAACTAAGTGTTCCTGAATTGAGAGGGAACTTGAGTAGAGGCCCAATGTCCGCCTGCTACCTTCATACTTAACATAAAAATATATGTACATAGACCTTTATCACTATTGTTATATATTAATATATTTACATATGTACCTGTATTTAGACCTCTACAAATGTCATTTGCCTCCTAGTTCTTTCCTCTATTTTCTTTTACTTTTCTCTTGTTCCACTATCATGTTCGACATTCATTCAGCTCTCAGCAGTAATTTCTCTCGGCTATATTGCACTTGATCAACCCCCACCAAGCATTCCACGCCCTCCAGCCATCAGTTTTAGATCACTTGTTGTTCCCTTGTCCCTGGTGTGTTGGCTCCCCCTCTTCCTTTCCCCACCTCCTCCTCTCCTATGTCCCCTTCCCAACCGTTGATCCCATTGTTTTCTCTTCAGGATTGTTTACTCTGTGAGGCCACTTATCCTTCAGAATTGTCACCTCCCTTTCCTCTTTGCTGCCATATCCCTGATCCAGACCTCATTATTTAAAATAACAAACACAAGGGACCCCTGGTGGTGCAGTGGGTAAGTGCTTGACTGCTGGAACCCCGCTGCTCCACAGGAGAAAAGCATTCTGTTTCTGTGGAGTTCTGTTTGGGAAACCTCACGAGCAGTGTGTGGGTAGTGGATTACATCCATGTAACCATGGCCTGGACCCAGATACAGAAAATAATTGTAGATTCTCAGGAACTCCCAATCTTAAAAAGGCCCCTGCTTCCAAGTAGTAGCCACTATTCTGAGTCATATCAGTAGAGAGTGTTTCTTGTTCTCAATCTTAATGTAATGGGATCCTTACAGTTACACATTGGGCTGCTAACTACTAGGTCAGCAGTTTGAAACCACTTTTGTAAATAGTCCGGGGAAACTCACAGGGGTAAGTTCTACCCTGTCCTGTAGGGTTGCTGTGAGCCAGCATGGATCAATGGCAGTTTGAGTTTTGAGTTACAAAATACACGTTGTACTGTGCCTGCTGGAAGCTGTGCTTAATGTTCTTTCCAAACAGAAACTTGAAGAGAAGCTGGAGTTCTGGATGGAGAAATTTGATAAGGACACAGAAACCAAACAGAATGAGCTCAATGCTCTCAAAGCTACGAAGGCCAGTGACTTAGCACACCTTCAAGATCTTGCAAAGCTGGTAAGGAAGTAGAGCCGCAACCAATAGTGCCACACTACCTGTTGAAGAGTGAGTGGTAGCTAACTTACAACAGCTGCGCAACACTGCTTTTAATCCGTGCCAGTGCTCCTATATAATAAGGAACAGCAGCTGCAGCAGCTAGCACGTCTCACGTAGTGCTCACTCTGGGCCAGGCACTCTTGCTACACAAAGGCAGTTAGTTAACCCACAGCCTTGTGGGCAGAGGTACTGTTACTACTATGCCTTTATGGTCTCGGAAGTTCATTTATAAATATAGATTTCTTCAAAGCTCCTCATTACAAATTCATCATTGCTGAAGTGTTGAATTTCCTGATTTTCTGAAAAAGATGTCTGCTACTTGTATGTGTATATCCCAACACTTTTTTTTAACCACATGTAGGGGTCATAAATCACATAACTGAGCTATTAGTGCATGCTTATGAAAACTTGTATTATTCAAACTAAAAAAAATACTGGGGACATGTGAATATGTGAACATTTGTAAACTGGGTATCCACAAGCCTTTTCTTAGGTTCATCTCTAGGTTTGGCGTATTTTAAAATTTTAGATTCTAGATACAGATGGAAAGTGCAGGCTGGCCAGCCTGTAGCTTAGCTAAGGGAGCCCTGTGACACACCTGTAACCTGCTTTCGTAGATAAGGGAGTATGAGCAAGTCATCATTGAGGATCGGCTCGAAAAGGAGAAGAGCAGGAAGAGGATACAACAGGATGAGCTGGAACTAAGGAGTGTCATAAAGGTAGGGAGCCGGAAGTGGCACCATGGGCCCGGTAGGACCAGGGCTGGCTTCACACTGAGGAATACATGTGACGGGACTTGCCAACATGGTGCCCAGGGCAGGAAAAGAGTTAGGCCCGAGCTCCTGACCTGAGGGCAAAAGGGGTAGTTAGCCGTAGAAGCAAAACCTAAACGTGGTGCCCAAAAGTCAAATGTTAACCTAAAATAGTGCTTGACAGAATGGTCTGTTTTATTGTCCTGGGTTCTGATAAGAGCTTATTTTCTAAAAAGCTGGAAAGTGTTAAGCAGAAGTTCAGGAAAAAAGTGTTGAGGTGTTTGGATTTTATTTGAACTTGTATTATTAGTGATAATGATAAGGCAGACAAATATACTGGGAAGTATTTTCAAGCAATAATGCAAAAGTAACCATCACCTGGCCACTGCAGCCCCCTGGAGCCCTACTGTGCAACTGTAGCCTGGCCTGTATGCTGGGGAGTCGATGAAGAAAGGGCATTCAGGACCAGAGACCAAACCCAAATCAGGAGAAATTTAGATGTCTAATTATGTTATTTGAGCTTCTATTAACGTTTTCCACTTGCCTGGATGACTCAATTCAGAACCACAGTGTAAGAACTGACTTTATTTAGCATTCCATCTTAACGAAGACTAGTAGGCCAGACTATTCAGGACTGGTGTTCTGAAAACTAAGATATTGAAGAGAGCTATCTAAAAAAAAACCTTTTTTTTAAACGAGAAGTATTAATTAATGACTAAAGCCAGGAAATGCCCCCAGGAAGTCTCAACATTGAAGTTACCTAGGTGATCGCTTTTGCCTTGGTCTCAAGAACATGCGTTCCTCTTGGATCAGACAGTTTGCCAACGTAGGAGTTTATAACGGGCAGCATACAGGGAAGTCAGGTGTCTAAGGTAAAGGCAGAGTGGGCCTTCTCGGGCTCGCTCAGTCTCGCCCCTGGCTTCTGTTCTGGGCCCTGCTCAGCTGGACTGAGCCTGGCCTCCACCCGTGTCCACAGAACATCATCCAGAGAGAAGCCACCTGATCCAAAACAATGAACTCCCTTATGGGGGAAGACGGGACACGTTTCACTCACACCCCCTCTCTTCCAGCTCCAAGCCTGGTGGCGAGGCACGGTGGTCCGGAATGAAATTGGCTCCTTCAAGTTACCCACGAAGGACAAAGACGACAGCAAGGACTCCAAGGGGAAAGGCAAAGACAAGAAGCAGCAGAGAGGCAAGAAGTGACCGCGCGCTCCCGTCCTTCCTCTGAGAGTTGGGAATGAAAACTGGGAGGAAGAAACATCTGTAACTAGCACAGTGCTCATCGGTAGCAGGTTCTTCTTGGACACGCCTAGGCAGGAACTGGCGATTGGCCTGTCATGCTCATGCGCAAGCCCTGAATGAGGATTAACTATCGATTGAGGGCTGCCTCATAGTTTGATTTAATTATGCTGGGAATAAGTGTTTCTAGCAGCCTTATACTCTCACCAAAAAGAAATGTCCCCAGGCTTAGTGACAAAGATGTATTATCTCTCGTTATTCCTGCAGTCTCTCAGATTCTTACTCCTCTACAGTCAAAAAGCTCTTGCTCCTAAAGCAAGAGAGATGGGTTCAATAGAAATGATTTGTAAGATATACATAATATTTAATAAATTCTGGCCTCTGTCTATCTTTTAGATTTGTATGATTCCTTTTCTAAGGGAGGGCAGGAAGCACGACATGGGACTTACCCTATAAGCTGCTTACCTATTTACATCAGGTGCCCTGTGGTTCAGTGGTAATGTATTGGGCTAACCACACGGTTTGAAACCACTAGCTACGACTCAGGAAAAAGGTTTTCTATTCCTGTAAAAAGTTAGTCTTGTAAGTAGGGTGAGTGTGTTGTTTGCATTAAAAACAAAACAAAACAAAAAACCCCGCCTTTAACAGGTTTCCACTTTCCAAACTCTTCTTTTAGTGTATGTTCTACTTTGCTGTCTGAGTTAGTTGTTCAAAATAAAAATGTTATATATATAAAAAAAGTTCATTTTGGAAACTCACAGGTGGCAGTTCTAGCCTGCCCTGTTTAAGTCAGAACGGACTTGATAGGAGTAAATTATCAGAAATGTTTGGATACACAACCCACAAATAATAAACATGGGTGTGTGTGTTGGGGGGAGGGTGGGCACAGGTTCTCTGGAAGGCTAGTTTGGACATTTTTCAACGAGTAAGACAATAGGGTCTGTACCTGCTTTGCTTACTCAACAATTCCCATCTTATGGGATATTAAAACTAAGAGAAAAGACGTGAAAATGTCCAGCGAGTGCCGGACAGGTTCTTAGAAAAGAGTTGTCTCATCAGAGCAAGATAGTCCAGGGCACAAACGCTTCCCTCCTGAATGGTGTGCCTTTTCTGAGCACCATTCTATCTCTCGTTTTCCCATGAATTATCCCAACTCCAAATAAAGGGCAAAACCAATTGTGCGGACCCACTTTCTCCCGATATTCCTTCAAGGAATTAAATCCCCTCTTCCTTGATTCACTTTTGACAAAGAAACCAAGCCTTAGTTATGTATTTTCAAGTCAGCCTTTATTTCATGCTACTGAAGTTGTTGGCTATTTTAATAACAATGTATAATGTAGCATATGAGCAATTAATTAACACATGATATTGACATATTTATACTTAGAACTTATGCAATATATTTACAGACATACAAATATGACTGCTTAAAAAATCTTAACTAATTACATGTTTACAACATTTTCAGACAAAATATGCTGTAAACCACTTCACTGGAATATGTATATAAAAAGGCTTCTATGTATCCGGGTTTTCCTTCATTTCTGTAACCAGTTAAGCGCTTAGTTTTTGCAATTCATCCGTCACATCAGCAGAGTCACATTTGGTTGTTGCTGAGCTGCATGTCAGAAAACGCACCTTCCTTGATCAGCTCTTAGGATGCATGTAAAAGTGGTCTGTTCCTAAGGATTTCCCTACTCTGTGGCCAATCGAACAAACAACCTCTCCTTCCACCATGGCCCCTGGAAGCAGCAGTCAAAGAAATCAAATGCCATATTGCATTGGGAGAATCTGAAGTACTTCGATAAAAACACAATGTTTCCTGCATGTTAAGTGCAATTTGAAGTAAGTCTAATAATCTCACTTTCCAGTTACTCCTCTGGGGAAATCAGTGCCCAACATTGCACATACTGCGTAACATAATGTCTTCTGGACCGATCCCTTGCATGGTAAGTGGCGACTAGTCTTTTACTGAGCTGCATTTCAGGTGGCTCTCTATGATCTGGAGATTGGACGGAGGCTGAAGTTCACTTGGGGGAGGGAGGAAAGGGTGAAAGGAGGCTGGGAGGGGAAAAGGAGAGACTTACAATTTGAAAACACATAGAGCTAAATTCTGAGTAAGCGACACCGTTCTACTTGGGCTTGTCAGTATCATGAGGCCTGGCTCCAAACGCTCATAAGACACTGTTGACGTGGTTACAACTACTTGTTCCTTGAGGGCCCCGAGAGACTGGGCTTTTGAGTTCAGATGCTGTTGTATAATTTTAAACATGGACAAAATGTTCTGATAAACTTGTTTTTCGGCTAGAACAAGGAGAAAACATTGCTTTAATTAAGATGAATTTTATCCAAATCTTTTAGGCACTCCCTTTACATCAGGGTTTCCCAAAGTGCTGGCAGGACCCAGAGGGCCTTCAAAGGCAGGTACCTTCAAAGGTACCTACATTTTATATTGGCTTATGGGCTCTGAGACAAAGTTTTTAATTGCCAGGAGTGTGCTGAGTTAATTTTCTTTTCTAAAAAGGAGTGGTAGCCAAGTGAATTTGGGAACTTAAGATTTAGATGATTAAAAACAGGGATAATTTTATGCCCAAATTCACATTGGTGAAGAATATCCAAAAACTAAACCAAGTAACCAGCACTTCAAGTGCGGGGTTTCCGAAGGCAGAGAGCGGCAGACGCCATCAGGGACAACCCACAGGTTCCGTGAAGAGGAAAGGAGACTCCAGTGGCTCAGGTTGAACGAAGGGCCCGGCTTTGTGTCTGAGAGCCCCCCCATCCTGCACCTAAGGCACTAGTGGTGCTCCATGGAGGACTTGTTGATAAGACAAGAATGCTTTTCAAACTGTGCTAAGCGCTTTCACTTCAGCCATGGAAACGGCAGTTACCTGAACAAGGTTGAAGAAACGTGGCTTTTCCTCTATTTTTTTGTTTCGTTTGTGTCATCCTCCATTAGAGTTGGGGAGTTAACTTGCTGTGCCTGGAGCACATCCACAGGGTGAGGAGCAGCATTGGGGGCAGGGGGCCTCGAAGTCAAGGCTGCAGTGCAGAGTGGGTCAGCTCCCGGCCTTGGCATCAGGTGTGCAGCGCAAAGCCTACTGTGTGCAAGCACTCCCAGATGCAGCGGACCATTCTCGACCACGGATGAGGAAGTGGTGGTGGCAGCCAGCAGCTATAGGGAGGCCTAGGACACTATCTTATATATAATATTTGTTCTAATGTTTTACTATGCAAAATCTGAAGCCTGGGGCTTTCTGCATTATTTTGTTTTGCCTTTGAAAGAATAGTCCAAGTAGCCATAATCTAACTTTTGATTTTAAACATGACTTAAAAAAAAAGACACCTCGTTACTCCAAAAACAATCCAATCGCCAGCTTGGAATAGTGGTCTTTACTACATGAAAAATACCTGTATTATTTCCTGAAAGAGTGGGGTTCTCGGGCCTGGCCCGAAAGTGGACTGAATAGGAGTGTGCGTGCTAACAGATGCTCTGAGAGATTCTAACGATGAACGACCAAGCTTGAAAACCAGTGGACTGTATAGGTCTTGGAAACAGTTTAAAAAAATAAAATAAAATAAAGCATGCTGTGCCACCAGAGAGCTAGACGGCCTTCTGACAAATGTCTCTGTGGTGTATGAAATAAGCCCTCTCCAAGAAAGCACAGCCCATTTGGGGATTTTTAACACATTAATTCAGCTCATTTGGGAAAACCAACCAATGGTGTCTTGATTTGAAAACAAAACAAAATAAAACCCCAATGGAAACGGATATAACCTCCCCGAAAATGGAGAAATGAAGCAAAACATTCCTGTTAGGAATCATGGGGACAGTCCCTTCTGAGAACACACAAGCGCTTTGTTTAAGCAGGGGGCCGGCAGCAGCATCCTGATGTCCTGGAGGTCCTTGCCTGGGCCAGGCCGCCCCCGTGCTCCGGGAGCCGGTCCTCACAGAGCAGGGAAATGGTGCTGCTGGTGCTTGGGCGGGGCAAGTTCCAGGAGGGCCTGGACCGTCACTGCCACCTGGCTCAAACCTTTCTCTTCTAAAATGTGGAGAGGCAAACATAATTGCTCCTGAAATGGGACAATGTAACAGAAAAACAAACAAAAAAGAAAATACGAGAAACATCACAAAACTGAAAAACAAAATAAACCCTCCTTCTCCCCTCATAATCATCACCTGACATATGAAAAGCCAGTGGCTGAGGAACCCATGACCATGAGTTAGACACGGTAGCTGGCACTCAGAGCGCAGCGCTGTGAGTGGTACCGTCATCCACTGCAAATGAGCACGTCCCAATGGCTGTGGGCTTCATTCAGCAATACCACGGAGAGAACACGGAGCCTTCTGAGACTGGGAAATGGCCAGGTGCATATTCTTATACATGCAAACAGCTAAGGGAGAACAGAATGCTGTGGCGCGAACACGTCACCTTTCATGCTCAATAAACAAATGGCTAACAGATCTGTCAAGACAGGCGATGAAAGAGAGACAAATGATTCCAAGTTACAGGTGGCTCTAGTCTGCAACAAAGAACATTTTAGGAAGCACATAGCTTAAGATGCACCCCGGTTTCATGCCCACATTCAGACTGTCTGCATTAGTTAACCCTGGCAGCAGCCGCCCTTCTCCCCGCAGGCAGGGGCCCCAGAGAGATGCTTGAGTACAGCCCAGAGCGCTCCCCTCCAGATCATTTCTGGGAGGCCCAGAATGTTTACCTTCAGAATGACAGAATTGTTCCTAAAGAAATCGTCTCAGAAAAAGTAAAGAATTTCATATTCTAAAGTTAACAGAGCAGATGATGCTGGAGAGCTATTAATTTGAGTCCGGAACAGCATCCCATAAGGAAAGTCTTTACACGTTTGTGCAAAGACGGTACATACATCTATTGTGTTTGCATCACTTATTTGCTTACTCCTTGGTAGTCTGCGAGCAAGTCAAATCTTAAGAATAACACCTACCTCTATCTTTAACCGTTAAGACTAAATATTCAGACAACAGAGTGCTGTCACAAAAGATGAAACAAAACCCCCTCAAAATCTACTGCTGCCAACTGACGGGCTCACAGTGACCCCTAGGGCGGAGCAGAACGGCCTCAATGGCTTCCCACCGCTGCCCGCCCAGCTACACTGAAGCAGCTGGCCACAGCTCTCTCCCACAGAAGGCCTGGTGATAAGCAGCCGAGCATTTATGTAACTAACCACCTGCCTGGCCTGTTTCCTAAGCAAAAGTGGAATTATGGGGCCACCGAAAAAAAGGGCTTCCAAAAGTTCATGGGAAATGGAATAGAAAGACTGGAATCTTTTTATGAATTTGTGAAGTTTCCTCAAACAGTTATTAAACAAGACACTTGGTTTCATTTTTCACTAATACTACCTTGTGGCACTAGGAAGTTTTAAAAAAATCAGAGGATATTAAAAATATAACAAGTATTACTTTCTGAGCCAGTTATTGGTACCTGTGTTTATATACCCTTTTAAAAAATACTTTTGACAAAAACAAAGTAACTGCCATCTTTTGATCTTATAAAACTAGTAACTTTGTAGAAATATTTTTGCTATCAACTGTAATCATACTTCAGTGTGATGCTGCAGGGAGAGCCATCTTTCTTCCCAGGAGGTTGGTCCCTTGGCCTGTCCTCGGGCTCAAGCCTTCCCTCAGACGTGCTCTCAGGCACACGGGCTTCCTAGAGGCCGGCCTCCAGCCGCCTTGGAGGGATGCAGTGCACGCTGCAGAGAAAGCACAACTCCTACCCCTGCACCGCCAAGGACATCAGGTCTGTCTGCTCTCTGCTAGCCAGCTTCTTCAATGGGCCAAATGCCGCAAAACTCTGAGAAAGATTACTGCATCAGAGATACCTTACAAACAAAACAGACTCAAGACCCCAAAGGAGCGCTGGCAGGCACTGCTACTGTCGGAAACGGGACAGTGTATGAAGAAGAGCCAGCACAGACGGCCCCAGCTGAATCCTGTAATGGGAATGTCAAATTTCAAATTGGCAATGTTATGGGCCTTGCGACCTCCCTTCATACTCGAGTTTTGCAGCCCAGTTTTATTAGCATAGTGTAGGAGTCTGCTAAATGTTCAGAAATGCCATTTCTGAGAATACCTAGTATCTATTAGTGTCACACATTAAGGTCTAGCGGTTAGTCTACTGGGTACAGAACAGAGGCTGGTGTTCAATCTTTTACCTGCTACTGTTCAGATACTCTCCTCTCTAACAGCCTATACAATACAAGCTCACCTTTTGAGTCTAATATACTGGAAATTACCCAAATTCCATTATTAAATTCTACATAGGATTCTAGAAGTGAGTCTCAGTTAAAACAGCAAACCTGGCGGGTCTGGCCAGGTGCCTGACCTACGAGAGTCAGCTCCAGTAGTGTGCACACTGGGCTCAGAAGCAACAGGACCCGCAGACTGGGCACTCTGACCAAGGAACCAGCCCAAGACGAAATGGTCAGCACCTCTCAAATATCCAAAGAGCCAATGTTGTTTCTACCAATAAAGGGCCCAGCACTGGGCTGCTTATCTGGACATGTGCGCAAAGGACTGATTACCTTTACTGGTCGGTTCTTTGATGGACAAAAAAAAAAAGCACGTATATGCAAATAATTCTGAATGAGAAACAACCCTTTACCACCGATGGGAATAAGGCGGAAGAGGCACCGGACGGCATCACTCAGCTAGAGGGGAAGATCCAGTAGTAAAGCATGCAGAGAGTTAACATGACAGTACAGTAGAAGGCCACAAAACCCAGGAGCTGGATAGACAGACACACAAAACTGGGTTCTTCTGACTGCGCCCCAAGAGAAAGCAGGGTTTCAACAGTTCCTTTAACGCTGAGGTTTAGCTGAAGGATGTCGGTAGGGGAACAAAGAGTGTCCTGTCCAAAGTGTGAGCAGGAAAGGAAAACAGAAAAACAAAGTCAGTGAAGCAGAAATGCAGATTTGAGTATAGAATTAAAACACGGTCACCTTAGTCACGGTCTAAGACATGCACCCTGTAACATTTTTACTCAAGAACGAAACCAAAGGCTGAAAACAAAACTGCAGACTCCTTTCTGCACGGAGTCTGGTATTACTACTAAACCGCAGAACACGCTGGCTTGCTGGAGACCATCGCGAACAGTAAGGCTGCGGGGTAGGAAGGGGCAAGGCCAGCTGATGGGTGAGGCTCAGAGAGGGGCGAAGTCTACGTGAGACAACCTCTTTGCCGACTCTCACTCTTCCTACTGTTGTAATACTTTTTTTAAAGGTCAGAAAACAGATAAAAATCGGAGCTGAGCCGAGGGAAGTTTATGGGAAACGTCCGATAACTCAAGAAAAAAGGCTCACAGGATGAGGAAAACGAATCATTGGAAGAAATTCACTACAGAGGCCAGATGTGCTGAGGGACTTGGTTTCCGACAACTCAAGTCCAAGTCCATCATCACCCAGGCCAGCCCACTCAGAGCTACACAAGGAAGCTAGCGCTCTCAGGGTCTAAACGATAATACAATTCCCATTTCATGGAATGCAAAGGGGATAAACAACATTCCTGGACTTGACAGTATTAACATATAATAGTTTTAAGGCACAGAATAGTCAAATAGAAAATTTTACTACCTATCATAGTTTTAACTGTTTAATAAAAACAACAGTGGCCACTCATGAGGGCTTCTCACGAGTCACTTTACTCTTTAGTGTTTTATGAAGTTGCATTGTGTAACCTTAAATATTGAAACGAGAAGGAAATTGTTTCCCTTTACCAACACTCCCTGGGCATTACACAGTAATATTAGGCGTTGTGTTTTTAAAAATGACTATTACAGCCCCAAATTCCTCTTCAAGTCAAGCCGAGCAAGTGGGGACACTGAGATGCCGGCCAGACGGCCCGGAAGCAGGAGAGAGAAGAGAACGGGAGGTGGGGAGGTCCTCCTCCCTCTTGTCACGGGGATGCCAGACCTGCGCGATGTCAGGCTGAACCCGCACCACATTTACTGCTCCACTTTCCCTCGGCTGCTTCTAGGCAGACGAGCACCTTCTAGCGGGAGTGGAAGCACACATGTACAAGTGGCGGTGATGGGCGGGCGCAGGGCAGGGAAGAGTTGGCCAATGTGGAATGTCCACTTCCTTTTTCTGACAGGGTAGACAGAGTGGGGAGAAGGAGGTGTTGGTGACACCCATCAAGTCACTCTGGAAGGGCACTCAGTCCACTTTTCCCACCTCTGTACTTCCCTTTAAAGAGTACCACTCTGGTAGGAAAGGGCAGGTTGGCCAAGAGTAAGTGCTGTGCAAATGCAGAATTAAAAAAGGCTTTTTGTTTTGTTTTTGTAGGCAAATGCAAAATTCAGCTTTTGTATTTTGCTGTCTGCCGTAGGAACATTCCGAAAGAGGGGGCTTGCCACGCAGTCCGATCTGACTCAGGGGCCCTGCAGCAGAGGGTTCAAGGCTGTATGTAGTCTTTACGGAAGCAGACAGCCTCATCTTTCTCCTAGGGACGGAACAACGACGGGGTTCGGTCCATTAGCATGCCTTGCTACTGTGGGGCCTTTCCCAGCCTCTTCCTCTAGGTAAGCAGGGCCTGTTAGTAATTCTGTGGCTCCTGTACTCTGCCCCAACCCACGCCACATGCTCTTGTTCAAAGGCACTGTGGGTTAGGTTCAGGGCATGTCTGCGCTGTGATCATGATGTGAGTGGGGAGAAAGTGCTCCCCTTTAGATCGGCTTGCTGATAAGGATACAATTTATGTTGCTTGTTGAAATCTTAGTTAATACCCTCTGCTTTTTGACTCTTTAGGCTTCTTAGGCTTTTTTTTTTACTGCATTAGTACTAAGGTGGTAATAATTTTAGCAAGCAATTTATAAAAAGAAAATTTTGCTTTGAAGTTGTCTCCAAGAATAAAAAGATTTCTTCCTGACTACCCCTAGACGTAAATTTCAGTTCTTGTGTAAATCAGGTTAACAAAAAGCCTAGTCAACTCACCACGAAACAAACAGACCCGTGAGCTCTCTAACTACAGAAGAGAAGCATGCTCTCACGTGGAGGGGTGCAGCCACCGGTGGGACTGAGCGCTCGCTGTCACTCTACCATGGGGAGGAGCTGGGGGAGAGGCTCCGGGGCGGGGGACCAGTGAGACGATGCTCCTGTCTCTTGCAACGCCTGGCTAGTTAAGAGACAGTTCCTGAGGTTAACTACTTCTGGGCCATGGGCTTAACTCTGTGAGAAACCATTGCCTGAGCCCCGTCTTGGATTTCCAACCACTAAGAAGCCTACAGAGTCAAATCTGTGCTCCTTGAAGGATGGCCAGAGTAAGGTCAGATGTGCAATGTGGACAGTGAAGAAAAACCAACTTGCAGTAAGTTATTCTTTTAAATGGGTCTAGACAGGATGCCAGCAAATACAGTATTCGTGAAGAGTACCATGAGGAGCCCTGGTGGCACAGCAGTTAAAGCAGCCAACTGTTCACCAAAAGGGCGGTGACTAAACCCCCAGTCGCTCACCAAGAGCAAAGACGAGGTGACGGGCTCTGTGAGGAGCTGCAGCGTTGGAAATCCTGTAAGGTCGCTGTGCGTCGAGACGGCCCCAGTGGCAACAAGTTTGATCACTAAGTGCATTTAGGTGACAGCTTCACAATGAAACTGAATTACAAGTGTAACACGTTCTTTTCCCTACTTCCATTTACAAGTACTGCTTAACTATCTATACTAGTAAATGACAACGAGCTGTAACTGAGAAGCCCAGAGGTAACGATCCTAATAGCAAGAAACCGTCTACAGACGGCCTCGGTGTGCTCACCTCAAGTGTATGAGAGAGACCTAATGGGGGGAAAGGTAAAATCCACAAAGGCGCAGTATTCTTCTAGTGTTACTTACTTGGGATAATTGTACTATAATTATAAATTAACTTTGGGGAAACAGAGTGAAATGTGTTCAGGAATTCTGTGCTGTTTTTGCCATGTTTCTGTTAAACCTAAGCTTCTTTCAAAATGTATTATTAAGTAAAAATGTTCAAAAACTGAATACAACAGAAACATTCTCCATCTGAACTCTGTGGTGCACAACTGGTTAACTTTCCATCTGAAATGAAGGTGTTTTGTCTTTATGTTCCAAGGCATACACCGTGGTGAGATGTCTAGGGACGCTGCCAGGTTGGCTTCACGACCATCTCATGTTAACGAACAAACACTGCCTGCTCTAATGCCACCTGTATCACTGGGGTATTTGAGTCCATTGTTTCAGCTATTATGTCAACAGATGAGATTTTTAAAAATTATTTTCTTAGCATTTATTACAATATATTTAAATTTACATGGATATGATTGTTTAGCTTAGGTCTTAGAAATTATTAAGAAAAAATTGTTCAAACGTATATTGATTGACCAGTTTAACAAAGTTTTAGAGATTCACATTCCTGCAAGATTTTAGGAAAATAACCCCAAGTTTATCTGGGCATTATGAAAAATGATAGAATTATTACCTGAGGTACACCAATTTTTCTGCAAGCTTCTAGGAAGTTTTCCACATTTCGCCTGCATTTTGCTATTGTTAATTTAGGCTGCAATGAGAAAAGGAAACAAGGAAAAACAAATTACTGGTAAATTAAAATGCTTTTGGCTAGCATTTTAAATACTCTAATTGCTTTATCAAATCATAGTACTCAAGATCAGGGGTTAATAAACTTCTCCTTCAAGGACCACAGCTTTGTAGCTCATATGATCTCTGTTGCAACTACTCAACGTTGCTGTTAAAAGTTGGCCCTAGACAATATGCAAACAAATGAATAGTGTGTTTCAGTAAAACTTTATTCAACAAAATAGGTGGCTGGTCTTCTGACCCTAGTGTGCCAATCCTCACTCTAGACATTTGGCTTTGATTTTGCAAGGCAGGTAAGTCGTATGTAGAGAAAGGTAGAGGAGAAAGGGAGCAGCTTTTTAGCATTTCTTCATTTTATAGCAATACACACTAAATTTTAAGGTCAGCAAGAAAACGGATTACTGTCCTCTTATCATTCAAATCTTATCACAGAGAAAATCAATTCATCTACTTTTAATCTTTTAAAAAGATATTTTTTAAAGTTTTGCTACTAAATTGACTAGATGTATTTTCAATGGGGACATTTATAATTTTAATACATTTAAATTTCAAAAGCTTGGAAGACAGAAAACATTCATAAGGGTGAACAGACAGACCTGGAACTATTTATAGGCCTTCTACCCCACCCCCACCCCCCGTGTCTATCTATATAAATAGGCATGAAAAAAACTCCTGAGGAGAAAACAACGGGACTGACAGTTCTGGGGGAACATGGGAGAGAAGGAGGTGGGGAACAAACAAATCAGGGACAAGGGAACAACAAGAGATCCTAAAATCCATGGCAGGGTGGGCGGAGAATGCCGGGTGGGGCTTGATCAAGTGTAATGCAGCCAAGAGGAATTACTGAGCGCCGAATGAAGGTTGAACACGATAGAGGGACAGGAGGAAAGTGAAAGGAAGCAAAGCAAAGAACTAGGAGGCAGAGGACCTCCTAGTTTTTATAGGAGGTATAAATATAGGCACATACATATGTAAATGTAAACATATTTATATATAATGATAGGGATATGTCTATGTATACATAGTTATAGGTTAAGTATTAAGGTAGCAGACAGACATTGGGCCTCTACTCAAGTCCTCCCTCAATGCAAGAACGCTTTGTTCTAATAACCTGGCATTCAGTGAGGCTCATCTTCCCGACATGACAGCTGAAGACAAAATGGGTACACAAGCGAATGTGGTGAAGAAAGCTGATGGTGCCTATTACAAGATAAAGCATCTGGGGTCTTAAACACTTGAAGTTAAATAAGCAGCCATTTATCAGGGAAGCAACAAAGCCCACATGGAAGAAGCACACCAACCTCCTGTGATCACAAGGTGTCATCAGGCATCAGAAGACCCAAAACAAACAATTATTTTGATTCAAACGAGGGGGGAGTTGGAATGAAGACCAAAAGCCCATCTGTAGACAATTGGACTTCCTCTCACAGAAGGATCACAAGGAAGGGATGACTCAGCCAGGGTGGAGGATCGCACTGATGAAACAACCAACGTTCTTCTAGTTCTTTAGTGCTTACCCCCTCCCCCCACTATCATGACCCCAGTTCTACCTTACAAATCCAGCTAGACTGGACCACGTGCACTGGGACAGACAAGAGCTCTGGACACAATGATCGACGTTTTAATGCCCCTACCACCACCCTCGCCACTGGGTGACGAACACCAGAAACATGGGTGAAGGGAGACAGGGGATGGTGTAAGATATGAAAATAATAATAATTTATAAATTATCGCGGGTTCACGAGGGTGGGAAGGGGGGAGGGAGGGGAAAAAAGAGGATACCAAGGGCTCAAGTAGAAAGAAAATGTTTTGGATATGATGATGATGGCAACATATGTACACATGTGCTTGATACAATGGATATATGGATTGTAAGAGCCCCCAATAAAATGATTTATTAATAAAAAAAAGTTTGGATGAAAACATCTCATTTCAAAAGAGGATGTAAGCTTGTTTTTCTGAAAAATCTCTAATGGCCGTGTGGTGATAAGCTTTTTTACCTAGTGGGTTATCATGGGACATAACGTAAGGGAGAAATATGAATCCCATATACCAGAGTGATCAACAAACTCAATAGGATCAATTAACTAACTGATTTCCAATTAAATCCAAGCACCAGGCACGGATGGCAGATGTTTAGACTGAATTGATCCTACAGGTTTTACAATGGTCAGCAGGTGGAAGCTCAAACCCCAAACCAAATTCACTGCCATTGAGTGGATTCTGACTCATAGTGACTCTTTAAAGCTGAGTAGAACTGCCCTTGTAGGTTCCTGAGATAGTAACTCTTCACGGGAGTTGGAAATCGGTCTTTTTTCCTCAGACCAGCTGGTGGTTTCAAACTGCTGACTCTTCAGTTTGCAGTCCAATGTGTAACCTACTACGCTACTGGGCTCCTCTAAAGAAAAGCTACTTATAAATACCTGGGTTTGCTTCAGAAGTGGAATTAAGAATACTCTTGTCATGAGAAAAGGGAAAACGAGGTTGCTAAGTAATCATTTTCATTCAAATCATAGAGATCGACACACAACCACACACCCCTCCAGGGGAGGAACAACGGAAACCATGGGGGAAGGGAGACGGCGGTCGGTGTGAGACATGGAAACAACGATAATTTATAATCTATCAAGGGTCCATGGGGGGTCGGGGGAAGCTCAACCCAAGGGCTCACTAGAAAGTAACTGTCTAGACATCAGTCAGTGTAAGACATGGAAAAATAATGATTTATAAATTATCAGTGGGGAGAGAGAGAGGAGGTGAGTGGGGGGAGGGAGGGGAAAAATGAGGAGCTGATACCAGGGGCTCAAGTCGAAAGCAAATGTTCTGAGCATGATGAGGCCAACAAATGTACAAATGTGCTTGACACCATGGATGGGTGTATGGATTGTGAGAAGAAGAGTTGTACGAGCCCCCAATAAAATGATTAAAAAAAGGGAAAGTAATTGTCTAGAAAAGAATGATGGCAACACATGTACAAATATACAATCCATACATCAATCCATACATACAATTGATGTATGGATTGCAATAAGAGTTGTAAGAGTCCCCAATAAAATGATCTTTTAACAACAACAAAAACTGATCACAATGATCGACGTATAACCGTACCTCCTCCCCTCTACCCTCCCACCCAAAAAAGGGGGAGAACAACAGAAATGTCGGTGAAGGGAGACAGCAGTCAGTGCAAGATATGAAGATAATTGTAATTCATAATTTATCACGGTTTGTGAGAATGTGGGGGAAGGAGGGGAAAATGAGGAGTTAATACCAAGGGCTCAAACCGAAAGAAAATGTTTAGAGAATGATTAAGGCAACATATGTACAAATGTGCTTGATACAACTGACTTATGGATTGTTGTAAGAGCTGGAAGAGCCCCCAATAAAATGATTTTAAAAAAGAGAAAAAATGCTTTAAGTTACACTTAGAATTCGGATTAGCCAGCTCTCAAAGATCAACAATAAATTACTATGTGTTGAGTGTAACCACAAAGAAACGGCTGTGGGGTTTCATGTGCACTTGGCTTTAAATTGATACTCTTATCCTAAAATATTCTACTAAGAAAGTTTGCCACAAGACTCTCGGTAGGGTCGTCAGAACAAAATGTAGAAAGAACAGTCTCACATGAGGGAGTACCAGTCACACGAATGAAAGGCAGATGTCAGTATTTATATTGTAGTCTAGTGCTCTATCAGACACCCATTAAAGTAATCTTGATTATGTCATAATAACTACTATCCGATTTGAAAGTAGGGTATTTTGGGGGGGGAGGTTGTTTTTCATTAAAATACTAGGTAATTCTCATTTGATAAACTCAAAGTCCATTTCTTCATCCTGATCTATGCAAGTCTTACATATTTATAGGTCTCTCAGCTTTACAGAATGTTTATAAACCAAGAAAAGTGCTCTTTAAACAACTGTGTAAGTCTACTTGTTCTTAAGTGTTATGGGAACATTTATAAAAGAAACCGTTGTCTTTTATTTTATTTTTAATCATTTTATTAGGTGTTTATTTTATTTATTTATTTTAGGTGTTTATTTTTTTAAAGGCCAAGTTAATGTCCTTGAAGGAGCCTGCATGATGCAAGCAGCTTGCCATCCTAAGGCTTGTGGCTTGAACCCACTCCTAAGCCTGGCAAACTGCTTCCGCAGAGATCACAGCTATGCCACAGGGCCTCCACAAGCCTCTGTTTCTAGGAAAGCTGACATGAGACATGGAATGCTTATTATATGATAAAATGACTGTGATATTTCCTTTATTATTGTTGCAATAAAATGGAAATGCCCTATTTTTAGGATATGTAAGCTGAAATATTTAAGGGTAAACTATTAACTTCCAAATGGCACAGCTAAACTACAGAGACAGAGAGACAGCTATCATGAGCAGGGTAGTTACATCATCTGTTGTCACTCTGAGACTTAAGAGTGAAGGTCTGACGTTTAGCCCATCAGTCTGGTTGCAGCTTGAAAGCCTCATTTGGAGGCACTATGGAGATAAATAGCTTGCTGGAGGTGGGACACAGACTCACTCCCTGCGAGACATTCCTGCTGGCAAGACACATGGAGCTACATTAGAGCCCTGGAGCTGAAGGAGCCACGTGGAGACCCCTGCCAGCACTAAGATGCTTCCACTACCACTGGATCCACAAGACTTTCCACCCACTAGCCTGTGATCTTCCTGCAGTTGGTGCCACTGCATGTGTTGCAGGAGTCTGAAGAGAAATTTATCGATTGGTATCAAACAGATGGGCTAATATCGGACTTATGGACTTGATCAGGACTGGGCTGGGGTGTTTTCTCAATATTCAATTGCTCTTGTATATAAAGCTCTATACACACGAGTGTGTATGGATTTGTTTCTTTCGTCAACCTGGACTAACACAGTGAGATGCACTGAATATGGCAGAACGCAGTGTCAAAGCAAGGGGAAAGCTTCAGGAATGGATTTGTTGTCTTCTTTCCTTTTTTTTAAATCAAAGAGCAATTGCTTACAGTTATGAAGTAGCAACGAAAATATATTTTATGGTTGGGGAGTCACCACAACATGAGGAACTGTATTAAAGGGTCGCAGCATTAGGAAGGTTGAAAACCAGTGGTCTAGAATGTATAGAATTTACAGTCTTTCACCTGTTAGCAGGGCTAACACTCTATTCATATCCGTTTCCCTGGTATGCTGGCCACGGTACTTAACACACGTCTGATGAAATGGCAAACACTTTACAGCACTATGAACTTACTACAGCTGGCGAGGGAACGTGAATGCTTGGGACAGATCGAGGCCTCACATGATTGGCCAAATGGCAAAGAACAACACCATCGGTCAGAGCTGCTCCAAGATCACAAGGCAGAGAGACTTTCAACCGGTACTCAATATGCTGCAAGAATAGGAAAATATGTAACGTGTTCATTTCAAAGCGGTTTACATAAAAGGCCTAAGTTTACAATGGGATATTATTTAGTTACAAAGGAAGATAAAAGGCAAATGACTTAAATGCCAAAAGATGTACTTTAACTTCCAATCCTAAGTCAATAACTTAGGAGACCTCATATACCTACACAATAAATAGCCAGGCTACAGTGGTGCAAAGTACAGCAGAAATCCAGTTAACAGTTTTTGATAAAGCACTGGATTCTCTTTCAATTCCAAATGAGTCAATCACATGTAGGTGTAAGTATGATAGATATGTGTGTATAAACAAAGATAAACACAACTTCTTTACAACATGAAGCAGAAAGGAAAGACAACGTTTTGGATGAGTAAGGCCTCATCTAAATGAATTAGATGAATTATAGAATAAGCCATCTCAATCGGTTTCTTAGTGAAAAGGTTGAAAATAATTTCCTTATTTGCAAAATTTCTCTTACATTCATCACAAACCACAGTGGGCATGTGTTGATTCTATTGAAAATGAAATATCAAACACATTAAATAAAAAAAAAAGAAAATGAAATATCAAATGACTACATGCTTAAAAAGTTAAAGACTATCACAGTCTCAGTAAAAAGGTGTGGTTCAGAGGTAATATGCATACTTTCCGTAGCTGATCTATTAATTCCAGCTCCTCTTCACGCTGGCTTAGATTCTGCCGTGCTATGGAATCTGCAGAATCAGTAGCAGGTGCAGAAGATGGCAAAAGGGGTGAGCCATGACCTAGAACAATAATACGCTATAAGCTCTATGTTTCGCAGACAAACCAAAACCAAACTCACCCTTTCCCAAAGTGGGAACACCACCCCCTGGGAAACACTGGAGCAATTCAGAGGGGCTGCAAAAGCAACCCCTACACTTTATCCTGGAGGACAGGCTAGCGTACAAAAGTTGTTCATTCCAGGGGAGGGGGCGTTGAATATATATATATCTCCTTTTCTGAGAAGGGGATGGGAGGCCAAATATGTCTGAGAACCTATCTACAGACACTACAGGACAAAGAAAGAACTGCCCCTCTGGGTTTCCAAGGCTGTAATTCTTTCCGGAGCAAAAAGCCTCATCTTTTCCCCAGAGTGGCTGATGGGTTTCAAAGCGTCTGCCAAGGAAGACAGTTTGGCAGCGTGAAAGCATGTAAGGGCTGATGTCCTGGTCAGCCCTCTCCGAGGCCTCTTAACTCACGCCTGTTGTGAGGAGTTGCTGGTGAGCTGACCCCATGTGTGCAGAGTAGAACCATTCCAGTGGAGTCGCAGACCTTTCCTCTGAGGCACCCAGTGGTGGGTTTGCACCACCAACCATTTCTTTGGCCAGTAGTCAAGCGGAACCACCTGTACCTCCCACGGCATCCTTAATAGCTACTTCTTACCTTTACTTGTTTCCGCCCTGACAGCTGCTCGGAAAAGGAAGCTCTCCGGGCGCTGGGCCTGATTTCTCTGGAGAGCAGCAGCAGGAGAGGAATGTGCAGGGGAGTGATGAACTACATCAGCGTGGAGGAGCCAAGAGAGAGAGAAGGGAATGCACAGAACATTTAATGTAATAGCAGGGATGCTTGTCACACAAGTTCAATCGCAAACAATCAAATCAAATTAACTCTGGTCACGATTGATCATTTTATTAATGCAAAAGAGGGTATAGGAAGCTAGCGTGAAAGCAGGTAAGCTGGCTGCTGTTCTGCTTCCATCGTCATGTCGACTGGGCACATCAATAAGGCAGAACGAACACCAATGCCAACCAGTTTCGTACAAACCTATCGTCACTTTCATGAGTAGCTGAACAGTTGGTTTGAAGATTTTTTTATTTTTATTTTATTTTTTTTATGGCCAGTCAAGCATGTTTAATTAGAATTTTTGTAAGAAATCTTGCTTTTTTCATTCAATGCCCCCTTAGAATTAATATGCATGCATACATACAAAGTTCCAAAAATGTTCAATGGATTACAATGTAAAACACCTTGTTTCTTTTCCTTGAAGTACACAATTTGCCTTATGTGTCCTGCCAGAGGTATTTCATGCATCTGTAGTAACTGTACTTTCCCCATTTTTATTACACAAATACATTTAATTGTGTCTCTTTTAACTCTGGTTTGAAGATTTTTTAATGTGTGCAATTCCCAATTTTGTATCATATTTCCCTTTTCAGAAAAAGCAGCAACTATCTAAGAAGCAGCCAATCCTAGTGAGGAATTACTAGGTTTCCTATGGCTTCTGGCATTGGAAGCCCGTTACCTGTTTCTGTTGTTGGTGAACTTGCTGAGGCATTAGATCTGTCATCACTCTGTAGAGAAACAGGCATGTGGTCAATTTTTACTCAAGAAGAGGTACTTTTCACATGCCTG
This sequence comes from Echinops telfairi, assembly GCF_000313985.2. Taxonomy (NCBI): domain Eukaryota; kingdom Metazoa; phylum Chordata; class Mammalia; order Afrosoricida; family Tenrecidae; genus Echinops; species Echinops telfairi. The sequence goes on from NW_022103914.1 coordinate 4,733,586, forward strand.
ATTACTTTGTGATTATAAAGGGAAACAAAAAAATGCAACACTCCTTCAAAACTGAATCTAGAATGAATCTTCTGTAAAATGATTTTTCAAACACTTTCTTCTTTCTTAAAGCTAAACCTTTGAACTAACTGTATAGGATGCAAGGTTTATGTAATGCATTCTATAAAGACAGCTTCATCATCAAAGAGTGTTTCCATAGACTGTGAAAACTGACCGTCCTAAAGCAGGACCTTTTACTGGGAAACGTACAGGAAAGAGAGGACACGTTTCCTCATAGTATCTGATTCTCAACCCCTCCCTCCCATCATTTTGGAGAGAAAAATGTAATGTTTTGAAAAACAGTTACAGATGGGTCTTCATTTGGATTGGGAGAAAAAAAGGACTGAAGAGATGACAGACCCCTAAAAAACAAACACGGTGCTGTCCACTCCGACTCAGAAAGGGCCTGTAAGAAGAGCAGAATTGCCCCAGAGTTTCCGAGGCTGTAAACCTTTAGGGAAACAGACTGCCCCACCTTCCCCCTGCAGAGAGGCTGCGGAGTTCAAAAACTGCAAACCTTTATGATAGCCACCTGGCACTTAACCCATGCACCACCAGGGGTCTTTTTGGGAGATGACAGCATGTTTCCCAGCTCGTATTTCAGTCTAAGGTATTTTCAATTTTCAATTCATTGACCAAAGGAGACTCACTCAACTCACCACCATCGAGTCCAGGCCTTCTCTTAGCAACCCTACAGAACAGAGTAGAACTGCCCCTGTGGGGCTGAGACTATTAACTCTTTATGGGAGTAGAAAGCCCCATCTTTCTCCCATGGAGTGCTGGTGGTTTCGAACCCAATTGCAGGACAGAGAAAATGATAGCATAGAAGAGATTATAGATAAGAATTTTCAGGAATCACATGGCTATGCAGAGCATGAGAAAATTTATGAAGCTTATTTACAGATGTAATAAGATTTGTAGTCAACCTTTAGAAGGACATGATCCAAGAATCTGAAACTATCCTGGTAAACTGGAGAAGCAAAATTGTTCAAAGAGCAAAATTAAATATGGGGCGGGGGCGGAGCACAAGATATGGAGGTGAATGATCTCTTAGGCATTAACAGGCATATTGAAAGTGCAGTGGGGAGTGAGCAAAAGGAATACCCAAACTGAACAAGCCAGCCAAGTCCAGTGGGGCACCAGGCAGTGAGGAGTCCTCCACTTCACGTCCAGCACCAGCCAGGTTCCAGGGGGCTTCAAAAAAGCTGGTGGAAAATTCCAGTACCTTTTAATTCCACTTTTTCAATACACTTTTGAACCCCCCTGAGTAAATCTAGGTTGGGATTCTAAAGTTGCAGTGGGAAGCTGAGGATCTGTGAGGGTCGTCAGACTGACAGGCTGGAAAACATATAAGGACCAGGGCTGAAGAAGAGGAGACACTGGTGACGTCAGAATACTTTTCAAATATAGAGGTTTTTCTATTTGCGGTAGAGATCGCTAAAGAACTAGAAAATCTGCTCTGGAACAAAAAGAAGAAAAAAGGATAAATTCAAGGAGGACAGAGGGAGGACAACCTTAGTAACAGGGATTACTTGTCACTTATTTGATCAGAAGTTAACAGCCATCCCTAGAAGCTTTCAATAATGAAAATAGCGCAACTTAAGTTTTGGAGTTAGATTTCATTTCCTATACAGCAGGAGTTGGCACATTTTGTCCTTAAAGAGCCAGATGATATTTAGGGCTTGTTGGCCATACGATGTCTGTGAAAGCTATTCCAACGCTACCCTTCAGTGTGAAAGCAACCAGTTAATACATTAAAAATAAAAAGGGAGTCACTGTGTGCCGATTAATCTTTATTTACCAAAACAGATGGCCCCTATATCAGCAGCGATAGTTTTGGTGACTGGGGCTCAAATTCTTTTTGCAGAGCACACTAGACCACAGTGAATCTGGCATTGTATTTTAACCAAAGTGAAATACTAACTCATGACAAAAAGGAAAAGAAAATTAGAATTACATCTCAAACAGAATCTGACTTTAAAGAATTCACTCTCCATAACCATCTGTAGCATTCTAAAATTGTCAATATTCTAATTCTCAAGTGAAATCCATGTTAACAAGCTCAGATCGTTCATTACATTTCATGTAATCTTAGATTTAAATTGTTGGACCACCAATCCATCGGGAAATTTTAAGATTCCCCCTCAAATAGCTCCCCGCCCCAATCTCCTGGTGAATGACAACATTAAGGAGATACCTTGAGAAGCAGGGAGGCAGAAGCATGAGGCAGAGGAGTAGCACAGCCCACTTGATTCAGCCCTGACAGCGACTACATTTCAAGAGGACGAGGGGAAACAGAAAGCGGCATGTATGTTAGCACGTCAGGCAGGCAGATCTGGTCAGTGCAATCAGAAAGGCAAAGGCTTCTGACACCTTTCAAACGGTCTACTGACATAGGACAGGGCAGACAGTAAAGACGTGGGGACACGCTGAAGTTTATGGGCATGGTTCTTCCACTTACACACTGCAAGGTTTGCACAGTGTCTCAGACTTCTTCAATCAAGCAATGAGGCATGATTCATTTAGAATGGTTTTCTACCACTCACGCCAAAACACCAGAGAACATAGTATTTTTTGCAAAACAGTTTTAGAAACTAATGAATCTTATGCTGATTTGTGGGGGTGAAGGGTGGATTACCTGTAACACAACAAATTCAGTCTATGAGCTAATTTTAACTGAGCAGAACTAGCATGGATACAAGTGTGTCCTCAATGTGAATCCAGTTAGACCGATGAACATTCCATTTAATGTCTCTGACGTTAGAAGACAAGAGCTGAAAACTAGCCTTTCATTCGGCCTCCGTGGGGCTCCAGATGACATTCCAGTGGGTAAGGCGAATTTCCTTTCTTTCTGAATCCTTGCCATTCTCTCTAACCAACACAGAACTATCGAGTGACTCTCGGGAAGTGTTCTTTCTTAGGCCACTTCCAAACACACAGCGTTACAGATTTACTGAACAAAGGAGAAGTTAAGAGATATGAAGTGTTAGAATCTACAGAATTTTGATTATAGGTAAGATGGGCTTAAAATTAAAATTTGGTGGGGGCTAGAACTCAAAAGGACTTTCACACAGGATGTGTGGAAAAAACCAAACTATTAAAATCTAAAAGATACCAAGTCTTCATAAATTAAATCACTTAAAATTTTGAAAATAGGACCATCGATTTCTGCTTCACCTGTTTTGATTTCCTGGGTGCCCTTAATCAAAAGTACTAGCATTACTGTCTGTGTCATACACAAAAAGGCACTAATCCCTACTAATGGCAAAGGAAAAAGAGTGCCGGGCAGAAGAGGTGCAGTGAGCCCCACTGTCCATGGCCGGAGGGGTTAGCAAGTCTGAAGGGCAAGCCCAGAAGCCGCCAGAGTGACTGACAGTAAATGCTCGTAATAGGAAGGCCCTTCGAAGCGCAGAATCGCGGTCCACAGGAAACAAACGAATTACAAATAACGGAATTTCCCCACAAACTTTTTAAGGCCCTCTTATATTTCAAATCTAACACTTTGGTGTATTTAAATCAAATTCAGAATTTATCTAACTATATCATCAGGCATTTTCATCATGAACCAATTTAATAAGCATTTGACAGATGCATTGGACATATGCTCACTCAAGAAATACTACTGAGCACCTAGAAGTCTGGTAGGGAGACTAGATATACACAGGTAAACACAACCAAAAACATCCTGAGTCCATGAAGTTTACAGTCCAGGAATAAGCTAACAGAGGAAAAAAAACAATACATATGCAAGTAAAAGCACTATGAAGAAACAACAGTAGAGACATTAATATGCCTGGGTGAGGGTGGAGGGTAAAGAAAGGCATTTCGGAGTTGTGGCATGTAAGCTGAGAGATGGTAGGACTTAAGTGGGCACTCGGACGTCCATCATGTATTTCGTGTTACCACATCTAACCCTCAGTGTCCTCAATGGTTTTCCGTGACAGGAAAGGAACCAGTACAGCAGGGAGTTTTAAGAGAGCAGTTCTCAAGCAGCTAGGCTGACATTTAAACTGGGTCTTGCCCTTTCTAATTACGTCCCCTTGTCATGTAGCCATTCGGTACCTGAGTCGTCACTTGTCAAATGCCTCCGAAACTTTCTACCTCTTCAGGCTGTTCAGAGGAGTGAATAAGGCAATATTGGCAAAGTGTCTGCATCATCAGAGACTCAACAGTATTTTTCTGCCTGAGTTCAAATTATGATTTGATTCGTATGCCAATGAACCTCCACTACAATGGCACAGGCGGTGGTATATTCATCTCTAGACTGCCCAGTTAAACTCTGCTTCACTCATCTCAAAGGAAGTGATGCTGCTGAGTGCACAGGCATCCTGCAGACAGTGGGAGCTCACGTAACCGGAATCTCATGCTGAAGCATGCAGTTCATGCAGGACTATGCAGAAGAGCAGCAGTTACTAGCACCTATACAATTGGTAAACAGTAGATATTTGAACTGCTAGTTCAATACTACTGTGAAAAACGTAACATTCAACATGATAAGGAAAGCCATTCTGCAAACAAGAGTCTCTTACAAGGGGAGAAACGTAAGGCTTTAAACAATGCCTCCATGTTACACTCATTTTAACCTGATGACGCAAGCAATGTTATCAATGGAAAGCATTCCAGCTCATGCATTCCTGAGTTTAAAAAGTGGGGATGGAGTGATAATTTGGAGATACAAATCCTTAAAGTCAGCCAGAATGAGGGATTCTCAGTAACATAAAATAAGTAAGAAAACGGAATACCAAATACAGAGCTGCATTATTAGGATCACAGAGTAAGGCGACACACAGCTAACTCACAGGTCAAATGAATGACTACTAAAGGAAGTACACCTGGAGCCAGAGCAACATTAAACAGGAAGGCACACTCACGGCCAATATGATTCTCCATCAAAGGGTCTACTTTTGGAAGCACTGACATATTTCAACCTTAGGGTAACACTGGGCAAACCATAAACAGTTACCACTATGTGTAAAACACTCAGCCATGAGATTCATCATGTCTTATGATATTCAAATCATTTCTATGTGAAAAGTACAACAGCTATTTCCAATCTTTAGATACAGGCAAGTTAAAATTCTTATTTTTTTGCAACGCTCTTACCACTAACAAGGCACTATCATCAGTGTGCTGAGACCTTCTGGATGGAAAAGGACACTGGATAGGTGGAAAAAAATGAAGCAATGTCAAAAACAAACTGTGCACACACATGATGCATTTCACAAAAACACACACAAGGAAAGCGACACTTAAGACATACTTGCGAAGACGCTGACATAGAGGACCACATTCCCCATCATCTGATATTCATGTACCACACTGGCTAATAAGTTCACTCTGAGCAATGACTGTCTTCCCTTGAGTTTAAGTCCCTGCAAATATGATTCTATTTGCCTAAAAAGCCCTGAGGCAAAGAGGGAACGGGAATGGATTATTTTGTTTCCAGAGAGAAAACTAAAGTGCAGATGAAGCAGTAACTGATAGAATTTTGTGGTCACGTGATTTATATGTAACAAATTGAACCGTTAAGTCCAATGATTTCCAGTTTAGGCATATCTTCATTGCTCTTTTCAGACAAAATAAGAATTGAAAAATTAAAAGGTAACATGTGAAGGACAGATATCTGAAAATGCTGGAGCGAAACTTTTAGGTATTACATCTATGTTAACGTTCTCATTTAAATAAATAAAAGCAGTTATATATACAGCAAGATTTTTCAACTTTACACTGAACTATTTAAAACCCTTCAAACAATACATTTTCCCCATACCAGTTTAAAAACACTGAGCTGGAAATAGATGCTTATTAACTCCTAATGTGTTAGGTTTTCAATTACATTGTTTTACAAAAACAGAGTCAAAATTTATATAAAGTCATGCCTTTATGCCTTTTAAGAGGAAGTAACAACCAAAAGTTGAAATATGACAATGTATTCCTCCTTAATATTATCAGACAAACATGTTCAAAGCATAATCGGTGCATATACAGTGAGAAAACCGCCTGTGAAGGTGAAGTGCTATGCAGACTGTCAGTGCTAATGTTAGTGACGTGGAACATCGCCCCAACACACAGGGGACGGGCGATGGCAATGGCCAGGGTCGGGGAGAGGAAACAGCACAAACTCCAGGCGGAGATGTGCACATGGAAAAAGATCCTTGTTAGACAGATTCTGATAACCTCTCTGACTTGTCTTCTCCCTCATAAACAGAATTTTTTTTTAATAAGTAAAATTTTGTAAGGGGGAAAAATCCTGGCAATATTTTGGTCACTATAAATATAGGATAATCACATGTAAAATACTTCAATCCCATTACAATAAGAAAATGCCAAAGGAAAAGTGACTGTATCGACTTACCTCACCATCTGCAGAGGGCGGTTTCTGTGGACTTTGTGATGCTTTTTGCTGCATACCCCAGCATGCCCCACCCCGCAAAGGAATTTAGTTAGAAAATTGAAAATGGTCAAATTCTATCTATCAAAACTAGAAATGGTCAATTCTATCTAGTAATTCACATTCATTTCTGCATTTCATATATAACACTTTGCTAGATTTATTGGTTAAAAGATGCTGCCTCTTCTCTTAAATATTGTATAATTTAAATAAGAAAAGGCCACAAAACGAACACAGATTAAATGCAATGTCTATTACCAAAACCAAACTCCCTGCCACTGAATCGATTCCAAATCATAGCAACCCGCTAAGACTGAGGAGAACTGGCCCCGTGGGTTTCCACAACGGACAATCCTAAGAGGAGTGGGAAGTGCCGCATCTTTCTCCTGTGGGGCAGCCCCTCACCTTCCGGTTAACAGTTTAACACATAACCACTATGCGACCAGCGCTCCTTAAGAGCTCTATACGCATCTATAAATATACATGACAACTCTGTGTAAAGACACACAGCACGTTAACCACGGAGATTCTCTCAGTGAAAACAATTTCAAGCATCACTGCTAACAGTTCCTACACCAAAATTCCATGTCTGACTTTTCAACTGACTTTGGAGATGCTCTATTTGGACACTCCGATGCCACCTCATATGCAACATATTCAAGAGCCAAGCTCACAAGTTCTCGTCCCAGCTGCCTCCTTTCCCCACGCTAGTATTTTATAAAGTGTTGTTGCATACAGTATGCTAAGCAATTCTTATTTTCACTCTCTGAGATAAATTAACATTATCTTTAATTATGTTCTCTTAAAGATAAGGGGGCTGAGGATAAGAATTCGGTTCTTCGGCATGTGCAGGTCACAAAGTTGTTAAGTACTGTGAGATTTGGATCTAGTCTTCTGACTGGAAATCTTACTTCTCTTCAACATGCCAGACTCTCATCAAAACTACTTGTTCAGCTCCAAAATTTTCCTGAGACCAAACCCATCTGCGATGATTGACTTAACACTTACTACTCTACGTGCAAAGCTGATCTCACAACGCTTCCTTTGAAATCTCTCCTACAATTAATTTATAAGTTCCATTGTGGTGGGAGAGAAGGCAGCACCCACCACAGTAGGACTGAGTAATAGGTGCATTCAAAATAATTCAGAAAACAGTTAACATTTCATTGTTAAATATTACACACTCCAGGAGAAATGAAAAACATAAAGTGGCTCAGGAACTTTGGGCTGTGATCAGCACGGTCGGCAGTTCAAAACCACCAGCGGCTCCTCAGGAGAAAGACTGAGCTTTCTACTCCCATAAACAGTTACAGTCTTGGAAACCTACAAGGGTCGCTATCAATCAGCATTGACTCAAGAGCAGTGAGTTTGGTTTGGATCCTAAGGACAAGATAATCACTTCTGAGTGTCCTCAGGTCATTCTGCAATTAATCGAACCATAAGCAGAAGACTGTCACACAACTTAATCAAAATTCCTTTTAATGAAAGACAAATAAAATGAATCAGAGTTGATATTTTAATTACGACAACAAAAACTGGCAGTCCAATCAAAACAAATAAGCACTTACTTCTACTTATCTTTAGGGGAAACTGTGGAGGGTTCCTGTGACTCACCTTGACAAAGTCCAAGACAGCGTCTCTCTGAATCTGCTTGGTCCTCAATTTCTCCTCCTCGTACTGGAGGGCAGCCCTCTGGGCCTCGCGCCGAGCTCGCTCTAATTGTTCTCTTCTCCGGTGAGCTTCCATGTCGGTGAGGGGCAGCTGGGACAAGAGCATCGTTGTACACACACAGTGGAGATCCGGATCTGCTCCTCAAGACGTCTCAACAACTTCAGAACTACCCCTGACCCAAGCCGCTTTCACTCGAGAGGCATCTAGCGTGTCTTAACACGTATCGTCTATTTTCCCCATTGCTCTTCTAGGAGTTACTCTAAAGTCATCATGTGAACAAAAGATGATTTCTGATGGGGCGGGGTCTGGAATCTAAATGATTGTTGTTAAGCATCCCGCAGTCATGTGATGGAGGCAGGCCATAAAGTGTACAGATATCTGTCAATTAATGGCAATTTAAGCACTACAAAAGAAGACTGTTAAATAAATATAAAAACCAAAGCAAAACAATAATCCTTGAATATATATTGAAATTTAGTACCTGATTATGACTTGGTGATCCTGACAAGACAGAAGCCGACTCAGCTGGAACCCTAATACAAAAGGAGAGAAAAGGGGGAGTTTATTTGATAAGCACACAGACACGTTAAGCACAAGTGTAAGCAGACTTCCATCGGCCAGCAGGCAAACAGTCAGGTGAGCTGGAAAAAAGCATAGTCACCCTTTTACCTCTGGTTTCACTTTCTCAAGTTTCAGTTCCTGGCAGTCCTCCTGGTCAAAATAAGAAATGGAGAATTCCAGAAATAAACAATCATAAACTGCAAAGTATGCCCCCTTCGCAGTAGTGCGGTGAAATTACAAGCCATCCCTAGAACGTGAATCATTCCTTTGTCCAGTATTTCTACACTATATTTGCTACCACACTATCGCCGTGGTGTGTTTAGGTACCCTTATCTTACTTAATAACAGTTCTATTTCATTATTACTTATTATTATTAGTCTCTTAGTGCCTAGTCCATCATAGCCATGTATGTATAGAAAAAAATATAGTGCATGCATATATACAGGGTTTGGTACTATCCACAGTTTCAAGAGCCAACGAAGGTAAGGGGGAGGGGACTACTATAATTAAATTTTGTAAACCTGAGTCCAAGCCATCACATTAAGCTATGTATACACCTCACATGATAATATAGCTAGTCAACAACTGTCCTCCAGTGCTGATGGCACAGTGGAGAAAACGTTTTCCAACTCTCTTTTCTTTATAACACACCTAAAGTATTCTCTTCATTACTGCCAAGAGTGAAACAAGACACGAGTCTTTTAGATACAAAGCCATTATATCAACAAACTCTGGAATACAACAGAACCTACTCTCCATTTTCACAAAGTAAACCTTTTCTTATTTTCAACTTGATCAAGCAATTTTAACAATGAAGTTCAGTTGAATTTTTAAGAAAATGACAGTCTGATTTGATGCATAACAATGTTAGGAATAGATATCTCTCGGTTTTATCAATTAATGCTTATAGTTCAGCATCTCTTTCCTGAGTCAGAGTTAGCACTGAAGTTGCTGTCACTCAACTGTGTGTTTAAAACGAAAATGGTTGGAACAGTGCTTTTCTGATATTAAAGCCTGAACTTTTAAACTGTGATAATCAGTCTGTTAGGTCACAGGGTTTATTTCAATACACCAAATCAGTGTGCTAGTAAAGAAATCAAGGCAAAACCCCCAAAGTTCCAGGAGTTTCTTATTTCTTGCTATCTACTACTAATAATACCATTTTCTATTTGCATCCAGGTCTCTTATCCCACTTAAAACATATACCCACTATGGAATCTTTCTCTAGCAAGATCTCTATATTCACCATTATTCATGCTTTCAACTATTAATCATGAATTACTTCACACTAACTTCAAGCCTTTGTTACTAATGTCCTTTTTCTAGGCTAGAAAGAATACTGAAGTACAGGATTTCTCCCCCTTACATGAGGCCTTTTCTAAAGATCCCAACCTATAGAAATCTTCCACTCAAAAAGGTTTTTGTTAGGAAAGAAAACCAATTGACACAGAAACGGCATTTGACAAAATCCAACCCCCATTCCTGATAAAAACACTCAACCAACAGGAATAGAAGAGAAATTCCTCAACATAATAAAGGGCATATAGCCCAAGACCACATTGCACTCAATGGAGAGGGACAGAAAGAATTCCCCTTGGAATGGGAAGCCGACAAGGACGCGCTCATCACCACTCCGATTCAGTACTGTGTGGGGAGTCTTAGCCAGAGCTATCAGGCAAGAAAGGGAAATTAAAGGGACCCAAGTATTCTGAAAAATGAGGAGGATGAGGCTCTCTCTACTCCAGTGAATATTTAAAGTCTGGGTACCAAATACTGCACTGATTTTTAGTTTCAACTTAAACTTGCAAAATAGCGATTGGTAGTCTCTTCTATAGGTCTTAACCTTGTCCTGACTACTAATATTGAGCTTCTATCAACCCCCTTTTCTCAATTGTAGTAGATTTGATTTTTGTGTACTCCATCCGCTGACATCCACCTGGATAATCACTATTGTTGTTGAATAATGTTTCTTAATGGAAAAAAAGATTTAATCTATGAAACCCAAAGGGGCAGTTCTGTTTTGACCTACAGGGTCCCTATGATTTGAAATGGACTTGATGGTGGTGGGTTTTGAAATACCCTGTAAACCAGCGGTCCTCAACCTGTGAGTTGTAACCCCTTTGGGGGTCGAAGGACCCTTTCACAGGGGTGCCTGATTCATAACAGTATCAAAATGACAGTTATGAAATAGCAATTAAAATATTTTTATGGTTTTGGGGTGGGGTCACCACAACACGAGGAACTGTATTAAAGGGTGGTGGCATTAAGAAGGTTGAGAACCACTGATTAAAATCGTCAAAGTAGTAAAACTCTCTATTTGCAAATAATTCTATACATAGAAAATCCCAAAGGCTCAGTTAGAAAATGACTGGAACTAATCGAAAGATACAGTCATGTTGCAGGGTACAAGATCACCATGAAAGAGCAAGTAGGATCCCATCTTACTAACCAAGAGAGCTCTGAAAAGAAAGTCAGGAAAACAATACCAATTGCAATAGCCACTCAAAGATGAGCTCAAGCTAACCAGAGGAACAAAAGCCCTGTACAAGGAACATTACAAAACATTACTACAAACAAACAAACAAAACAAGAGACTTACAAATGTTCGTGGGTAGAAAGACGACCTGTGAAAATGTCAATACTACCCAAAGTGATCTACAGATACAATGTAATCCTGATCCAGATTCCAGCCTCATTCATTAAAGAGAAAGAAAAACCAATCAATTTTATAAAAAGGAATGAGACCCCAGGCAAGCAAAGAACAGCTGAAGAACAAAGTAGGAGGCCTCTCATTTCCCAATCTCAAAACCTACTATACAGCCAGCCACGTTAGTGAAAACAGTTTGGCAAGTACACAGACCATTGGAACATAACTGAGACACCAGAAGTAAGTTTATCCTCTTACAGACAACTGACCTCTGACACAGGGCCCAACCACACGAAATGGGGAAGAGACAGTCTTTAAAAAGCGGTACTGGCAAAACTGGACTTCCATGTGCAGAAGACTGAAACAGAATCCATAGTTTACTCCATTTACAAAAACGAACTCAAGAGGGATCAAGAACCTAAATGTAAGATCTAGTATGGCAAAGATGATCAATGGAAAGTAGAGACAAACTTAAGAGCCTTAATACGTGGCATAAATAAACTATCAAACATAATGCTAAAACATACAGAAGACAAAATAGATGATCAGGACCTCCTAGAATTTAAGACACTTGGGCACAGCAAAAGACTTCATCCAAAAGAGTAAAAAGAGAACCCACAGATCAGGGTGGGGTGGGTGATGGGTGTGAATTGGCAATGACATATCAGACAAGGGGCTAATCTCCTTAACAGGACACTTCAAAATAGCAGACAAATAACCCAATAAAAATGGACAGAGGTACATGAACAGACACTTCATCAAAGAAGCCGTTCAGATGATCAACAAATATACTAAGAAATGCTCTCAATCACTAGCCATTCAGAGCTACAAATCAAAACAGCAGTATTGATAGCAAAGTACAAACAGTAAACAAATGCTGGCAAGGTGTGGTGAGATTGGAACTCTCATCTATGGCTGGTGGGATTGTAAACTAAACGGTACAACTACTCTGGAAAGCTGTCTGGTGCTTCCTAGAAAGTTGTGAACAGAAATACCCAGCAATTCCTCTACTTGGTATATATCCTAAAGAAATAAGAGCCAGGTACAAATAGATATCTGCATACCTATGTTCATCTCAGACCAGTCACAATAGGAAAACGACAGAAACAACCTAAATGCCTACGGGTGGAAAATGGATAAATAAATGTTACTACATATATGCAATTGTTGGTAATACTACACAGAACTCATGATGACAAGGATTCTGCAAGGCCCTTCCTAACACGGATTAACCTGGAGAAGCCGCAGGGTGGCAGGTGGACAGGTGTTAACAATGGTATTAAAATGAATGAAGGGCAAGATGACACAACAGCAAGGAGGCTGGTTAAAAAAAGATCACGGCAGGACAAGACGTTGGAAGGTTTACAGTGTTAAAGGGAACGAGAGGCAAGTGCCAGTACATAAACAATTCTGCAGTAATGGTGATCTAAGAGTAGAAAGTTAGACAGACATGCAGGCTGAAAGTGTGTGAGGAGGGAGTGGCAGTACGTCCGCCAATTGGCTGCAATGTGCATCTTTTTGCTGCAAATATATACATCAATGTGGTAAAGCATACAGGAGGCCAAGTTATGAATATGTCTCAGACATAACTAAATTTTTTTAAATAATCATTTTATTAGGGGCTCATACAACTCATCACAATCCGTACATACATCATTTGTGTCCGCCACATTAGTACATGTGTTGACTTCATCATTCTCACAACACCTGCTTTCCACTTCAGCCCTTGGTGTCAGTTCCTCATTTTCCCCTCCCTCTCCACTCCCTCCTCCCCCGAACCCTTGATATTTTATAAATTAGTATTTTGTCATATCTTACACCATCCGACATCTCCCTCACCCACTTCTCCACTGTCTGTCCCCCAGGGAGGAGGTTATATGTAGACCTGTCATCTGTTCCCCCTTTCTCCCTCACCCTCCCTCCACCCTCCCACTATCACCACTCTCTCCACTGGTCCTGGGGGGGTTCATCTGTCATGGATTCACTGTATTTCCAGTTCTTATCTGTGCCAGTGTACATCCTCCGGTACAGCCGGATATGTAAGGTAGAATTGGGATCATGGTAGTGGGGGGAGGAAGCATTTAAGAACTAGAGGAAAATTGTATATTTCATTGTTGCTACACTGCACTCTGATTGGCTCATCTCCTCCCCGACTTTTTTTTTTTTAACACTCATATTTTTGTATTATTTCTAAATGTCAGAGTTCTCAGTCACACTTGCAAGCACTTTTAAACAAGTCCTTGGCAACCTCCAAATTATTCTTGGTGACCTTGATATCCCTGTGGCCATATTCTTGAGACCACAGGGCATATAAAAATAATCACCTTACAACTAAACTTTTAGAGGGAATGAGTTGCTAGGTCTCAGGGATCTGGACCACAGTCCACCAGCGTAACAGTTTACAAAGAATGTTCTGCCTCCGACTTGCTCAGCAGCAACGGGGCGCTGAAATGGCTGTGAGCAGTCATCCGAGGTGCAGCCACTGGTCTTTCCCAGCCAGGGGAACGCAGAGTGAGGAAAACTGAAGGTACCTGGAAACAACTGGTCCCGTGGACCACACAAACACCAGTCTCCACAACAGTAAGACCAGAAGAACTGGAACCACTTGCAGCTCAGTGGTGCCTGGGGTCCTTGATAGAGCGGGGAAACCAAGTGGAACAAAACTCAAGTCAGACCAGGAGACCAGGCTTAATGGTCATAAAAAGTCAAAGGGGGGGTCCCCTCAGTTGAGAACCCTTAATCACCTTTCATGTCTGGAATTTAAACCCAACCCCGTGGTGAAATGAAAAACAAACAAACAAACGAGAAAACCAATCACGTGAGACCCAAAGAACAGCACTTGCCCAATGTCAAAGTTCAGAGAGTTAGGAAAGGAGGAGGCAGAGAATCAGGTGCCAAAGGAGAGAGAATGGTGATGGTACATCCAGGGGATTGCAGTGGAGGAGTTGAAAGAAAACATATACGTGGATGGTTGGGTATAAAACTGATGATCTGCTTTGTAAACTTTCAATTAATAATAAAACTTCTTTAAAAGGGATCTTTAAAAAAAAAAAAAGAGTCTGTTAAGATTCTATTTTTCCCTTCAAAGTGGGGCTTTTTTCACTGATATATACTAAAACCTTTTGCATTTATGTACTATGAGTAGTGTCATTTCGGCTACTATTTTCCGGGGGCAGGTAGAAACTAATATCATGGGTTCCTATCATGTATTAAATATGCCCTATAGTAAGTGGCTTTATCAACACAGTATTTTTCATTTATTCCTCACAATGAAATAAAAAATTAGCTGAGATAGCAAAAAACTAAGCTATGAAAAGTTAAAAGATGGAGGCAGAAAAAGCGTGGTATATGAGAGTGCAAAGGTGAAGAATATACTTGGAAAATTTTATTTCCCCACGCCAACAAACAGGTAGTAATGTTGGCCCATAAGGCTTACTACTACTTCCTGTGTCATGATTTTTGCATCTATAAAAAAGCCCCTCAGGGGAATGACATTTCAGGTAAGATTTTTCTTTCTTTTAACTTTTATTATGAATTTTAAAACACCCAACTGCTGTTAATTCTGACTCATAGTGACCTTCCAGGACAGAGTAGAACTGCTCCTGTGGGTTTCCAATGTTATAAATCTTCATGGGAGCAGAAAGCTTCATCTCTAGCCCTTGGAGCAGCTGGTGGGTTTGAACCACTGACCTTGAAGTCAAGGCTCCTTTATTGTGAATTAGGCAAGGGCTTACTGAGCAGATTCTACTTTTACAGTTAACAACACACACACATTCAGATTCAATGCATCCATTGCAATCCCCTTCGTGGACGTGTCCCACTTCCTCCCTGTGCTTCCTTCCTGTTTCCATTCTTCCTGCAGCTCTCTGAACTTCGTCCTGGGTTAATGCCCTGCTGATCTTCAATGGTTCATTATTCTTTCCAGGAAGTGATCTCAGCGCTAGACCTCAGGGTAAGGGCTGTGATCTTGGGGGCTGTACTAGACTCTCTCCCACCAGCAAACCTGGTCTCTTGTATTATTTTGAGTTCTGTTCCACAGTTTTCTCCCCTCTCAGATAAGACTTCTTGCAGAACAGCACCAGGCAAACTTATTCCCTAACGGCAGCATTAGACGCCATTTTTGCAACAATGACCAACTATTGTTCTTTTTCCTAGCCACATTGGGTTTTTTTATATGGGTTCCAAATTTTTAAGTATTTCCAAAATTATTTTTTCAAAACACCTCTAGCTATTAAAATAAGTTTTGACAGAATACATTATGTCTACAATTTTTTCAAGGTATAGAACAGATATTAATTTTCTCAGGTAAGATTTAAAACAAATATTGAATGTGGAAAAATATTTGTTTAAATTTAACTAATCCTTGACCATCTTTATCTTAACCCTCCCAGTCAGGCCTAGTCAGTCAAAAGCTGTCAGGGAAAGGGAAGGAGAAAGGGTTGCAATAAATGAAAAATTAATTAGTACAGTTTAGAAGATGTAGCACAGCATAGTGGTTAAGAGCAATTTTAAATTTCTTTTAAAATAATCACTTTTCTTTTATATCAAATTTTTGTATGCATCAATCATATAGGTAACATTTCTTTCTTTTTTTTAAGATCATTTTATGGGGGCTCTTACAACATCAATTATATCAAGCATATCTGTACGTATGTTGCCATCATTATTTTCTAAACATTTATATTCTATTTGAGCCCTTGGTATCAGCTCCTCTTTATATCCTCCTTACCCTCGCTCCCACCCTCATGACCCCTTGATAAATTATAAATTATTATTAATTTCATATCTTATACCAACCAAGAGCAATTATTTTGCTGTAGTCATGAATGAGTTTGAATCTAAGATCCGTCACTTTTTATTAGGTGATTGAATATAAACGGGAAAATCCTAGGTTCAACGGCAATGGCTCAGATGAGGAAAGATTCCCCTAATGCTGCCATTTCAAGGCTTGCTGAGAAGCAGAATTATTGTAGCACACGGTAATATAAGTTTGAATGCTGGCGGGGCTGACGGCAGCAAGCCCACAATTCTCAGGTTTTCCAGACTAGAGGACACTTTAGTCAGCCAAGGCTACCTTGTCTAATATTTCTTTTGAGAATAATCCAAAGTAAAAGCAATCTTGACGAGACTCAAGTCATCATTATTACACAGCAACAAACCCAGAGGGCTCATGGTTTAACTTACCATCTATACTCGTGTAAAAGCTGAGTTTTTCAGCACATTTTAATGCAGTTTTTGTGGTAAAAGTAGGTGCCTTGGCTAGTTTTGGAGTCGGCTTATAAGTAAGTTATTAACTTCCTTAAGCTTCGGCTTTCTCGTTTATAAAATGAGGGTTAAGTAGTCTGCTTCAATGAAATGTCCTGAAAATTAAGTAAGTTGTTATTATATATACAATGCTATTTCTGATACATAGTAGCTACGTGGTAATTACTAATGATTATTTTTTACATAGGAACTAAGTGCCATCCTTTGAATTTTCTAGAACTAGATGTGTGAAGTAAATCTTACAGAAATTGGACATAGCACAGTAGTGGTTCGCTGGTGGAGTCAAATAGCGCTTTACCTCTAGAAGGCAGATTTCTAATGGTGCAGGTTTTCATTTGTTTGTAAAATCACATAATTCATGCAAATAGCTTAATCATCTTTGTCCATATAACATGGGTGGGGGCACTAATTCTATATTACTTCTTACAGAAGTTAGAACACTACAGGGCTTAGCCCAATGTGGTTATCTGTCCTGAAATAAAATGTCATTCACATTATAAAACCTTTAGAAATAAATTATATTTTGATAACTTAAGAAAATATGATAATTTCGTATAGTTTAAGCTTTGCATTATATTTTACATCTGAGCAAGTAACTATAAACATTCAGTAATTTGTCATACTTTTTATTGAATGCCTCCCTCTACCTTCAGGATCCCACACATATCCCTCTACGGGTGGGGCTGGGTGGGGAAGAAGAGAGAAGGATTGGTGGGGGTGGGGAGCAGGGGTGGGGGAGTGAGCAACTTTCCTTTCAGCTCACTAGTAAGAGGGCCAGGATGGCTAGTAGGCAACTAGCAATTGGTGAACTATCGCAGCTCTTTCAAATTGTTACCATTGGAGATGGGCTGTTATTCTTAAATAGGTTTTTGGTCTTAGGTTAGCTTATCATTCAAAATATAGGCAATTTTTGTGACTTGACAGTCTCTCTGAGGTGATTTTGTCTCTTTTTTCTAATCCATTATTCCGCTTGGCAGTAAACCTAGGAGAACAGTGATTTTGAAGTTCACAGCTATACAGGTAAAACCCTAGGGAGAGGGAGTGCTTGCCATGTAGTATCTGTTTACTATCTGTCGGTTAAACAAAAATCATTTGTATTGACATTAGAACTTAACTGGCTACTGGGGTACAGTAGGGAGTTTTTATTCAAAGACTGGATTAACATCAAATCATCTGAAAACACCCAACTAAAAAGTAATTATGTTGTTGCTTTGTTTTCTTTTGTTGCTTTGTTTGTCTGTCTTGTTTTGTGCATATTATTATCTCGGCAGGTCTATCTGGATAAGATAGGCGGGATAAACAATCTAGAGGAGAAAACAGGACCGATGGTTCTGGGGGGGGCATGGGAGAGGGGGAGGTGGTGGAAAGGAAGTGGTGTTAACAAACCCAGGGACAAAGGAACAAGTGATCCAAAATCGGTGGTGAAGAAGGTATAGGAAGCCTGGTAGGGCTTGATCAAGGGCAATGTAACCGAGAGGAATTATTAAAACCCAAATGAAGACTAAGCATGATGGTGGGACAAGAGGAAAGTCAACGGAAATAGAGGAAAGAACTAGGAGGCAAAGGGCATTTATAGAGGTCTAAATACAAGCATATACATATGTAATTTATATATGATGATGGAGAAGTCAACCTATGTGCATGTATCTATAGGTGTAGTATTACGGTAGCAGATGGACATTGGGCCTCTACTTAAGCACCCCCTCAATGCAAGAACACTTTGTTCTAGTAAACTGACATTCCATGATGCTCACCTTCCTGGCACGATCGCTGAAGACAATGTGGGTGTATAAGCAAATGTGGTGAAAAAAGTTGATGGAGCCCAGCTATCAAAAGATATAACATCTGAGATCTTAAAGGCTTGAAGATAAACAAGCGGCCATCCAGCTCAGAAGCAATAAAGCCCACATGGAAGAAGCACACCAGCCTGTGTGATCACGAGGTGTCAATGGGATCAGGTATCAGGCATCAAAGAACAAAAAAATCTTATCATTGTGAATGAGGGAGAGTGCGGAGCGGGGACCCAAAGCCCATCTGTAAGCAAATGGACATCCCCTTACCGAGTCGCACGGAGGAGATGAGCCAGTCAGGATACAGTATAGGAACGATGAAACATACAACTTTCCTCTAGTTCTTAAATGCTTCCTCCCCACCACTATCATGATCCCAAACCTACCTTACAAATCCGGCTAGATGAGAGGATGTACACTGGTACAGATAGGAAGTGGAAACACAGGGAATCCAGGACAGATGAACCACTCAGTGGTGAGATCAGTGAGAGTGGTGATACTGGGAGGGTGGAGGGAAGGTGGGGTAGAAAGGGGAACCAATTACAAGAATCTACATATAACCCCCTCCCTGGGGGACAGACAACAGAAAAGTGGGTGAAGGGAGACATCAGACAGTGTAAGACATGACAGAATAATAATAATTTATACATTATCAAGGGTTCATGAGAAATGGGGGGAGCGGGGAATGAGGGGAAAAATGAGGAGCTGATACCAAAGGCTCAAGTAGAAAGCAAATGTTTTGAGGATAGTGGCAACAAATGTACAAATATTTTTTTTGTACATGGATGGATGTATGGATTGTGGTAAGAGGTGTATGAGCCCCCAATAAAATCATTTAAAAAAAAATAAAGAAAATAACTCAAACTCTAAAAAAAAACACAAAACAAAACAAAAAAAGTAATTGTGACCTCAATTTCCAGAACTATGGGGGATTAAACCTCCTGAATGACCCACCCCTCTCAATTAAAACAACTAAAATGATTAACTGAAAAGAAAAAAATTAATGTACTGTTGAGCTGGCATAAGAGTAAAGGATTCACAAATTATTAAAAAAAAGCAAAACCAGGAACTCTAGGATTAGGCAAAATTTTGAACCTGCATGATCTCCCCAATTGTGCTAACCCATTGCATTTCAGGGCAAAAGGGACTATGCAGATGTAATAGGATGTTATCTTCACATGGGGAGAATAGATCTTAAAAGCAGAAGAGGAGACATGAGAGTATGTGAGAATATTTGGCAGACTGAGGAGGATTTGGCCGGTCACTACTGGCTTAATTAAAGATGGAGGGCGGCTGTCAGGCCAAGAATATAAACAGCTCCTAGAAGTGAAGAATAACAAGCAGCTGACAGCACACTTGGTAACAGAGACCTCAGTCCGACGTGGAACTAAATTTTATCAATAACCTGGGAGGAAATTCTCCTCCAAGAGTTTCCAGATAAGATTACAGACCAAAATAAAAATAAAATAAAATAAAATAAGTTAAGCTAACAATTAAAAAAAAAAAAAGATTACAGACCAGCTGACTTTGTGAAACCCTAAAAACCCAGTCAATATGGTCCAAACTTCTTACCTAAAAAACTAGGATATAGAATCAATGAGTGTTGTGTTCAGCCGCAAAGTAAGTGGTAATTTGTTGAGAAAGTAATAGAAAAGTAATGAATGCATGAGGTAACTGAGAGAAAAGCTGGCTTTGAGGATTTCTGCCGAATCCTAGAGATCTTGAGCTTCACCTATAATGGGTACAGGAGGTGAGTAGGATAAGAGTCTAAGCAAGGTGGAGACACAGAATAAGATGTCCCTACATTCAAAGAACCGCAAAGGAACAGACCCTTGGAGCAAGGGCACACGGCCACTAAACAGTCAATCTTAGTACAGTTTCACAGCAGAGCAGATGTTAACTCAATCCCCGTGAACTAACAGATCAAACTAGCATGCAACAAGTGATGAAGCTTCATTCTTTGACTATCTTCCCATATTTCTTCTATCTAAACATATCTCTCAGTTGTCGATTTACGGTAATTCTAATATTGTCTAAAATATATGCAAACCATTGTGTGAAAACGCCTACTCAGTAAATTTACTGCCATTAAGCATAAGCCTGCTGCTTTAAGACTTCATAGAAACAAACGAAGCCAAGAATTCAAGGCTGGAATTTTAGCAACTATTGTGATACAGTTCATGGCAAGAAGCCTTTGGAATTCAAGAACTGAGGCAGTGGCTTTAAATGGTCAAGCTATTTTTGGATTAGTCCTGGGAGGCAGTCGAGTTAGTGGAAAGATCACCAGGACGGAAACACCATCTCTGTATCTCTCTATTACCACAGTCAAAAATTTAAGTTAAATAAAAAGCCAGTACACTTGAAATTTACTTATCCCTTTTATGTAGGAATCCAGACACATCACCAAAAATATCACTGTTACTAAGTAAATTCAAATAAATTAATTATAGAGGTAATGGCTTAACTTAGGTCCAATTTTAGAGTCCATATATCACTTTACCTTTTTTTTTAAATGGCAAGAGTACAAAAACAAAAATAAGCAAAAAAAAAGTACAAAAGCATATTGCTCTAACCATACAGCATCTGAAACACTTAGCATCTAATGAAATGTTTAGTGAAGAGTAAACACAGATCTGCACAAAACCAACATTATTTCTTGCTCTTGCCAGGGAATTTTTAGACAGAAACAAACAAACAAAAAATGCTCCCCCCTCCAGCCCCATACCTGTTTAGATGTGTAAACCTTCTCATATCTTCTGATTTCTGAAACTCCCTAGCGGGCACTGGCTTAATTGGGGAACCCTAGGCCAAAATAGGAAAAATAATTCATTAATATGTTTCCAGAACACTACACTTGCACGGTTCACATTCAACCTGGAATTTAGGGATATGTAGTGGGGCATAAGGAGTTACATATTAGGCTGCTAACTCCAAGGTAAGTAGTTCAAACCCATCAGCTGCTCCTTGGGAAAAAGATGAGATGAGGCTTATAATGCTTATTATAAAGAGTATTAAAGGCTACACAAATGCCTTGATAAACATAAGAATATTCAAAATCCACAAGCCTTTAAAAAATAAAATGGATTCCTTGTCACTGTATTATGCCGATTACAGCGACCACATAGAGACATATTGACTGGGTGCTAAGACTTGGAAAAGAGGTTCCTTCCAGGACAGCCTTTGCTCCCACCCTCCGTCCCTGACAGCTGGTCAGCCTCTCTCACAGGGTTCACTGCACACTTCACATATCCTTACCTCGACAAATTATTTATCTGAGACATACAGGTAGTTCTAGCAATGTTTGGTAGAATGTCAAGAAACAACAAACAGTAATTTCCATTTATTGTAAAATAGTATTAATTTAAAAAATTCTGGAAAATTTACTTATACACTAAAGGTTTTTTTGTCATTTTAAGGAAGGATTACTTGGCAAAATTCAACTGGCTAAAGTAATATGGATCACATACTGTAAAAAAAAGCCCTCCAGATTAAAGGTGAGGACTGAGAGGCTAACACAGAATAGATATTTTTTCAAATAACCTATAGATCTAACACAATCTTATTTTAATACTAAAAATAATCAGTAAAGGGGCATTCTTTAAGGAAAACAACATGGCCTAAAAAGTAAAATGCAAAACTATGTCTAGTGAACTTCCAAGAAAAGGAGTACCACACATCTTGACCGTCATCTTTGTTGTTACTCCAAAACTGACTGCTGAAATGTCTGAGCACGGAATCACTTAAAATAAGTTACAATTCTTGAACCCCCAAATATAAGCAAAAATTTATTCTAGGATAAATCCCTGAGTAGAGCAAACAGTTAAGTGCTAGACTAGTTTTAACAAGAAGATTGAAGGTTTGAACCCACTCAGAGGCCCTTTGGGATACAAAACTGGTGACAGGAGAAGGCCCTGTGAAGCAGTTCTGCCCTGCTCTGCTCTGCATACACAAGGTCACCATGGGCTGGAATGGGCTGGAATACAATGGGTTTACGTTACATCAGTAACTTACCAACCTGGTTCTATAATTTTTAATTTAAAATAATCACAAAAAGGTACATGGAACTCCCAATACAAAATGATTGTAATACTGCTCTAATTTAGAAAATGAGCTACACCCTAATGTGGAAGAGGGTGGTCTGTATATATGAAAAATAGTATAATTAAACTTAAATAAGAACTGAATGTTTAAACTCTCATATAAGTTAATTTTTAAGAAACCGGTTGTAAATCTACCTAAAATAATACGGCTTCACTTTATCTTAAGAACATTTCCATTGATAATAAGAAGCTAGAATTAAAAAACACAGTTATAAAATAACCAAGGCAATGAATGGATTAAACAGTCCTGTGATTTTCAACCAATAGTATGAGTTTTCACTTCTTAGAAATATCACATCTTTCCAGCTAAATTAACCATAAAATGATAAAGAAAAAGACCATAAGAAAACAGAGAAGAGAAGGAGGAAAGAAAAGGATTCCTTTTCAAGACTGTAATCTATCATTATTAATTTTATTGCAAATTAGCTGCCCTCTGCTCTAGCAGGGCTGCTCATAGCTGGAACCATAAGTAACTTCACCTGGTACACTGCCATCTTGGAGCTGCAAGACATTGATTTACATAATTTTATCCAGCTTTAAATATTAAAGTATTTTCCAAACAACACATAACCATGTTCAAAGCTTTCAGATAAGAATGTCAAAGCTTTCTTTTCCCTTCTAGGCTGATACTGTCACTGTACGACATATCCCATTTGGAGTCGTCATTCTCTATTTCTGAGAGGCTAACTACACATTGGTCTTTGAGAAGGCCCCGAGTGTTTCTCAAATAAGCCCTGCAGCTTGGAGCCTGTGGCCAACTCCAGACATCAACATCGCACACACACTGAGAGGAGTCATTTTATTCTGGTGACTAGACAATATTCAAGAATGTGATTTTTACTTTCAACCCATGGGGAATTGGCAGACATTCTGAAGTGGGCTGAATGCTCATTTGTTTTCTGAGCTATCAATGCTCCAGTATCAGAGACACCCAAGAATTTTAATGGCAAACAATTTATAATCTGTGAGATTTTGCACAAAAGCGCTAATATAATAAATGCAGCACACAAATTCTACTCTTAGGTTGGAATGCTGTCCAAACGCCAGCTTTTTGAGTCGATTTTCAATTATTGATCCAAGTAGGATTTTCCAGTTTTTAACAATTTACGGTAATAAAAGTAACAATAGCCCTATTTCTTTGTTGTTTTTTAGTGGCCTTAGGTTATTCTTTGTATTCCTTTTATTTTTCAAAATCCTGATTATATGCCTCCTTGTTTAACCACAAACTTAAAGTAAATGCCATGTAAGACTACTGCCAGATTATCTGAGTAGAACTGTAAAACTTAGGAAAATGAACATAATAAGATAATTAGACCTGGCTGACAGAAACCAAGTATGTGTTGGCTTGGGGATAGCAATATCTCGGAGCGCAAAGGTGTGTACTACTACCTCATGAGAGATTCGCCGGTGTTCAATATATGCCACAAACTGAGAACTGAGGCTGTCTGAGCCCAGGACCTTGGGCTGCCTCACCTCGTCCTCCTCTTCCTCTGCAGCACAGCTGTCGATGTAGTCAATCTGCTCCAGGTCGTGGTCCACTGTACACACCAGACACACACACAAACACCAGAAAGAGCATTCTGAGTAGAAAGTCAAGAGAAGACATTTATTTAAATTGCACTGTCTTCTAATGTTCCTCCCAACATTTTTCACTTGCAAATTGTGAGAAATGAGAAGGTTAAAAATGCTGCAGTCTTTATTACTTAATTTATGGGCATTTGCAAAGATACCAATTTGAAAAATATTAACCTGAATTGGAATCGGGATCTCTAACTTTTTCCCCTTTTCAATAGCTCCTTACTGTTTTAAACAAAGGAATTTGAGTTTGTGAGACAAAATGAAGATTAATTTGTAGATATCAAAAAGTGCACCTACTTTTAGGACTTCCTTTTTTACATTTTAGGTTTGGGCCTAACTTCAGAGTTGGAAGACAAAAAAACCTCACAAGGTCAACTCAAAAGAAAGAAGCTAGGAAAAAACAAAACTTCAAAGAAAACTAGTCTGGGAAAGAAACCGACCTGGATGACTATTTCTTTTCTTATAACTTTTGCCAATTATATTTTTTTCTGTTTTCTTCTTTAAAAAAAATCAATCATTTTATTGGGGGGGGGGCTCTTACAAATCTTGTAATAATCCATCATTCAATAGTGTTAAGCACACTTGTACATATGCTGCCACCAACACTTTCAAAACAATTTCTTCTACTTAAACCCTTGGTATTAGCACCCCCTTTTTCCCCCCTCCCTCCCCCACCCTCGTGAATCCTTGGTCAATTATATATTATTATTGTCACTTCTTTTTAAAGCAGCTTTATTTTTTTTTACTCTAGATTTAGCATATTTTGGATTATTTTAAGATATGTAAAATGGATTGAACTTGATTAACAGTATATCAAAGGTATGATGTATGTCTCTGATAATCATAGAATCATAAAAATATCACTTTCAAATTCAATATGGATTTGAAATGTGTAACTATGCATCCATTTATTATAAATTTACTGCAAAAGTTTTAATCTCTAGAATAGTCAAAGATAGTAATAGGTACATTCCTAAAAGGCACAAGCTAAATAGCTGGAAATTAAAAAGTTAAAATCAAAAGTATCTTAGTAATATTGAAAGAAAAGCTTTATAGATTTTTGTAAATAATAGACTCATTAAGAAACAATAATCAAGAGGCACATTTATCCTTAAGATGCTTATTCTGTTTGAGGACTACTCTCCCACCTATATTTTGGCCTTTGCATGAGTTAAGATGCGAGCTTTCAGGTTACTTGACAGAATAAACTTCCGGTAACAGCCTTGATAGGGGCACGAAAAGCGTTTCTCCCAGTGTGGATCCGTACATGTGTGCACAAATTGAAGTCCAGGGAAACGCGCTTCCCACACCCTTCAAATGTGCACCGGTAGGGCTTTTCTCCAGTGTGCACCAGAAAGTGCCGCTTCAGTCTTGAACTCTCAGTGAAGCTTTCCCACATTCTGCACAGACATGGTCTCGGGGACCATGAACTAGGAGATGCTTTCTCAGGGAGGCCTTATCCTTAAACTTCCTTGGACATCCACCCCGAGGACAGGGGAGTGGATTTTGATCATCATATTCTGTATTTTTTTTCCGGCTTCTTTCTAGTAAATTCTGTCAGCTGTTTAGGATCAGATAAGTCAACACCAGGTATTCCCCCAGGGGGAAGCTTCTTGCCAGTCATGTACTCAGAATACACAAGTGAATTCTCTTCAGCTAACTGTTAAGAAAGGTTTGGTCTGGTCCTTTCTTTGGCGTATTCCAAAGAGCATTCGAGTGAGTTGCCTCCAAGAAGTGAATTTTCTCCAAGAAGCTGTTGAGCAAGGGTTTGTTCTGATTCTTGTTTCAGGTATTCCAAGGATTTACGAATCAAGTCTTCTTCGAGGATGGGTTCTGAAAACTCACCTCGTATTATGCATTCAATGTAACCCTCAGGGAAGGGCCCGTCAACTGCCTGCAGACCAGTGTCAGAGTGCACGCCGCCTTCATCACATAAGGCCCACACTGTATTAGCAGGCTCCTCCTCTGCCTGCAGCCCCGGAGCCACCCTGCACTTGGTTTGGCGTAGTCTCAACAAAGGCCCTATCACCTGGGCCCTTATGGCAACTTTTCCGAGTCTTTTCTTCATTTGCTGTTGCATGTTCTATCTGCTTCCTTCTCGAAGATTTACAACAGGAGCTAGCAATCAGGGTTGGTAGCAGCAATCTGGTTTGCAGCAAGCACCGGAGGGAAAGGGTCTCTTTCTGATTTCTTCACCATATACTCCAGCGCTTAGTGTCTGACTTTCTAAGTTAGATTCTTTGCATGTCTTCGAGCATTAGATCAGCCCTCACAGTATACAAGCCCACAGGGCCTTCTGACGTCTCCTACTCCTTCCCCAGATCTATTATTGTTATTTCATGTCTTACACTGTCCATTGTCTCCCTTCAATCACCTTTCTGTTATTCATTCCCCTCTTAAAAAACTAAGATCAGGGGAGGGAGGGGAAAAATGAGGACCTAATGTCGGGGGTTTAAATGGAGAGAAAATGTTTTGAGAAACGATGTACAAATGCGCTTTACACAATTGATGTGTGTATGGATTGGGATAACAGTTGTATGAGCCCCTAATAAACTGTTAAAAAAAAACAAAAACTAAGATCAGGAGATTTTTCCTATTTAGGAAATTACTTCCTAGAAGTCAGCATTGTGGACATTATGCAGCAGTTTGTGATCGGGAGGAATTTGAGGATTATTTTCTTTCTCAAAAATGTTTTGGGGTGAGAGGGGTCTTGGGGAGGAGATGAGGCAGTCAAGGTGCGATGTAGCAACCATGAAAAATACAATGTCCTCTAGTTCCTAAATGCTTCCTCCTCCTTCCCCCTCCCCCCTAATTATCTTGATCCAAATTCTACCTTGCTAGTCTGGCTAGACCAGAGGATGTACACTGGTACAGATGGGAACTGGAAACACAGGGAATCCAGGGCAGATGATCCCTTCAGGACCAGTGGTGTGAGTGGTGATACTGGGAGTGTAGAGGGAGAGTGAGTTGGAAAGGGGAAACCGATTACAAGGATCTACGTGTGACCTCCTCCCTGGGGGACAGACAACAGAAAAGTGGGTGAAGGGAGACGTCAGATAGGGCAAGATACGACAAAATAATAATTCATAAATTATAAGGATCTATATGTGACCTCATCCCTGGGGGACGGACAACAGAAAAGTGGGTGAAGGGAGAAGTCGGAGAGGGCAAGATATGACAAAATAATAATTTTTAAATTATCAAGGGTTCACAAGGGAGGGGGGAGCGGGGAGGGAGGGGAAAAAATGAGAACCTGATGCTGGAGGCTTAAGTGGAGAGCAAATGTTTTGAGAATGATGAGGGCCATGAATGTATAAAAGTGCTTTACACAATTGATGTATGTATGACTGTGATAAGAGTTGTATAAGACCTTAATAAAACGATTTAAAAAAAATGATCAAGGGCTCATGAGAGAGGGGGAGGGGGAGGGAGGGGAAAAAATGAGGACCTGATGCCAGGGGCTTAAGTGGACAGCAAATGTTTTGAGAACGATGAGGGCAATGAATGTACAAATGTGCTTTACACAACTGACATATGTATGGATTGTGATAAGAGTTGTATGAGCCCCTAATAAAATGATAAAAAAAAAAAAGAAAGAAATAGTTCACAATTAAAAAAATGCTTTAGGGTGAACAGATGATATAGTCCCATTATTTCATTGGATACATTTTGGAATTACCTACTGTTTTTGAATTTAAAAGTAACTATTTTAAAAAGCTAATTAAAATAGCAGGTAAAGCAGATGACGTGTTTCTAAGATGGTTTCTGCAGAGTTTTTACACCAGCGTTGTTTTATGATTTTCTACTGACGGAGCCCTGTGGGCGCTGTGTTAGGTGTTGGGCTGTAACTACAAAGACACTAGCTGCTCCCTAGAGACAGAGAAGGCCGTCAGTGCCCATCAAGATTTAGAGTTCTGGAAACCCAACAGAGGGTGTGGCAGGGGGTTTGGTTTGGTTTTCTGGGTGATCTTTCAGAAGAACATGATTTTTTTTTTTTTTGAGAAGCGACTGGGTGGATTCAAATCACCAGCCTCTCAGTAGCTTAGTGCTTAACTGTTTGCACATACAGTGGCTCCAGGATGTTCTATGAATGGTCTAAAGATGTAGTTGCTAAGAACTGTTAATGTGAAGAAATCTGTTTCTCAACCTGGTTTCCTAACTCAATTTTTATAAATAATTCCACAATTGTAATCCATATAAAATTCATGTTGAGGAATTAGAGGGTAACAGCTTTTTTAATGGAAAATTTATTAATCTATACCCACATCAGAAACCAGGTGTATAAATGTCCTTTTTCAATGTGCCACAACTTACAGGTTAAAAAATAAATAACAGTTAATATTATGACTATCTCTTAATATAACACCATTTAAATACTATAGAGACCATTACTGTCCAAGAGAACTAGAATGCAACTCACAAAAGTGGATCACATATAGGTGCCCAGTTATCAGAAAGAACAGTGTCTGGAGTCTTCTTAAAACAAGCAGGCATCTAAGTGCAGTATCAACTAAGTGCACGTGGAAGACATACCAGTTGGTGTGATCCAAGGGTTATAAGTAATAAAACCCAAATCCAAGGAAGGGAACAGTATCAGAGCTTAAATTCTGAACATCAGAGATAAAGTGGAAGCCCCAAATCCACTGTTTAACATGGGTTAAGCCTCTGATGAATCCCCTCTGGCCACAGTCCAGGAATGTGAACAGCCTTGCTAACAGACAGAGACCATCATAAATTTGATTATGGATGACTGTAGTTAGGTTAATTATTATTTGATCTCCCTTTTGACCAATTTTAAAAGTTGTTCCAATATTTAATATTTTTTACTTTCTTTTCAATTGAGGCTTTTGTTTTGTGATTTTGTTGCTGTTGTTTCATGTTTCTATTTTGTATGTTTCTCTGTGTATGAAATCCCGAATAAGTAAATCTACAGAGACACTGACTAGATTAAAAACTACCTGGCAGCATGGCAGGAGAGGTTTGGAGAAAAGGGGAGCTATTAACAGTGAGTAGAAGAAAGAAGAAAATGTTCTAAAACTGACTATAGTATTGACTGCACAACTCCTCTTAATATGACTGAACTAGTAAATTGTATGATATGGAAATTATATGTGAAAAACTATTAAAAATGAAGTGAATCGCAGATATAATTTTAATTTTTCTAGCGCTATATTTTAAAGAAGTTAAAAAAATGATAGTATTTTATCCAATATAGCTAAAATATTATTTCAACATATGAGGGCAGAGGGTGGCTTCAAAACATTTGTAGGAGAATGGAATTAAAGACAATGAAAAATTTCTACTTTCTGAAGCCCCTTCATATAAACAATCTAAAATGTTCATGAAACTTTGCATTCTACTTTTCATTAAAGTCTGTAGAATCTGGTGTGTATTTAACACTTACCAGCACATTGACATTTGCAAAAGCCACTTTCAAATGCTCAATAGTGAACAGAACTCACCTAGACATTATTTTAAGTTTGAAAAAAACTAATAAGACAGGGCTCTCATATCAAAGAAAAATTTTAAAGGTTACTGATAGGTGAATAAAACAGTAAGGTCCGGAGGAAAGAGGAATATGAGACGGTACGGTTAAAAACAATGAATCACTTAATTGAAATCATCATTCAGAGAGAAAAACTCTTCTTAGATAATGTATTTTTCAATATCCTACACATTTCTAGAAAATCAAAAACATTTCTCCCATATAACTGGCCCCCCAAGTGTAATCATTAGGATTAGGCAATTCAAACTAGTGCAAGGAATGCTAATAACATCGAGTATGCCTTAGGAGCACAGGCAGAAAGACCTGTTAATAAACTATAAAAATTACAAATTATAAAAACTAGGATAAGAAAAATTGGGTTTCAAATACTGTAGAGAGCATAACTTAAGCTGAAAGAAAAGGTGGATAAGAAATACACTGAATTCCTGAGAGGTCAAATTAATGAACACAAAGATTCCACTTTAAAATGGAGAATAGTATGTCAAAGACAGTGCTTAGGTAAGACAAACAAAGATTTAATCTAGATCAACTGTTTTTAATAAAAGTTCTTCTCAAAATAAAAAATAAGCAACATTTATTTTACCTACTAGTCTGAAAACATGAGATATCAAATTTTAATCACAGTGGGAAACATGTCTCTTTCAATCAAATATGAAAAGAAGTGCTTGAGAAAAGGGTGAAGCATCTACAGATACACAAACAAAAGGGTGACAGTGAAGAAGGCCACTTTTAAATACTGATGCGATAGAGACTTCAAATGCCATCATCAATGACGTTTACCTCCATTTGTCACCACTACACTGCAGCGATTCTCTTGGTACTGGCTTTCTCTCCGCAGTCTCTGTTCTTTAGTAATCTCTGCTACTCGAAGAGGCAGATCTGAGAACTCATCTGTGGGCTTCAAAAACAGCAGAAATAGAAGAGAAACATCATTTCAAAATTCAGACAATAAAGCATGGATGGTATAGGTGTAATATAAGCTCATCAAATTTTATATGTAAGGGCAAATAGCAGGGTGCAGATGGTTCTATGAATGTAGGTACATACATAAGTTATCTGCACATACTGTCTGTAGAGATACAGCCACAAGTATGTACCCAACCATCCAGACAAATGGTCTGTGGTCTAAAAGTAAATTTGCTTTGGCCTCCCAATGAAACAATGATATGCATGGGAGACAAACTAACAAGAGTATATTGAATTAACCATTTAACCCAATTTATAGTTAAAGCAATAAATAGTATCAATTTTAAAATTAAGAAAAAATTAGCTAAGAAATTTATGTACAGGTTTCCCTCGTTATAGTAATCTTATGTAATCCTATGGAACATTTTGTAAGCCAAAATAGGATAAAGCAAAGCAGCAAGTACCACCAATTTATATGGAAAAACATTTTAGCATTCCCAGACCCCGAAATTAAACTACCATAGCATACCAAGTAACATGCAGGCCTCAAAGAACACCAGCAGACAGGGTTCACTGACACACGTGAAATCTAGGGCACTCCATGCCCAGGTGGAGAGTGCAGTTCCCTGGGGAGGAGCTTGGACACACCCATCTCACTGCTCACGGTGCACTGCCCCTTTAATGGCTTGCTGCCAAACAAATGCTCAGCACTAATTTTGCCTTTTGCTTTTTTTTTTTTTTTTTTGGTAAAAGTGAATATCCTCTTTGGATTTCTTTCCATTAGTGAAAACAGATAGCAATTTAGGTCTTTCATAAAAGCAAATGGTGGAAGGTGAGCTTTCCAAAAAGCAGAAGATAGCGCCATTTCTGCACGTGGACATTCTTAATTAAGATTTCCATCTCTTTACTTTGCTTCCTCAGTTTCTGCACCCTTCTTCCCCTTCTTTCATCGCTGCTCAAGATCACCTAGACCCTCCAATTCTAGGCTGCGGTTGTAACGGGCTCAGCTCCCGATACGAAACTATTCACACAATACAGTGTGGTAGCACACCATGGTTAAAAGATGGAAGGAAATACAATACTACTTTTGGGTGGTGGGACTATGTGCGATTTTGGCCCCTCTGAACTTTTCTGCACTTTACAGAAAGACAAACTGAAATCAATGGAGACATTTGCATTTTCAAGGTTTCTTTTCTCCTAATCAAGAGCCAGTACATGCGGAAGAGGAGAAACACTTACTTCATTCCCCGACCACCGCTTGTCCCCACTGTCCACACTATTGAAGCCCGAGTCCAGGGCTCCATAGGGGCGACCCGAGTACAGTTCTTCATGGCTGCCAACAAATAACTGTAGGTGTTACTGCCAAGTCTGACGTTTTAAAAAGAGGCACTTCAATAAACACCGGGAAATTCACGACTAAACATTCTCATGGCATTTAGTCGGTCCATTCTTTTAACTGCTTACTATGAAATATTCCAAATAAAAATAAAGAAACAGAATAGGATATTGGTGCCCAAGTACTCATCACCCAGATTCAAAAATATCAATGCTCTGCCAGTCTTGTTTCCTTTATGCCTGTTACTACTGTTTAATCTGTCACTTTGTTTGTCTTGTAAGATGAAATAGATATTTAAATATTTACTGTACTAAGGCAAATACTTTTTTTGTTTTTAAATCGTTTTACTGGTACATAACCCACAGATCATACAATCAATAGTTCAATCATATGAAGCACTTCACATACACAGAGAAAGATAAACTGCTTATAAAATGGGCACTATATTCGAATGTTCTAAAGGTCCTAGAAGTCCACTTTCGTAATGTTGTTAGTTTGTTCCTCTGTCTATAGGGCCATTCACCGTCTGTCATAAGGCCAGGGTCTGGGTGTGTTTTATCTCAGCAAAACTATGCCAGGCGCCTATTTTTACAAGCTTTCTAGTGAGAAATATATTGAAACCACTCAATGTTTTTAAAATATTCTTTATTTGCAGTTGCCAAATGAAATATAATATTCACTGAACAAGTCATTAATATCGTCACTTTTTCAAGTAAATCAGATTTTCAGGTTTCTAGAGGAAAAACGGTTGCCCTCCAGTCAAGTCTAACTCATGGCAAGCCCATACCTATCAAAGTAGAACTATGCTCTACAGGGTTTTTCAATGGTTACTTTTTTGCAAACAGACTGCCAGGGCTTTCCTCTAAGTCCACCTCTGGGTGGACTCCCAACTCCACTCTTTCAGTTAGTCGTTGCACTCCACAGGGACTCTTTCTAGATTTATATAACTGTCCATGAAGAACTAGATTTGGCCTTTTGTATCTGTTTTCTAGAAATAGCTGAGCAATAAATGGGCTTTTTGTCTTTAGAAAATAGGCTGACAAGTAAAGGTCACAAAAGCTGCTTACGAGTGGAACTGGGAGAGAGTGGGCTTACTACAGTCAGTCACACTTACCCATTGGCTGGATCAATCGAACTATGTACAACGGAACTCTCAGTCAGACTCAATGAGTCTCAATGATGAGAGGACTCACGACTGTGGAGTGCTCTCTTCGGGGCCTTTTAAATGCGTGTGTGTCCGTGCACGCAATAGGGAGCAGCAGACCCCTGGGAACACTGGAGGTCCTTTGCTGGAAACTCCCAGATCGTGGCCTACATCTCTTCTAGTTATAATAAATGGATAACGGGAGTATAGGTAGCCATCTCGGTGAATTTTGTGAGCCATTATGGAGACTAAGTGAGCACACAGGGCCAAGAAACCAGCAGAGGCTGGCAGTACAGAGTTGGTTTGTGGAGACACTGCTCTGGGTACTGGGTGACAAGAGAACAGCTGCAGAGGCAATAGATGAAGGAAAAGGCCTTCTAGGTTGTGGCCTGATCCCAGATGAGGGCAACGGCAGGGGAGGGGAGATGTTTCATTAACAAGGAATATTAACTCTAAATAGGCAAAATCAATTACAGTACACATAAAATGAAAAATCTATTTATCTATCTGATTCTCAAGTCAAAAAAGATACTAACAGGCACCATGCGCACACCTACAGCATACCTTCTCAGAAAAAAGGTTATTCTGGGTCAAAATGCCAATGGTGCCCACCTTGAAAAATCCTTACTTAGAGCTATACTTGATCAGGCCTATGTAACCAACTTTACACTAATACAAGCACCCAGAAAAAAAATTTTTTAGTGAATTACTGCCCCTCAGGCAGCTGTACGGATGTAGTTCACTTGCTTCCCTGAGGTGGGGTATGGTGGGGAAAGAACTGAACATACTCACCAAGAGCCAAAACCCAGGGGTCTCCGATCATAATCTGGCAGGTCTGGGGCAATCTTACAAGCTTGTATGTTCAAGTACTTAAATATGTGGATTTTGCCTTTTATACATATCTAAATAAGATATAATGCAAGCAGATTATTACTTACCTGAAATAAAACTTATTCTTATCATAATCAACCTTTTGCTTAATGTAATTTGAGAATAGAAAGCATTTCTGTGAAGTACAGTACATATGAGGGGGATTCAAAAAGTACACAGACAAAGTGTATTACCTCACAATTCCCCTTTTCTATGAAATGTTTAAAGCCCTCTTGTTTGGTAATAAAAACAGTATTTTTTGCTATAACAAACACCATACTTTGCACAGTGATTAATTTAGTACAGTCAGAGACTTCCATTATTCCTGCTCATCCCTCCCCAAGAACTACATTGGCAACATTTGCTTTTAGGAATTCAACAATAATGTGTACTTTTTATCTTTGCTTTCTGTAAGGGAGAGCTGGAAATGATTAAATATTTTAATAATATTTGGAACTGATTGTGGTAGCAATTGTATAATACTGCTCGATGTAGCTGAACTATGAAATGATATCTGTATTAGCCCCCAATAAAATGGTTTTGGGGAAAAAATTAAATTATATATATGTATTTATTACTATCTGTTGACTTCTTTTTCAGAAATCAAAATATAAATTCTTTGGAATTATCAATTCTTCTGTATGTATGAAGTTTGAAGTTTTACTCGTAAATTTTATAGCTGCCATGGGTTTATACAAGATCAGTAATAAATTGGAAAGAGAAAAAACCTATGGTGAAAAATATGAATTAATCCAAACCGAGTAGATTGAAGGATGTCTAGAACCTATAGGTAAAGCTACTATATAACTACTTAATCAGTACATAGCTTCATTGTAGTCACTGAAACAAAAAAATCAAACTGGCTTAATAATGAGCTTATAATTTTAGAAAACAAAAAGGTCCCAAACCCATGTTCACAATAAATGCTTTGCCTTAGTTCTGAAATCTTTGTCTCTAGTACAAAGGGGATTCAAAAAATATATGGGAAGGTAGAATTAAAAGATAATGAAAAATTTCCACAGATCTTTTGAAGGCCTTTCATATTTATATTATCGCTATATAAATTTTATTGGGAGGGTAGCCAATTAAGTAAAAAAATAAAGAGTCCTATCTTTCACCCTATGAAGACTTCTAAAGAATCTGTGTGTATAAACTTATTTTCTAACAAGATAAATGTATGTAAATTAAATTTTAAATCTGATCCTTTATAGTAAAAAATACTCATAACATTCTTCACGCTCAATTATCATTTACCTGTGCAGGTGGAGACTGCAGTGGATTGTTATCAAGCGTGATCACCTGCAGATGCCTCAGGTTCCGGTAACAAACAGGAATTGTTGTAATTTTATTGCAAGAGAAGTCAATCCGTATTAAAGGCAACTCTGCCAGCTCTGCACGGTGATACAATGAAAACAAACAATGAATGCTATCTTAAAACTAGACGGCTATCTCTAAACAGAGGTTGTATCTGAAAAAAAAAAGTGAATCTTCTCATTTACTGATTTCAAATGAAGGGAACTGTTATGTGAGTTACCTTCTAAAGATTAACCACACAGATGGGTCTCCTTGAGGGTTCACCCTGGATGGAAATCTGGGGTTAAGGAGGCCCGTCTCATGAGGTCGGCCTACCTGGCCTGAGGGCCCTTGACTGATATTTGTGAGATCATGAAAGTAGAGTCACTAGGAAAACAGGAAGTAGGTTCTAAGGACAGGGGTCTGAAAACCACCGGCAAGCCTAGACAAAGAACAGATAATCAGGACTTTGGGTGATTTGATTGTGTGAGTATGGTGAATATTTAAAAGTGAGTTGAAAAAGACACTTTGTAACATACTTACTTAGGATCCAAAGTGCAAAGCCACACTAGTATGGAAGCACTACACATTCTACTGCATCAGATGGTGTCAATTTTAGGCCCTCGAGTGAAAACTAAAGTATTATAATTAGACATTTGTTGTACATTATAAGTCGTGTCTTACAGAAGAATCTAAAAATCATTTTCATGAAACACTTTTTGAAGGTTCCTTATCTTTGAGGTGAGATATCTAAAATGTTTATAGATAAATTTCTAGAATTATGTAGAAGATAGGGTAGAAGAAAGCAGATGAAGGTAGAGATGGAACAATTTGTCCTTTACGTCTCTATATAAATTTATCATGCTAAAATGAAAGAATATACTCTAATATAGAAAACAATTGTTCTTCCCCTTCCACTCCATTCACAGCTTTCTTTTAATAAATCCTATATTTTGGAAGATTGATAAATTGTACTTAATGAATTTATTCAGTAAGTTTTCTCTTTCAAGTAAAAACAAATATGTGTAAGTCAGACTAAAATATCCAGTTACCTATCTCTAGTACGGAGACACTATACAATTACACAATATCCCTCATGCTAAACATCACCTCCACAGTTAACTAGCCTCTGTATGAATATTTCAAATGTAGGATCAAGTAATTAAGTTTCAAAGTCCATTTTAAGTCAGTGTTAATTATGAGGGTGCTTTTTATTAATTAAATTATCCCTTTATCAGAAATGTTATATTTCCCCCAAACAAGGATGCTTACTAAAAGTTCCAGTGACCCTAACCAGACTTATAAATTCCTACAAGTAGCAAGGTCAGAAATTAGATGTACATTTAAGTTTTTCACCGAAAAATCTAATTTTGAACCCACAATCCAACAGGTAACAACACTAAAAAACCATTACATCTTCAACACTCACTGTAACTCTTACAAAGTTTTATCTTGTGCCTATTAATCTGCGAGTACTTTTTTTTCTTTTTAAAAGAGCATTTTATCTGTTTTCCATCATTTAAGACCTATTTCACATCAATAATAATATGAGCAATGTGAGAGTACTTTAAAAGAAACAGAAAAGGAATCGTCAAAAAGGTCATTTCACAGTCTCCTACCTTCAGGCAAACGTACTAAGTGATTTCTTCTTACATTAAGATCTCTCAAAGCCTCCAGATTACCAATTTGGGATGGTATTGTTTGAATCTCATTGCAGCTCACATCCTATTTCAAAAGAAAATAAAGAAATATTCTATTACTACAGACTTACCTGCTTTCAGCTATCTATAAATAAAACCAGACAATTCCTAAGGTTCTTTCAAAGTTGTAGGTAAAAGATTTTGGGTGTAAGAATAATTCTATAGTTTGCACTGGCATTTGCTTTTTAAAATTTACAAGCCTTCTAACGGATTCTGTACTCTTTGCATAGATAGGCATTTATTTTGTGAGCTGAACCAGAGTAACTTAAGATATAGTAGTTCTAGAAAATCAGATGAAATGAAAATGGGAAAAAAATAAAATAAGAAAGTAAAAAAACAAGTTTCGGACAATAATTACATTGTTCCAAAGAAACTAGAAGGAAGAAAAACAAAAACAAAGAAAGGAAATCCCACAAGAATGTAAAATAAAATACAATGAAAGGAATTCATTATTCTTTACTGAATTGAAATTGAGGGAAAAATATTCAAGTATATAGAACTCATAGGTTAAGAAAGTTATATATATTGCTTGATCAGCATCTGATCAATTTGATCCCAGTATACATATATTAATCTGGTATCTTGATTAACAGCTTGGTTCGAGTGATTCTAAAAATAGATGTTGGCTATCTAGGCTCTAAGACTGACATATTCCAAATTTTGTAATTCTGAGATCAGTCAGAATAATTTGTAAATCCACACTCAGATGTAGCACTGAGCACCTACTTAGGCAGCTCCACAGGCTACAGGAACAATCCCATTAACACTTCAAACTCCTTCACCATTTGAGCTAAAAAGAAAACATTAACACATTCATTATATTTAGATAGACCACTTACCAAAAAATCCTAATAGGCTTCACACATTGTTTTAAGCTTAAGCTTTTTATAAAGCATTCTCAAGAAAATACTACCATTTTAAGTTTTCCTACCAATGAATCACTAAAGTAGATTGGTAGCTAGCCATCAACGTTAAAGGAGCTCTAAAAGAAGTTGAAAGCATACGAAAATTGAGTCTAAGCCAAAAGGTAAAAGCAATTCCTAATACTTACTTTAGAAAATATTTAAGTTGAAAGATAACAATGTACTTTCACTTTAAAATGAAAGGGAAAAAGAAAAAAGCAATAAAGATGTTGCGGAAAGACCATTAAAGCAGGAGGCAGGAATTTTAGGGATATTAATTCTTACTCTGTCAAGTTCCCTAAATGACTTGTTAGTAATTTGGGGTCATAACAACCCTGGGTGACAGAATGAAAATGCTGTAATCTTTCTAAGAGCAGACTGCCAAAGCTTTCTCCCCCAGAACTGCAATGTAGATTCCAACTGCCAGCCTTTAAGTCGGCAGGTGGGTGCTTAAATGTTGTGCCATCCAGGTTTCCTTTGTACTATCAATTAACCTTTTTGTAAAAACTAAAAGCAGGTTTCTAAGACATAGCTGTCTTTTCAGTAAAAACGGAATGGTTTATATGATTTGAAAATAAGAATTTGACTCAGAAGTTAACTTACTCTGGTTCATATTATTTTAAAGCCAAATTCTGAAGAAATGCCAACAAAAATACATTTGAGCTTTATTTCCTATTTCTGATTGACTCTAAAAACAGCTGTTAAAATCCAGACTCCAGATTTACTATTTGTGTAGTTTTCTATGTGATCTCTCCTATTTAAGAATCCATCAGGGGAAAAGAGTGAACTAATTGGTGGTCCAACTAGATTACAAGTTATTTTTAGTCTCTTTATAATATCCACTTTTGTTAATAAAACTAAGTGAAACTATACTCCAAAATCTCAATGGACATATTACACATGACTATTTTAGAAACACGTACAAATGTATTAAAAACATGGGTTTTGGAGTTATGCAATGTTGGGTAAATTACTTTACCTAAGTGATAGTATCTTCTGATCTAAAATGAAGATGTGTTCAACTCATGATAACATGTAATGATTAAATGAGAAAAGTCTTATCTCCCATGCTTAGACGGTAAGTATTAAAACAGTGATTGCTTATAACTTACAAAGAGCGGTAGGCAAAGGCGTTCAATTAGCTTCTTAGAATATTTATGTCAGTATAGCTAAAAGCAGCATGTAAACTTAAAATATAAACCCTTTGTCCTACAGGGGCTAACCCACAGTGAGAAGTATAGATGCTATTACAGTACTTAATTTGAAAAATTCAAATATATTATTAACTTACAAAAGTTTAAGACCATAAAAGTTCTTAATGTTGGTTAGAATATAATTCTAATTTTAATGCCTTTTCCCATCCCATTTGGGCCTATTAAACTTCTACTTCCAATTCTTTTTAATACTGTGCTGAAGCAATTGGATACTGATAAGTCAGTAAGTATTACCAACAGTGAAAAATAACTTTTAAAAATCTTATTTAAAAAATACTACCATATGAAAGAGTATGGTGAAGACAGATCAAAAATAAAAGATTAACTTACAAGTTCTGTCAAATGTCGAAAATGTCCAATTTCTTCTGGGAGTGAGACCAATTTGTTATTACTAGCAATTAAGACTTTCAGTGGCAAATTGCACAAATGTACTGGTAAGGTTGATAGCTGGTTCCGACTAAATTGGTAAAGAGAAAAGAGTAAGAAAAACATTCCAATTTTCCTCATCTAAACTCAGTAAGGTAAGAGGATGCTGGATGTGGGTCCTAGTCTTCATTGGCTATTAGCGGAGCACTTGACTTTCTTATTTATTTACATCTGACAGAAATTCTCCATCTGTAAACTGAGGTTCTCACTACCTAATACCTCCCTGTCTATCTTCCAGAGCTGCTACACCAAAAGACTGCTTGGTAAATAATGAAGTGCTATATAAACACAATATATTGTTACTTTATAAAAATAAAATTTATAAGAACTATGAAAAGAGTAGATAACTATCACTATTTCCTCCTCCTTCCAAAGAAAAGTTATAAAATTGCTTCTAATTTACTTCCTGCTTTGTTGTATTTTAACCACACATATATGAATGATCCAATAAAAAACAACGGACAGATTGTGGTTTTAAATATATTATACCAACTGAGTTTTTGGTAAGGCATTTTAAATTTACATTAAAACATTATGCAAAATACCAATTTATAAACTATCAAGAGCTCATGAGGGAAGGGGGAGTGGGGAGGGAGGGGAAAAATGAGGACCTAATGTCGGTGGTTTAAGTGGAGAGAAATGTTTTGAGAATGATGTACAAATGCGCTTTACACAATTGATGTGTGTATGGATTGTAATAACAGTTGTATGAGCCCCTAATAAAATGTTTTAAAAAAATTTTACCCCCCAAAAAACAAAAACATTATGCATATTAGAACTAAGATTAAAATAACAAAACACATCTATTAGTATAAAAATAAATGAAATTTTGTTTAGGTATATTTAACTTCTTGTTTTCCTTCCATTTTCAAGTTCTTTTGCTTATTTAATTAAGATAAATCATAAGCTTACAAAAAATTTAATTTTGCAATTCTCCTAAAATTATTTTAAATAAACAAAAATAAATACTTACATATACTACTTTAATCATGGTAACAAACTGGAAGAAATGATGTAGACAAATTGAACTTTAAAATATACCACCTTATAATAAATAGATAAAAATATTTAAAATAATATTTAATGATGAGAAAATTTCTTTTAAAAATATAACTAAACCTAGGAAAACAGAAGGAAAAAGTCACTTGTAATTATATGACTTTGAGTTTTGATGCCCTTTATACCTTTTCACCACTTGTGTATTTCTTCCAATGAACACTTAAAAAAAAATTCAAAAACCAAGGGCTTTTATGATGTGAAAAATGAAATAGATGACTAAAATTAAAAAATTCATTTGTACATTCAGAACCTAATACACACAAATACATGGTCACCAAGAACCCAACAATTATCTTATTAACGTTGTAAATAAGAGGCATGTTATTTCAGATCTACCATTCTCATTTGGTCAAATTTATGTGAAAATGTAACTGGAGAACCACTGCGGTAGGATGGCTGCAAGCCTATTAGGCTAGTGGATAGCAAATGTTATTAATCACACGAAGCTGAAAGCAGCTAGAAAGACCAACAGCATACTGTTTATATCCCCAGGAGCCTCCTATAGCTGTAGATACTGTTCACATGGACAAACGGCGTACACACCCACTCTTCACGCATTAACTTAGCTAGGCTTTCATGTGACCATCGGGATGGTGCTTTATCTATGTCGCTTTCCAGCCTCCCACCCCCACCCCATCCCTCACCCCTATTCCTGTCACTCAGGACCTGAGATCCCTTGAGATGCCTGTGGTGCAGCAGGTACCTTTTCCCTCACCACAGCAGACCCTGCAACAGCAACTGCTGGCGGCACACACGTGTGTGTGTGTGTGTGTGTGTGTGTGTGTGTGTGTGTGTGGGGGGGGAGGGGGGAGGTTATCAGCCACCTTTGGACAAGCAGGGGACCTAACCCTAACCACAGCCTCTGAGCAAATTCCCACGTCTCACCTCCCCATGATGATTTTCTGTTAGCACTACACACGGTTTCCATTCTAAGTAGCCCCCAGACCTATAGGCAAATGAGACTTAGAGACCCAGGCACAGCAGACATCATGGAGGTGGCAGAGAGACATCTTTGAAAAAAGAGACTTTCAAGCTCTTGTAACCTGTGGCCCCCTGCCCCAGCTCCTGTATCTTGGCTTCCCTTACCTCATGTGAGGTACCTGCCCACCTGTGCTCACCAGCAGCCTGTGTAACACCAAATGATGGTGGGTGGTCCATGGTGACCTGCTCTGTCTGCTCCACCCGCCCCCCATCTCTTTTCAGTAGATTTTTTACTATTATTATAAATGAGATAGTCAATAAATGAATAGGTTTACTTTCATTTAAAAAGAGAGAAAGATTAAAAAGAACGTTCAACACTGGAAATTTAAAGGAGGAGGAATATCGTTACCTGATATTTAAGAAAGTTAGAGATTGCAGATTTCGAATTGCCTCTGGGATATACCGAATACAATTTTGGTACAAATTGAGATTCTCCAAAGAAACAAAATGACATATTTCTATAGGAACTTCTGAGAGGCGATTTCGTGACAGGTCTGAAAGAAAAAAACAAGAGAAGTCCTTGAACTTGTCTACTGAAATGTCAAATGACTAAGCAGATGACATGATTGCACTGTGAGGATTGGTTGAGTAAGCCTTCAAATGTTCACTAATTAACTGACTAAATCATTTTAACACATGCCTTTAAACCTATTGCTAGGAAATACTGTCTACTGTCTTAGTTCTACAAATGACTGCTTTTGTTGGTAAGTGCTTTTGAATGGGTCCCAACTCAGAGCAAACCTGTGTATAACAGAATGAAACACTGCATGATCCTGCTCCATATATTTAAGCCCTTTGTTGCAGCTACTGCATCAATCCATCTCCTGGAATGGTCTTCCTTTTTACCACTGACCTTCTACTTCACCAAGCATGATGGCTTTTTCCAAGGACTAGTCTGTCCAAAATGCCATCCTTGATTTTTTTTTTAAATAGTTTGATTAGGGGCTCATACGACTCCTATCACAATCCATACATACGTCAACTGTGTAAACCACATTTGTACATTCATTGCCCTCATCATTCTCAAAACATTTGCTCTCCACTTAAGCCCCCGGCATCAGGTCGTCATTTCCCCCCCCTCCTTCCCCACTCTCTCATGAGCCCTTGATAATTTATAAATTGTTTATTTTGTCATATCTTGCCCTGTCCGACGTCTCCCTTCACCCACTTTTCAGTTGTCCGTCCCCCAGGGAGGAGGTCACATATAGATCCTTGTAATCAGGCCATCCTTGATTCTAAGGTGTTTTCTAGGTGTACTTCCAAGATAGACATGTCTGTTCCTCTAGCAGTCCATGTACAAAAATAGTCTTCACCAGCTACATAATTCAAATGCATCCATTCCTCAGACGTCTTCCTTGTTCAATGTCCAACTTTCATATGCAAACAAGTCAAACTGAATTAACACGGCTTAAATCAAGGACATATATACTTAACTCAACACATTCAAAAGGTCTTGTGCAGACGTGCCCAATGCAACAAATATTCAGTTTGATTTGAGTGCTGCCTCCGTGAGCACTGATTTATGGGTCCAAGCAAAATGACATCTTTGATAACTTCAATCTTTTCTCCATTTATCATGATGTTACCTATTGGTCAGGTTCTGAGGATTTGGGTTCCCTTTATATTGAGTTGCAATACATACAGAAGGCTGCAGGTCCTTGATTTCAACAGCCAAGTGCTTCAACTCATTGCTTTTAGCAAGCAATCTTGTGTCATCTGCATATCAAAAGTTGTTAATAAGCCTTGATCTAATCCTGATGCCATGTTTTTCTTCATAGAGTCCAGCTTCTCAGATCATCTGTTCAACACATAGATTGAATCCTGACACACACCTTCCTGATTTTAGCATTCTGTTTGAAGGACTATCTCTGGTCTATGTGTAAGTTCTGCGTGAGCAAAATGAAGAATTCTGAAACTCCTATGGGTCTCTGTTACCCAGTTTGCTATGATCTACGCAGTTGAATGCCTTTACACATTCAATAAAAAACAAGTAAACATTTTTCTGGTATTTTCGGTTTCCAGTCAAGATCCATCTGGTATTAGCAATGATATCCCTCATTTCATACCTTCTTCTGAATCCAGCTTGAGTTTCTGGCAGCTTCCTGTTGAATGATCGTCAGCAAAATTTTACTGACATGTCATCTTAGTGATTTTGACCAAGAGTTGGGTCATGTGCGTGGAAATGTGCACAAATACGCACCCCTTCGCCAAATTTCCCGGCATAGGTGAGTGAGAGCGCTTCCAGTGCTTCAACTTTGCAACGGAATATATATAACGCTTTATCGAAGAAGTTACACCTATAGACACAACCAGCAGCAGTGTACAAAGTTCATGTGGTTTGCGTAAAAACTTAAATTCAGAGCACTAGGTTTACAGAAAGTTATTGTTTACATTTTGCTTGGACTTGCAATCAATGCTAATAGAAGTGGCAGTCCAGAAATAAATTATAAACACCATTATTGACTTGAGACACCTGCCTAGTCTGTTAATCCTTTTGTAAATCTATCCATCCTACAGCTCGCCCAATGGCTACCTTGAGGATATAAGAGATTAGCACAGGATATTGATATACATACACACATATAGCTATCATAGACTGCCTTAGGATCTCATTCTTTATGCTTTTCACAAATTTGATGCATTGGGCACTCGTGATCTGTGGATAACATTAAGAGCACTCAACATGAAACAGCTGCAAACACCCATTACTAATTGCAATGTTGAACTCGAACCTGAAATGGCATACAGAAAGATCAACATCCTAGGCATTACTGGTGTTGTTAGGTGCTGTCGAGTTGGTTCTGACTCACACTGACCCCAAGAACAACGGAACAAAGCAATGCCCAATCCTACGCCATCCTACTTCACTAAGCATGATATCCTTCTCCAGGGACTGGTCTCTCCTGACAACAT
Source organism: Echinops telfairi (assembly GCF_000313985.2). Lineage (NCBI taxonomy): Eukaryota > Metazoa > Chordata > Mammalia > Afrosoricida > Tenrecidae > Echinops > Echinops telfairi. Next base: position 4,777,879 of record NW_022103914.1, read on the forward strand.
GTCCAAAGTACATAAGACAATGTCTTGCCATTCTTGCATCTAAGGAGCATTCTGGCAGTATTTCTTCCAAGACAGACTTGGTTGTTCTTTTGGGAGTCCATGGTAATTTTATTCACCAGCACCATAATTCAAATGCAATGGTAAATACCATGGCTTGGGTCAGGTGCATGTCAGTCCTCAAAGTAACATTCTTGCTTTTCAACATTTTATAGAGGTCTTGTGCCGTAAAAATAATCCAATGCAATGCCATCACTTGATCTCTTGACTACTCCTTTCACAAGCATTGCTTGTCGATGCAAGCAAAACAAAATCCTTGACATCAATCTTTTCTCTCTTTATCATGATGTTACCTATTGTTCCAGTTGAGGATTTTAGTTTGGTTTACATTTAATTGCAATCCGTAATTAGTTTGTAATCCTTGATCTTTATCAGCAAGTGCTTCAAATCTTCCTCCCTTTCAGCAAGCAAGGTTGTGTCATCTGCATACCGTAGGGTGTTACTAAGCCTTCCCCCAAACGAGCACCATAATTCAAATGCAGTGGTAAATACCATGGCTTTTACATTATATTCTATATAGATGCTATATTCTAGGCACTAATGAACAAAATGAATCTGGAAATTCTATAGCTTACCTATTCCAAATGACAAATCCAAGAGGAATGGCATCCCTTTCACCACCAAATAATATTTCAAAATCCATTTTGAAGTACAACGCTATCAGTGATGATAGTATCAATACATCTACCCTGTTTCCCCGAAAATAAGACAGTGTCCTATATTAATTTTTGCTCCCAAAGATGCGCTAGGTCTTATTTTCAGGGGATGTCTTATTTTTTTCCATGAAGAATAAAATGGTACACATTTATTGTTTACTGTTTTATTAAGAGACCTTGCACTTCCTGTCTGCTCTGGCTGTGTGGCGGCGTGACGGTCCAGAGTCATGAGTTATGGTAGCTTCAGGGGGCCTTATTTTCAGGGGGATGCCTTATATTTCAGCGAGAGGCAAAACTGTAAGTAGGTCTTATTTTCAGGGGATGTCTTACTTTTGGGGAAACAGGGTGCAAAGAAGTTAGTACACTTTCTCAAATGTATATGCACAAACCACCAAAACTAGTAATGAAGAAATTGAAGAATTATACAAACTTTTTAAGTCTGAAATTGATCAAATATACAACCAAAATGTACTGTAATTATTGGCGATTGAAATGTGAGAATTGGAAACAAAGAGCGAGCTACAGTTTCTGGAAAATATAGCCTGGTGAAAGAACTGGAACTGGAGATTGTATGATAAAATTTTGCAAGACCAACGACTTCTGCATTGCAAATCTCTTTTTTAACAACATAAATTGTGACTGTACAAATGGACCTTGCCAGATGGACTATACGGGAATCACACTAACTACATCTACAGGAAGAGACCATATAGGGTCACTATGAGTTAGCATCAACCCAATGGCAGTGAGTTGAGTTGAGTCATGGGAAGAGACAAATGGGGAAGTTCAACATAATCAGTCCAAACAATGCCAAGGCACAACCTTGGAACAAAACACCAATTGCAAGTTCAGGTTAAAGCTGAAGAAAATTAAAACAGATGCACAAGAGCTAAAATACAACCTTGAGTGTATTCCATCTGAATTTAGAGAATATCTCATTTATCAGATTTAGCACAATGAACACTAATAACTGAAGACCTAACAGGTGGAATAATATCAAGAACATCATACATGAAGAAAGCAACTGTCATTAAAAGAACAGGAAAGAAAGAAAAGATCAATGTGGATGTCAGAAGAGACTGTAAAACTTGCCCTTGATCAGAGTAGCTAAAGCAAACGGATGAAATGATGAAGGAAAGGGTTGAACAGTACATTTCGAAGGGCAGCTCGAGAAGACAAAGTCGAGCATTATGATGAAATGTACAAAGACCTTGAGTTAGAAAGCCAAAAAGGAAAAACATACTAAGTAAATATTAGGCTGAAAGAATTTAAGAAAAAAATTAAGCCTAGAGTTGCTATATTGAAGGATACTATGGGCAAAATCTTAATGCAGGAAGCATTAAAGAAAAGGGGAGGAATATGCTATATAATGACTATAAACCAAACTCAATGACATTGAGTCAATTCTGACTCATAGCAACCCGATAGGTCAAGATAGAACTGCCCCTGTGAGTTTCCAAGGTTGTAGATGTTTACGGGAATAGAAAGCCTAGTCTTTCTCTATATACGATTATATACACTATATATGTGACTATAGCATAAACAATCGGTCAATGTTCAACCATTTTAAAAGGTAGCACATGATCAAGAACAAATGGAACACTGCCCTGAAGGCATGAGCCCAAAACAAGGTTCCAGGGATTGGCAGAACACCAAATGAAAGGTTTCAACAAGCTGATGAAGCGCTGGAGGCACTCACTCATCTATGCCAAGAGATCGACATTTGTGTCCATTCCAAAGAAAGGTTAACCCAACAGAATCCATAAATTGAACAATATTATTAGTATCATATGCAAGAATAATTTCGAAGACCATGCAAAAATGGTTTTAAGAATACACTGACAGGGAGTTCCAGTAATTCAAGATGGATTCAGAAGAGTAATGTGGCATGAGGGATATCATTGCTGATGTCAGCTGGAAATTAACTGAAAGCAGAAAATACCTGAAAGATGTTTACTTACGTCTTATTGATTATGCAAAGGTTTCAAGGGAGTGGATCATACCATGCTATGGATAACATTGAGTAGTATTGAAATTGCAAAAGTCTTGATTATGCTTATGCAGAACCTGTACGTAGAACAAGAGGCAGTTGTGGGAACAGAACAAGGGAATTACTGCATGGTTCACAATGAGGAAAAGTGAGTTCGGGGCTAAATTGGTTCACCATTCTTAGTCAATCTATCTGCTGAGCAAATAATCCAAGAAGATGGACTAAATGAAGAAACTGGCATCAGGATTGGATGAAGGCTTATCAGTAACCTGAGATATGTAGATGATACAACCTTGGTCGCCAAAAGCAAGGAAGAAATTATGTATTTGATTATGAAAATGAAAGAACGAAGCCTTCAGTATGGATTGTAATCAGCATAAAGAAAGCAAAAACTTCACTACTGTAACAAAAAAAACCATCATGATAAACTGGGGGACACTGACCTTGTTAAGGATTTCATTTTGTTTAGAGCAGTGGTTCTCAACCTTCCTAATGCTGTGACCCTTTAATATAGTTCATGTGGTGACCCCCCCACCATAAAATTATTTTCGTTGCTACTTCATAACTGTAA
>NW_022103914.1:4782462-4784133 GCF_000313985.2 Echinops telfairi
AGAGATCAGAGAGGTCAGAGAGTTCTCTATTGCTGACTCACGCCTATATACCTTTTGGGGGTATGCCAGCCCACTAATTATAGGTAGAGACATACGTCACAGGGAGGGGCTGCACTATAGGTTACGCAGCAATGAGGGGGTGGTCTTTGGGTCTCCATAGGAACCATTATCAGTAGGGTGAAAACTCCGCCTACAGGAGCCTGTCCATTGTCCCCAGAGGCAGGCAGTAGGCCCATCCCTGTGGTGGGATGAGACAGGAGTCTGGTAACTGATTGCCCTCAGTGGAGGGAATGCCTGCGCATCTGACCTCCCCCCACAAGTGTGGATGTAGAGATTTCATCCCACATGCTTTGTAAAGACCGGTCAGACCCTGGGAAAAGGCATCATGCTTGGTAAAGGAGAGGGTCAGCCAAAAAGAGGAGAAATGGGACCTACCCAGTGGTTGCACACCAGTCTCAGGACTTCAGTGGTTGGAGAACTAGCCAGTGTTTCCTTCTGCTGAACCTGTTCTGTAGAGTCACAGCTGATTCGATGACACCTTAACAGCAGCAGCATATATTGCTCATCCTTAACCTGCACTGTCCTTCCTGAAAACCTGTCTTTTGTGAATCCTTTCCTCCCAGAAAGGTATCCCACCACAGCAAACGAGTTTTGCTTATGATGAGATCTGACTTGCTGAGCATGCACAGAACGGGCAGCCACAACCTTCAGATCACCCTGGAAGGAAAGGTCGACCAATAGCCAAAAGTTGCCAGAAAGATGCCATCAGACCAATTTGGAAAACAATTGAAATCTAGAAATCCTACAAACCATTTTCTGGTCAAGACATCATAACTCCATCCTAAGATAGAATTGTGATCATTCCTCGGAAATCTGTTACACATTCATAATCTCCATTTCCTTACAGGGGTACTCCTCAAACTGCAAACCCCCCAAGTTTGCTTTGGTGACTTTAGTCCCAGCTTGTTCTTTGCTTAATTAATCAACTTCCCCTACAATATCAGAGGCCTACCAACATTGCTATTACAAGATGTTTGAATTTTTAAAAAATCATTTTTATTGGGGCTCATACAACTCATCACAATCTACACATATATCAATTATGTAAAGCACACTTATACATCATTCTCAAAACTCTCGCTTTCCGCTTGGGCTCTTAGAATCAGCTCATCTTCCCCCCACTCCCAGCTCCCCCCTCCCTCATGAACCCTTGATAATTAATAAATTATTATTTTATCAAGATGCTTTAATTTTTATTTAGTGACACCCGTGATTTTAAATTTTATTTCCCTGAATATTAATGTGGTAGGATAGCTTTTTATACATTTCCTGACCATCGGTAGATGTGCTCGTATGTGGGAAGTGCTTATTCAAGTCTTTTGATTTATAGGAAATATTTTCAAACTCTAAATATGAATTTTAAAAAAATTTATTGGGGGTTCATACAACTCATCACAATCCATACATACATCCATTGTATCAAGCACATTCGTACATTTGTTGCCATCATTTTCAAAACATTTGCTTTCTACTTCAGCCCTTGATATCAGCTCATTTTCCCCTCTCCCTTCCTGCTCCCCCCTCCCTCATGAACCCTTGAGAATTTATAAATTATTATTTTGTCATATCTTACACTGTCTGACGTCTCCCTTCACCCACTTTTCTGTTGTC
>NW_022103914.1:4785008-4786730 GCF_000313985.2 Echinops telfairi
CCTCCTAGTTCTTTCCTCTATTTCCTTTTACTTTCCTCTTGTCCCACTATCATGCTCAGCCTTCATTTGGGTTTCAGTAATTTCTCTTGGTTACTCTGCCCTTGCTGAATCCCTACCATGCCTTTCAACCCTCCTTACCACTATTTTTGGATCACTTGTTGCTCCCTTGTCCCTGGGTTGGTCAATACCAGCTCCTTTTGCCCCTGCCTCTCCCTCTCCCATGTTCCCCCCCATCCCCACCCAACCATCAGTCCCACTGTTTTCTCCTCCACACTGTTCATCCAGCCTATCTATTATGAATCTTTTTAAAAGACTACAAGGGTAAGTATTGCTATTAGAGTTCTAGTTCATAAATGCATGAGCTCATTCTAAGCAAAGTATGTTCAATCATGTGTCTGTGATCAGGAGATGGCTACAAACAAAAGCTTTCTCAGTAATGTACTTGTCTCAGTAATCTCATTAGGGTGCCTTTGAATAAAAGTTCCCATCAAAACAGCAGCTTCCATGGCGATCTGCTGAGCCAGTTCAACTCAAGGCAGATAAGTCAACTCAGAAGGTTATGGTAACTATTTTTGAGATTCCAAAGGAATACACGACAGGTTTTCTGTCTTTTTTGTAATAGTTTTATTGGCATATAATTCACATATCACACAGTCTAATCATTCAGTCATATTAAGAAGAGCTGTGCAATCATCACCACAATCATTTCAGAACATTTTATTCTTTCTTGTACTCGTTGTTGTTAAGCCCCCATTCCCCACACCCGCCCACCACCCCGGTAGGTTTTCTTAAAGAACACAAGACTATAAAATGTATTTTTTCCTAAACAGATGAACTTTTTCAGAAAACAGTTTATGAAAATCTAAAACTTCCCTGGTGAGAAAATTTGTGCCAGGGAATTTTTTTTTATTACCACAATGTACCTGTTCATTCTTTTAGGATAACAAGGGCTGTCTTGTCAGAATTTGTTGGGAAATGTATCTCCTCCACCTTACATCCTTGACCTTGCCCATTCAATTTTTGTGTTCCAAAAACTCCACGAACATGATGATTTCAGTCTCTCGCGGATGACAAAACTATTATTTTGAAGTGGCTTAAGTCCCAGAGCACAGAATTTTTCAGGGAAAGGTTAGAGAGTTGGTAAAGCCACATTCAGAAGTATACAGACTTAGATGGAGAATATGTCAAGAAACAACTGCTTTATATTTTGCTGTTTTTTTTTTTTTTTTCACAAGAATTACAAATATATTTAAATCTCAGACCTGGGTCATGGACTATACACAGCCATCTAGGGAGAAGAGAATGCCTTATATGCTCTGGCAGCACTGCACCTTTGGCTTGTTGTCAGTGGTTGGTGGAACATGAATAGGGACCACATTGTTGCTTGGAGACATGTCATTTTCACGTCGGTCTGACATTTGCTTCTGAGAAACAATGCGGTATATCTCTGTCAGGATTGTTTGAAAAGCAGCTTCGACATTTGTTGAGTCTAGAGCGGAAGTCTCGATGAATGACAAACCATTCTTTTCTGCAAAAGCTCTTGCTTCATCGGTAGGGACTGCCCTGAGATGGCGTAAATCACTCTTATTGCCCACAAGCATGATCACAATGTTACTATCAGCGTGATCCCTCAATTCTTTCAGCCACCGTTCTACATTTTCATATGTGAGATGTTTAGCAATGTCATAAACCAATAAGGCACCTACAGCTCCACGATAATAT
>NW_022103914.1:4787032-4814866 GCF_000313985.2 Echinops telfairi
TTTCATTTTGCTGTTTTTAAAAGAAAGTTTTCTAAGATTTTATAGCAATACTTTTTAACTTATCCTCGTATGTACTGAAATGTTTTCTCATTGTGTGGTTTGAATATTCACTCTGCTTATAGTGTCTTTAATTTTAATAAATTAAAATTTTATTAGTATTTGTTAATGGTTAATAGCTTTGCAAAATTAAAGAAAATTCTTCCCCATGCCAAGATCATAAATATATTTTCTCCGAAAAGTTTTATATTTAACTATCACATTTACTCTAACTCAAATTTAATTTATGTAATATGTCTATTGTACCAACGTGGCCAATGAACACATGTGGGATTAATTGAAGGGCGGAGAAATAAATGACTCCGCGATTCTTGTCTCTTGTTCTTTGATGATCAGACCAGTGTGCGGCTGCCTTAGCTTGTTCTCTGCCTCAATTTGCAAGCTACACTACCCGTGGGACACCTAATCCGTGGACTGTGTTGCTGTAGTCTGAGGTTCCTTCAAGACCAGCTTCGCCACGCTACTGGAGTATACATCGCTTGAACTGGGGACTGTCAGACCCTGTCATCTGGCTAACTGTTGGTGACCTGCCTTGCTGTTTGCTGCCTGTTGCCAGATAGCATGAAGTGCTCTACAGAGGACTACCTGGCGGCCCTCAAGATTTGAAGGACTGCCGGTATATAAGCTGTCTCATGGAAGTGAGTTGCACTGAGCCATTTGTGCTGCTCTATAGATTAACTGTTTATTTCTTATGTTATCTATACACACACACACACACACACACACACATATATAATGATCAGTGTCCTGGTTTTGTTTCTCTAAAGAACCCTGTCTAACATAACTTGGAACTGACTTTTTAGTATGATGTGAAACAGAAGACCAATTTCATTTTTTCCCATGACAGCCAATTGTCCCAGTGACAGTTATTGAAAAAGTTATAATGTTTTCCATAAAGGGGAAATGCTTAGCTTTTGAGGTGTAATGCTACATAATAATGATATTAAGATATTATATATTTGCAAATATGTTTCTTTCCAGTACTTCCTATGTCAGGATAGGATGCTTTTGACTCATCAGTTGCTTAAAGCAGAATTCTGGAATCAGTCCTCACACCTTTCTATTTTCACCAATCTATGGCCTAACTAAAATTTCCTGGTCCAAATATATCTTGACTCTGTACATTTCTCTTTACCTCCTACTGTTGTTGTTAGTCCCTAGTTGGCTTCTGACAGTTGGCAACTCCTCACACTGGGATTAGATCCATTTCTTTTATATTTATTTTATTTTTAAGAATCATATCAAATAATGCATGAGAAGTTACTTTTTACTGTAAAATGCAAATACCTCACAATTCTATTGCCTATTTTACTTACTTAAAGGCAACTATAAAGCCGGTTTTTCAAGGTTACTATCAAGAGAAAATAAATAAGTGGTGGAATCCTCCAAATTAGGGTATTACAAGATCTTTGGTCACCCAAAGAAAGTAATATTTGGTATACTCTACTTTTAAAAGGCAAGAAAATAAAAAAATATTTACTTTACATGAACAGTTTCCTTAACCTTTACTGATGTTAAATGAAGGCGTTCACGCTATCACTGTATCACTACAGATACCTTGTTTAGATGTTACACATACAGCTGATACTAATGTTGTCCCACAGCTTCGGAGGCTTTCCTTTCCTTTCAGAGTATCAATCTGATCTTGTCTACCAGACTGGAAACTCAATTGCTATTTGCCAAGCATTGTAAAAAACCACAAACTGTATTATAAACGATTTTGCAATTAAGCTATCAAGTTACTTCAATGTATCATATCATGAATGTGGCCTTAGTCTTTCACCAGCCATTATCATTTCTTCCAGTGCAAATGAAAGAAGCCAAGGGCTAAAGCAACTGTTAGTTCTGTCCTTGGATGTATTAATTAGTTGCCTAAAACAGGAAAGCCCTATCAGTCTTGGCTTGATAAAAATACGAAAGAATACTTTTTTTTTTAGAATACTTTTGACAAAAGGAAATAGTTTTTAAAAGGAAGTATCATAGAAGTTTCCATTAATTAAAAGAAATATTTCAAAGTAAAACGTTTTAAGGCATCATTTAGATATCAAACTCGATTTCCAGATTTATAAAAATCTTACCCTAAAAGTTACACTTATCTCAGAATGCAAAAAAGGTCCAAGTAAATTTTAGAATAATATGTTAACAAAGGTTGTTATTAGATGCAACTGAGTCAGTTCCAATCATACCAACCCTATCTTAAAGAAATGAGACTAAAAGTGGTAGAAATTCCTCTATACCAATCCAGAGGGGCATAAAACGATCTCTCTAGATTCACAGAGCCAATAGTTAAGGTCTCTACTTTGTTTACTGTAAACCACAAACATCACACAATCCTTTTACTTATTCTTATTTAGAGGCAACAATGCCAGTTTCATATGGTTTATATCAAGAGCACAAAACCAATGTATGTGGGAGTGAGCAGAGAGCACATGAACTAATGGTGATTACACAATTCATTTTAAAAGCGATTTAACCATGGGGGGGTGTTCTAAAATTGATTGTGGTGATGATTGTACAACTCTTCTTGATATGATTGATATATTGAATTGTGTGATATGTGGATTTAGTGCCAATAAAATGGTGGGTTTTTTTTAAAGCACAAACCCAAACAAATGGTGAGGTTCCCCAAATTATATGGTGTAAGTGAAAGGGCCAAGTTTTCCTAAATTCTATAGATTATAAACTTGGCACTTAATACAGAGAATGTAGTAGATGCTCATAAAACAGTTGTTCAAAAAACAAGCAAATGAATGAACAAAACAAAAACTATGGGCTCTCTACTCAAGTACTCCCTCAACACAAGAATACTATCTTCTATTAAATTGGCATCTATGACGCTCACCTTCCCGACACAACCGCTAAAGACAAAGCGGGTGAATAAGCAAATGTGGTGAAGAAAGCTGATGGTGCCCGGCTATCAAAAGGTATAGCGTCTGGGGTCTTAAAGGCTTGAAGGTAATCAAGCAGCCATCTAGCTCAGAAGCAACAAAGCCCACATGGAAGAAGCACACCAGCCTGTGTGACCACGAGGTGTCGAAGGGATCAGGTATAAGGCATCATCAGAACAAAAAATATTACCATAGTGAATGATGGGGGGAGTGCGGAGTGGAAACCCAAAGCCCATCTGTAGGTCACTGGAGATCCCCTTTCAGAGGGGTCTCGGGGAGGAGACGAGCCAGTCAGGGTGAGATGTAGCAACGATGAAAACTACAACTTTCCTCTAGTTCCTAAACGCTTCCTCCGCCCTCCACTATCATAATCCGAATTCTACCTTGCAAGTCTGGCTAGACCAGAGGATGTACACTGGTACAGATAGAAACTGGAAGCACAGGCAATACAGGGCAGATGATCCCTTCAGGACCAGTGGTGTGAGTGGCGATACTAGGAGGGTAGAGGGAGAGTGGGTTTGAAAGAGGGAACCGATGACAAGGATCTACATGTGACCTCCTCCCTGGAGGATGGACGACAGAAAAGTGGGTGAAGGGAGATGTCGGACAGGGCAAGATATGACAAAAATAATAATTTTTAAATTATCAAGGGCTCGTGAGGGAGGGGAGAGCGGGGGGGGGGGGGGAAATGAGGACCTGATGCCAGGGGCTTAAGTAGAGAGCAAATGCTTTGAGAATGATGAGGGCAATGAATGTACAAATGTGTTTTACACAATGATGTATGTATGGATTGTGATAAGAGTTGTATGAGCCCCCAATAAAACGATTAAAAACAAAACTATGGGCTCAGAAATGAGTAAGATACCCTGCCCTCCACCTGCAGAGCTCCATGTAGCAGACTCATACCTAATTAACCTAATTATCTTAAAGGAAAATAATTAGAAATTACTAAGCACTGTAACAGTGCTAAACTCTACAAATTCTTTCTTTCTTTCTAGGACTGAGTGAAGCTGGGTTATGAGTGTCTGCTCCACGTTGCCTTTCTTTCTGATGGGCTCATACTGTTGAAATCTCACTCTCAATGCTTCTTTAAGTTGTCTGAAGCAACTCTCTTATCACTCACACTAGTGTCTGAGATCATTTCCTCTAACCAAATCTAATTCACTCTCTGTGGCCCCTAGAACTACCTTCTCCCCATTTCTCATGAAAACTATTAGAAGAAATAGCAGTGGCATCTTTGTTGTTAAAAAGAAACCCATCTATCTGAGTCACAACCAAAGTGAATTCAGTTGAATCATTTAATACAAATATATTTGGTTTAAACTTAAGTTCTTCATACTCACAACAGGTCAGCTTAACGTTGTTTAATTCTGGATAGAGTTCTTTAGAGCCTTGGCAGTTCTTTTTACGAATAAAGAAGTTACCTGACACACAGGGGAGAAGCGAGCCAAGCAGCACTCTTCCCCAACATAGCACTTAAAAAGCCGATTGTTGGAGCCCTGGTGGTTTATGCACTGGCTTCTAACTAAAAAGGCCAGCAGTTCCTATACCTTCAGCTGCTCCACAGGAGAAAGAGAAGGCTTTCTACTTCCATAGTAAGTTCATCTGGGAATCCCACAGGGGCAGTTCTACCCTATGCTATAGAATCACCAAGAGTCAGAATTAACTCGTTGACAGTAATTTTGGAGTTTGGCAGATTATTTATTATCATAGATGTATATAGTATGACATCTATTAAGGTTTTTGTTCAGATAACAATTACCTTCTTAATTTCTCTCTCATTCAGAGGCTGACCCTCTCCTCTCTACACCATCCCTATACATACTATGTGGCAAGGCTTTCAAAAGTTCATGAAAAATTCAATTACATTTTAATTCTAAATTGTCCATGAGTATTTTGAAGCTCCCTCATATAAAACAGTATTCCTAACTCTAGAGACCCTCTCAAAGGAACTAACACTGAATTTCTGGCTCTGCTCCCCAGAGTCTGTCAGCCTTGCCAACTACTGCCCCTCTTTTAAGAGCTAAAGCTCGTACAGTCTCATATTTTCCTTGACTTTTATAGCAAAGGATTTTCCCACTGTTTCTATTACTCCACTACAGCAATTACACTCAGTAGCCTGCAATTCCTTGAGACCAAGACCTTTATAATACCATAATACCCCCAGCTAACTGAAGGGTCAAGTTTATTTGCTGGAATTAAGTTAAACACAATGTGTTAGCATTGGATGTTTCATGCTGATCAAATCTCTAATTAGCTATTTTGTATTAAAAATTAGAAAATCATTTCTCTCCAATGTTTATTTTACTGTAGGATATTGATGAATTACTGGAGATTTCTCTAAATCTCTACAAGTAAGCCAGGGAATCTTAGGTTCATTCTAGTGCAAACATGTCTCAACAGTAAGGCATTTATTAAGAAATGCTAGCTGTCAAAAGTCTTATGTTCTTCCAATCACTCCTTCAGGCCATCCCACACACTGACATCATCCTTACCAAATAAAGGCCATTATGCGATATCCACATACACAGTACCATCACTTTCTAGGAGAACAGTCACTGTAAGAAAGCACTGTCAAAGGAGCCTGGAACTGTGGCAAACATTCCACAAAGGGGAGTTTAACACTGAGCAATGTAAAAAAAATTTAAATATTAAAGAAATACTCTTCAACACATAAATGATAAATGTAAACTATAAAAAGTTTCTCATATATACATTCAAAATCAAAATAAATGAAAAAGTAAAAATCTTAAGGTCAAGTCTCTAAAGAATTACATAAAAGTTTTTATTTTAAATGTAATTTGATAATTATTTAACAAAGTATAATGTACGGTTCATAGTACTTCCCACATGCTAAGGAATATCCAGGAGGAAAAAATAACAAAGTGTTGTCCACTAAATCAAAGTATTGTTATGACTGATAAAAGTTTGTTACATTCTTGAGACCTTCCTTTTAAATCTAAAACATTTCAAAAACACTCTGTACTTAGGCATCTTCCTTTTTGTTTTCAATCAAAATGCCATTTCCATGGAAATGTTGAGAGAAAATGCAAGAAAAAGATAATTTTATTTCAGCTATAACTAAAAATCATGTCACCCCTGGAAGATCAGAAATAAAAATGTTTTCTAAAGTCATTGTTCTTATGTGACTTGGTGTTTTCTTTTAAAAATTATTTTCCACTTTTATTTTCATCAAAGTAATAAGTGTATGTAATTAAAACATTAAATTAGTGACTTCTGCTTCCAAGAAAACCAAGATGTGGCTTTCCCTATTCCTCCTGCTAAGCAAATTGAAGTCCCCCGTCATTTTACAAGACAAATAAGACTCAAACAGGCTGAGATAAAAACTAGGGCCATAGGATGCAACCAATGACACTCACTGAGACACAGAAAACACTGTCTATGGGGGAAACATCTCAGATGACAGTAGGTCGCACATCAGAAAGTGGCACAACCTCTGTCAAGTGCGGAAAGAAAAGACCTGCCGGACTACCCTTCAGCAGGGAGGGGGAAATGGGAGACATTCTCAGTTGAAGGAAAAGTAGGAGAATTTGTTGGCAACAGACCTAACCTAAAAAGAATAGCCAACCGAAGTTCTCTAAACAAAAAGATAAACGGTCAGTCAATTGCTAGGCACCAAAGGTTTACTACATTGTCTACAAGTTTCCAGGGTAGTAGAGAAAAAAATTTTTAATCTGATTATTATTGAGGCATGTATTTTATTTGCTTGCTTTTCTTTCCTCTGGAAATGTTTGGGATCTTTATCCCTGGTTAAGTTAGGCCAGACCACAAAGTCTAGTCTATGTTTCAAGATGAACAAGAAGAATGCCATGAAGACTGGATTGCCTTAGTTTTGGAGCCTAACCAACAAGCAGGATGTACAAATTACAGAAGTGAATGTAGTCCCTGGGTACCTCCCATGTCTAGCACACAGAACAAAACCCAACGCCACTGCCACCGGTCAATTCCAACTCAGAGCGACCCAGTCGGAGGTTCTGAGGCTGACCCAACAACTGCACCAGGGCTCCTTCCCATGCAAATTCAGTGGTGCTATCTGCCTGATAAAAAGTGGGGAATAACTGTGAGCTTGATCCCTCCTATCTCACTGAGTGAGGGAGGCCCACGTTATCACCCAAGGGTCTACTTAGCTTTTATGAGCCAACTATTGACTGTACAAGTCACACACTGTATGGTCTGTATCTTTTCAATATTTATTATTAATCACGTCAAACAGAATTGTACAATTGCTACCACAATCCATTTCCAAAGATTCTTTTTCTTCCAGGACTCCTCACCTCCACCGTACTCCCCCCACCCCCCAAACCCTTATTCTACTCGCTGTCCCCATAGATTCATCAATCCTGGGTTTCATGTACCAAAAACACATAAACGTGTAGCACAACTTCAACAGGGAGACCCCAATGACATAACACCTCTGAGATAAACCCTCATATGAAGAAACAAAGCCAAACAAAAACACAGAAAAGGTTGCAAACCACATCAGGTCCTGCATGCATCAAAGGGGGGTAGGGATCAACTGACAGAGTTTAATTGTTCAAGTTTTGTTTATCCTTTTGATCTTCTATACTTCTCTCTCCAATGTACTCCTGTTTAGGAAGTACTTTCCTCCACTCTCACTTACGGATAGAAGGAATTCACTGGAGGCTTATTTTTCCTATGTAGTTCCCATGAATGTATCTTGAAGGGCTCTTACTTTCTTCTTTATTTTTTTATCGTTTTATTAGGGGCTCATACAACTCTTATCACAATCTGTACATACATCAATTGTGTAAAGCACATTTGTACATTCACTGCCCTCTTCATTCTCAAAACATTTGCTCTCCACCTAAGCCCCTGGGGACTCTTACTTTCAACCATAGCCTTCTGCAAATGTGCTTTACACAACTGGTGGATGTATGGATTGTGATGAGTTGTATGAGCCCCCAATAAAAATGATTAAAATAAAAGAGAGAGAAAAATATCTTTTTAGTCTTAAGACCTAGGTTCTAGCCTAGTTTTATTGTTGTTATATGTTGGGATGATAGGAAAGTCCCTTACCATATATACTCATGTATAAGCCAAGTTTTCAGCATAATTTTTAATGCAGTTTTGTGGTAAAATTAGGTGCCTTGGCTGATATTCGGGTCGGCTTATACTTGAGTATATACAGTAATTGAAATGATTAAAACTAAGAGCAACAGCTTAGCCTCCCTCTCCAGAAAGAAGCTAAATGACTGGTACTCTGTACGTATTACTATGTGCTGCTGGCTGGGTTTGGACAACTAACTAAACTTTAAATAGTAGCCGCAGTCCTGAATTACTTGATATGGTTCTTGTTGCCATCTCACTGCCATCGAGGCAATGCTGACTCATAGCGACCCTGTAGGACAGGTTGGAATGCCCCTGTGGGATTCCCAGACCATAACTTTTTATGTCTTTCTCCTGAAGAGCTTCCAGTGGTAGAGAACTGCTGACCTTCCAGATGGCAGCCTAATGCATTAACTACACCACCAGGGTTCCTCTCTTCTTTGTAATCCCTCCCCAATGGCTGAGGGAACCTGTACCTACCAACGGGAGGATTGCTTACCATTAGTGTACATGAGGCCCGTGGCAGCCTTCGGGTAGAACCAGGCAAATAAAGTTTATGGAACCCTACCATGGGGACTAGTCAGTTTTACCATCCCTCTAGGCTTAAAATGAGCCATCTCAGAAAGAGAAAAGGGAGATCTCATTACCACAGAGAAAAGAGTCAGGAGTGGAGCGTGCCTACTGGGCCTTGAGATTGCTGGGCTGAATTTCCTTAAACCAGGAGACAGACCTGTGGCACCAAAGAAGTGGGAGAGAAGCGGAACAGCACAGGAAACAAAGCCAGGAAGCTAGCAGGAGATGTTGTGGAAAGCTCCCTTCCCACAGAATGAGAAAGCTGAGTGCTTCCAGGCAGGAGGCCTGCTGGTGGAGTGAAATGCCATTCTGGCACCTAAATGGGGGAGCTAGGTTTTCAGACCCGCTGAGCTAGCTCAGAGCCTTTGGGCAAAGGCTTACTGACAAAATGGAGAATTACTGGCAAAGCTGAAAGAGCTTTGAAACACTTGCCCAAGCAGGGCAGAGACCAAAGGGTAATGTGGCTACGATGAGGACCAAAGAGAGGTGTGTAAGTGGGTAGGGCCGATAAGAGGCCGTCCTGAGCCTTTGGTCAGTGAAGAACTGTTTCCTGAGCATTTCTGATCCTGAAGTGTAACATGCTAACTTCCCTAATAAACCCTGTAATTGTGAACGTTTATCTATGAGTTCTGTGTGGCCACTACAATGAAACCCAGCAGAGAAATAGAGAGTAGCGTGGGCGGGACAGTTGGAGTCAGAATTGATAAAAAGGTTGAAAGGCAGAGATGTATCTGACTTCTGCCTGATAGGAAGCTACCTGGGGCAGCTGATGCTGCCGGTTTTGAGTCTTCTCCATGTGAACTTAGAGGTGTTGAGCCAATTCCATGGCATTTTTAAGAAGGTTGAACACAAATCACTTGAGCCACCCAACCAAAAACCAACCCACTGTCATTGAGTCATTCTAACTCAGTGACACAATGTTGTTGTTAGGTGCCTTCAAGTCAGTACTGACCCATAGCAACCCTATGCACATTAGAAGGAAACACTACCTGGTCCTCACAATTGTTCCTGTGCCTGAACCCATTGCAGTCATTGTGTCAATCCATCTCGTTCTTCTTTACTGCCCCTCTAGTTTACTAAGCATGATGTCTTTCTTCAGGGACTGGTCTCTCTTATGTCCAAAGGATGCAAGATAAATTGTAACCCTATAGAACAGAATAAAGCAACCCCTTTGGGTTTCAGAGGCTGTAAATCTTTACGGAAGCAGAAAGTAACTAGGGAGTTTGATCTGTGGATCTTGGGGTTAGCAGCCCAATGCATAACCCACCAGGATTCATTTTGAGCTACTCAGGGACCTTGATAAGGAATAAAGCCTCCTTAAATATAATAAATGCTACATCTGAGGAAGAGGGGAAAGGGGGTTGGGACTAAACCAACTCAGAAAATCATTTTATTCTTGAAATGCTATTTTCAAACTCACAGTGGCCAGGCTGAGATGGGAAAAACAATCACCCAAGAAGACAGCTTTCACACATAAAGGATTTAGACAGTAACACGCTAATACTAGTATGAAATACAGCAGTTATAACTACTTGTACATCTTATATCTCTAAGAGATACTAAGTTCATACGGATCCTATAGAGAAAAGATAACATGAAGGGTGCTGTAAGGAAATCAATACCTAGTGTGTTAGACAGGGTTCTCTAGAAACATAAAACAAATTGCTGATAATTTAATGTATTTATTTATAAAAATAATTAGATATATAACACAAGGAATGAACAGTTAAATTATAAAGCACTATAAATGGCTCAGTGCAACTCACTCCTGTGAGAGAGAGCGAGCTGTGAGACACTAGCAGTCCTTCAAGGCTAGTCTGCTGCCAGGTCTTCCTCTATATATAGAGAGAGCTAGGCTAGCTCAGCACAGCAGCCAATCACAAGGCAGGTCACCAACTGCCAGCCAGGTCACCAACTGCCAGTCCCCAGCTCCAGAGATGTCTTAAAGGGACCTCAACTTACAGCAACACAGTTCACAGGCTAGGCGTCCCACAGGTAGTGAAGCCTGTAAATTGAGGCACAGAACAAGCAAGGCAGCTGCACACTGGTCCGATGATCAAAGAGCGAGAAACAAGAAAGGCGATGCTCACCGAGCCATTTATCTCTCCGCCCTTCAGTTAATCCGACTTGTGTTTATGGGCCAGGCTGGCACAATAAACTATCTCACCTAGTATGAAAAACTCCCTTTCTGTTATGAAAAAGAGGTGTGGATAATTGAAAGTCATAATGTTTGTAAGTTGTTTTTGTCATTATCTTATGATGGAACATAGTCAAGTGTTTACAAACTGCAAGTACTGTAAAACAGTAAAAATAACAATCCTACTACTATCAGTGCTAACCTAACCACAGAATGTTTAGTTTCTAGTGTTACCTAACAATGTCTTCATGAAAAAATTAAATTTATATATATAGAGATAGATATGTAGCTGATCCAGTGGTAATTAGGTTTCTGAAAGCAGGTTTTAGAAACAAAATATATACACCAAAGAGCAGGTAGGTCTAGATTGGGGGGTAAAAAACATTAATCCTCATGATAGGAATGCAAGCAAAATACCACGAAAAGACTGAGGCCAAGACACAGGCTGAGATTACTGTTCAGTGGCTCCTAACTGCCCTTATTAGGATGACACACTGAGGCTTTTTACTTTTTTAGCAGCATAACTTTGGCAGGGGCCCAGCTGAGGCAGGGCACAGTCCAAAAAGACTTGCCATGCCACATGTCGGGGATCTACATGTAACCGTGATATGGCCAGACCCGGAGCATATGCTATCCTGGGGTCAAGAACACTAGTGCTTTCATTTTCTTCTTTGTCTACTGTACCCCTAAAATAGGGCCCTTTCCTTTCTTAATAAACTAGTGTCGAGAGTGATCAATTTTGTCTGCACACATGGGGTTGGTTAGAGTGACTAAGGCCAATTAGTTACATGATTTATATAACTTAGTTTACTTGGAAACTCTCTTTAAAAAAAAGAGTAACTTCAATTAACTGATTAACTATGCAATAGTGTTTCTCAAACTGTAATATATCTAAAATCACTTGTGATTATTATTGAAATGCACATTCTGATTCAGGAGATCTGAGATTGGGGTCTTGAAATTCTGCATTAACAAGCTCCTACGTGGTATCATGTTGCTGGTCCAAAGACTACTCTGAACTCATTCTTTGAATTTTCAAAAGAAAATACTATGTAACAGTACCTAGGAAAAGCACAGATTAACAATGCAAAAGAATAACCATGACATTAGATAGTAAGTATCAACAAAACAGGGGACAAAAAGTGTAACTGAAACCACAAACAGCTCATGTCCGAATGCCTTTACTTTTGTTCAAAAGTATTATCTATTCTCCAGAATTTCTCAGTGTCCATAGGTACTGCTAGGTAGATATATACATATATATATAAAACGTATATTTAGCAGTATGCCTCCCATTTCCTGCTGTTCATCTGCCCTTTGAACTTGGGCTTTTTCTTTAATGCCCACTTGAGATCACTATCTGTACCACTGTCACCATAGAAACCCAACAGAAACACTCCATTAACACATTCAGGTAAGAGTTTAAAGTAGTGCATCCTCTTCTGGAGAACGATGTGATATCTAAAATTAAAAATTCTGAATGCACATTATCTTTTGACTATGAAAGCCACCAAAAATTATACTTGTACATGCTTGGAAAAATGCATACCCATGAAAAAAGAAATTTATTGTATCACTATTTATAATAGAGAATAGCTGGTAAAAAAATTAACTATCCATCATCTAGGCATCTATACAATAGAATGTCATAGAGAAGTTAACAAGAAAGATGATGTGTATATATTGACATAAAATGAAGTCCAAAGCAGAAATTAATTCAAAGCAGCAAGTTGCAAATGAGTTTTAAAAAAAGGAAAAAGGAAATATACTATATTATGCTGCAAGCATGCACACCTACAGCACACCCACTAGCATTCATTCAATTTGGACTCACAGCAGCCCCATAGGACAGAGCAGGGCTGCGCCTTAAGAGTGTCTGGAAAATCTTTACAGAGATAGACAGCTTTACCGTCCCCCTGTGGAGTGACTGGTGGGGTGAACTGCAGTTAGCAGCCCAATGCTTAACCAACTGTGCCACCAGACTCCTTAAGAATGCACAAGAATCTATTAACAGAGACTAGGGAGAGAGTGGCTATTGCTGTTTATGAAAAACCTTTTCATAATAACTAAATATTTCTTTATATAAATATAATGTCGTAACATAATTTCCTAGAAAGTACTATATAGAAACTGTTAAGAAATACAGTAAAATGGTCAGGGGAAAAAATCCAATGGGAGAAGGACCAAAAATAAATAAAATTCACTGCCATTGAGTCGATGCTGAATCCTAGCAAGCACTCTGTGGGGTTCCAAGACTGGAGCTGTTATCGGAATAGAGAACCCCCCCCACGGTGAAACGCAGGTGCCATGGGGCCATGGGTTTACAGACGATGCTTGGAGAGCAAACAGGAACCAGCACGGCCCAGAAGAAAGCATGTGAGATCAACTGCACATTCACTCCCGGCTGCTCTTTAGAACATGTTCAAACCATCTTGCAGGGAAATAAGAGTCCAAACATGGGGGTGGGGAGAGCAGAGATAAAACGGGTAAAGAATCCAGAGGTTCGTATTGAGGGGCTTCCAATTTTTTCCCTGACCCTCTGCTTTAGTAAGCATATCTTTCTTCAGGAATTAATTCCTCCCCTGTTCTTCCTCCAAAATAGATTGGTTTATTCTTCTGTTAAGACCTTAATCTAGTCAATATTCTTCCTCAACACCATTATTTCATTATTCAAAGCTAAAACCACATCTTACTAGAACCAAAGTAACCAACCACTTATTAACTTCTTGCCAGATCAATATTTAGCATTGTTTTAGGGAACTAACCCAAACCAGAGCGGTTTATCAGCTACAATGTCTAGCATAAAACCAAAACTTTCTAGGCAAATGAAAAAGCAAGCAAAAGAGATCATTCTAAGGGATGTAATTTCAGAAGTAGACTTTGAATTGATCCAGTTATTGGAGTTAGCAGACAGAGGCCTCCATTAACTTTACATGTTAAAGAAAATACAAGGAAAGATAATAAAATTGATACACCTACGGAGGCCTTCCTCAGAATTAGATTGCTATTGAAATTCACAAACTAGAATAGAGTATTATTAAAGGTAAACCGCAGGACACAGAAATATTACCTCAGTGAATGGTTTAACAGAAGATAGGATTCATGAACTCAAAGATAAGTCAATAGAAAATACCTCAATTGAAGCAGAAAAATGGAAAGAAAAAATGGACCAGAGATGGACCAAAATATCTAACGTATGCATCACTGGTGTTCCAAAAGACAAAATGATTTAAAATGTTTGAATATATATTTACAAAAATTTTTAAATCTACAGATAAAAGAAGCTGTAAAACCTCAAACAGAATAAAAACAAAGAAAATAAAAATAATATAACTGCAGAAAATCAAAGATAAAAAATTTTTTTTAATTAAACAGAAGAGAAGCAGTACCACTGCTCAATTTGTGATGCTCGAAAGGTTTTGTGCCTGAGTATTATCTGTCTAATATAACAGACAATAGCCACATAGCACTTCATTTATTTATTTTAAATAATTTTTATTGTGAATTAGGTGGGGGTTTACATTTCAGGTCATCAATTTTGTATTCAACAACTTAAACTACGTAACTGAACTTAAAATTACTTCTCAAACCCCAATGGCTTTCCCTACCCTCACCCGTGACTTATCTTCTCTCTCTGGTGGAATAGGGAACCTAGTGGAGTAGCACAGTCAGCAGTTTAAAACCACTAGCCTGCGCCAAGGGAGAAAGACGGGGCGTTCTACTCCCGTAAAGAGTTAAGAGTCTCAGAAGCCCTTGTCCTATAGGGTCGCTGTGAGCCAGCATCAACTCCATGGCAGTGAGTTCTTGTGGTCTTCCCCTCCACCGAAGTTAACACCTCATCTACTCTAGCCTGTGGGATTGCTGATTACTTTAAACATGGTCAGTACAACTGAGGAACCAAGTGTTTTATTATTAATTTTAATAATAAATTTAATAATTATATATGGTTAAATCCAAATCCAAACTACTCCCATTGAGTCAATTCTGACTCATGAAAACTATCTAGACTACTTCTACTTCATGGTCACAGCCTCACTGTTCTTCCAGGGAAGAGCGGAGTTGAAGGGCAGCCCAAACTCTCCCACAACAGCAGCAGGGCTTCTCCTTACGCAGCATGAGCTCTAAAAAAATACCACATATTTAAGAATTTAAAAAAAAAAAAGAATTCAAGTATAAGAAAATCATCATTTCCACCTAAGACCTGGCATTCCAGTGAATATTTCCAAGATGAGCAAAACCCTAATTTGTAGGTTACATGTTATTTCCTTGAAAAAAATTAAAAGGCATTTGAGCAATTTTCATTCTTCTTTACCTCCCAGAGTATTATCCATTTCCTGAAAGCCTCGATTCCCCGGACTTCTTGACACATTACATTACCTTGTCTCACCCATTTACACCCAATCTTCGGTCTAATCTCTCTAAGACATCTCGCAAACAAAGTAACTTAACTGTTTATTATGGGTCCTTATCTCTCTAAGACATCTCGCAAACAAAGTAACTTAACTGTTTATTATGGGTCCTTGCAAAGTCAGGATTCTATGAATTTTATCACAGGCCGTGTTATCCAACTTTGATTTTTCTCTCAAGCTGATTGAGCTTCCTGACTTTTAAAATGTCGGTGTGCCCATGGTTGTCAGTGACAGCTTTCTACTCTCCACAATCTTCCTCAATAAGCTTATAAACTCTATGACTCTGAAATTTATATGGTAGCTCTAACTTCACTTGGAAGCTTCAGATTTCTATTTCTATTTGTTTTTTATTAACTGGACGTCCTTTCAGCATGCCAAAGGTATTGGACAA
Source organism: Echinops telfairi (assembly GCF_000313985.2). Lineage (NCBI taxonomy): Eukaryota > Metazoa > Chordata > Mammalia > Afrosoricida > Tenrecidae > Echinops > Echinops telfairi. The sequence goes on from NW_022103914.1 coordinate 4,802,576, forward strand.
ACCAAGGAAATTATATTAATCCAAGTTTCTTGTCAATATAGCTCAGTGATCACAAATACCAGTTTTAGGATCAGTTGTCTCTAAATTTGAATCCCAGTTCTGCCGCTTAATAGCTATGGGAAACAGAAGGATTTCTCCCAAGTTGTCTCCCCCAAATATATGCCAGACTTGGCTGCTTGAGAATGACTGTACACTTGGAGGTCATCAGGAGTGGATTGGGGGGTCATTCTCCCTGAGAGTTACCAGCTGTCTAGACCAAGCAGACACCACTGTTTATCCCACAACAAGTAGGGCCCACTCCCTTCTGATAAGGATAGTAGTTGTCTGTTTCCTTGTAGGAGACACCGGAGAGGTCAAACTCGGAGAGGTCAAACTCGCCCAAGGATGACCAAGATTCGGCTGCCATCATGAATCTAGGGTCCGCCCATCTTGTCACGTGTATACCCCTAGACCTTTCCCATTCCTATAGGCACACCCCTAGCTCGTCCCTTCCTGTTACACTTATGCCTATCATAGATCCCCTTCCTGCAAATGTGTATGCCTATTGTACTGCCCCTTCCTGTGACGTGTGATTCTATAATCAGGTCCCCCTAAAGTGATATAATGCGTGGTTAGCAACAAAGAAAGGAGGCTCCCCGTTCTCGGTCCCCAAGGCTGCTCCTGGTCTCGTGGCTGGGTTCCCCCAGACGAGGGCCATCAAGCGGGGCTGAGGTGAGCAATGCTATCATGAATTGTGTCTGACTCCATTTATTCCTATCTCTCCTCTAACTCTCATGCTCTCTATGACTTTACTATAATCCTTACTTATTATCGCTGTACAATTAATTGCGCCTACTGGACCTGTGATGATTTGTGGGGAACCCCCCTCCCCTTAACCCCACAAATAGCTATGTGACCTAGATGAAATTACCTAATCTCTTGAGTCTCAATGTTCTCATCTGTAAAATGAAAGCAAAATAGTATATACAACTCATACAGTTATTGTATGTGCAAGTTTTATATATGTATCACTTAGCCCAAAACCCTGAAATTTGCTAATAGCTCAATAAATGCTGGCTACTGTTATTATCGGTAGCATTACAGTTTTCTAGTCTTACAGGTTTGACTGCTCAGTCATCTTTTCCTCATCCTGTGCTTTTCTTTGAATCAATTCAATTAGCAGTTGTACATTATCTTCATTTTCTAGTATGATTTCTATTTTTCAAGTTTCCATTCCCTTATGGATTATTACCACAGCCACCAACCCAGACTGTCCCCAAACCAAATTCACTGCCATCAAGTTGATTCCAGCTCACAGTAACTTTGTAAGACAGAGAACTTCTCTGAGTTTTTGAGGCTGTGAATCTTTATGGGAGTAGAAAGCCTCATCTTTCTCCCAAAGAGTGTCTGGTGGTTTCAAACTGTTGACCTTGCAGTTCAGAATGCAGTATCTTTTCATTTTGTTTTTCTTAGATTATATAAAATCTTGCTATTATTTGGCAATTAAAATACTCTTTACACCTATCTATTTATTCCCCAATTAGATTCCTTGAGTTTGAGGGCAGATCTTGGTCTCTGTAAACTACTCTTGTCTAAGTTGTGTAGTCAATAAATGTTTGTTAATGAGTAAATTCTGACTAGTCTCCCTGTCGCTAAGCCCCATCATCAACCTAATTTCCTTTTAGGTGAAAGGCAGCTATTATATTCTCTAGTCCGATTAATTTATTCTGACCAAACTGGTCTCACCAAAAGCAATCTCACTGTATTAAACAGGACTATTATTTTTGTATCAAAAAATTCTACTTAGGCAAACCAGAATGTGCTGGTTCATGTAATTTAAACATCTAGGGGTAGCATAAACTCTTGATGCAAATGGTTATGTGCAGGCTTCTAACCAAAAGGTTGCTGGTTCAATATCACCCAGAGATGTCTCAGAAGAAAGGCCTGGTGCTCTACTTCTAAAAGATCACAGCCAATGAAAACCCTAGTGCTGGCTTTTTAGAAGAGGACTGAAGTGGTTAGTTTTGTGCCAACATGGCTCCCATACAAACATGTAGGCAGAGTTTAGCCTGTCCATCAGGTTGTAGCTTGATTGGAGGGTGACAGAGATAAATGGCTCTCCAAGGCAGGCCTCTCTCTCTGCTTCATCTTCCTGCTGGTGAGCCATATGGAGACCTGCTGGAGGCTTGCCAGACCCCTGGAGATGTGTCCACCGCCATTGGATCCACAAGACTTTTCACCCACTGGCCAGTGATCGTCCTGCATTTTATATCATTGCATGTGGCTGTGTGAGTCTGAAGAGGGGCTTATGGACTAGTATCAGACTTATAGATTGTATACTAGATATCTGGACTTGGACTAGGCTGGGATGTTTGCTTGATATATAATTACTTCTTGATATGAGTGTCTCTGGATTTGGTTTTCTAGCCAACCTGGCCTAACACATGGACCACCTCACCTTTCTTCTAAGGTGCCTCTGGGTGAACCTGAAACTATCATATTTCATATTTCAGTTAGCAGCCCGGTGTGTTAACACGGTTCAAGCCACCCATTTCCCTAAATAACTTTTCTCTTTTTCCTAGTTACCTTTTCAAACAAAAAAGGAACCCTTTTTTGTGGTGTAGTGGTTAAAGCACTCAACTACTACCCTGTTTCCCCGAAAGTAAGACATCCCCCCAAAATAAGACCTACTTACAGTTTGCCTCTCGCTGAAATATAATGCATCCCCCTCAAAAATAAGACCTCCCCAAAGCTACCCTAACTCTGGAACTTAGCGGCCGCAGTGCAGCCAGAGCAGACAGGAAGTACGAGGTCTCTTTTAATAAAACAATAAACAATAAATGTGTACCGTATTCTTCTTCATGGAAAAATAAGACATCCCCTGATAATAAAACCTCACTCATCGTTGGGAGCAAAAATTAATATAAGACACTGTCTTATTTTGGGGGAAACAGGGTAACTGAATGGCTGGCAGTTCAACTCTTGCAAACTGCTCCCATAAAGATTACAGCATTGGAAATCCTAAGGGGCAGTACTACTCTGTTCTATCGGGTTTCTATGATTTGGAATTACCTTGGCAGCAATGGTTTTTTAAGCAAATAAGAGGGCAAACCCTCAAGACAGTGCCCCTGGTGAATTCTAAGCATGTCCAGTTAAGTGGGTGAGATGTGTTTTCCTACAACAAGCTCTTGAAGGAGAGCAGACTGTGTATGTTCTACACAGTATAGAAAAAGTCTGTGGGGCAACTGTGACATAAATAGTAGCATTCAAATAATTTTACCTGTCTTTAAAGTTTATACAGGGTCTAAGCAAAGCATTTTTAAGTACCAAATTTGGTACTGAATTCATAAAAACATCTGGTATAAAAGGAAGATCATGGGTTTTGGAGTTAGCTCAACTCTTGACTGATACCCCTTCCTCTGTCCTTTACTGATATACCTTTAAGCTAATTTCCAGCCTCTAAATCTTGGGTTTAGCAATTTATAAACAGGAATAATAATATCTATCTGAACATAAAGAGAATGCAAAACATAGTGGAGAGAAGAGAGGCAGATGGGCCTGGGCTGAAATTCTGCCACTACTACTGTTAGTGGTATGACTTTCTCTGAGTGATTTCTAATCTGTAAATGAGGATAACAATATTTAATCCATAGGGTGCTATAACAAGGCAATTATTTTACACCACCTAAGAAGCAATAGTCAACTTTCAAAAATGTTAGCACTAATCTATCTATCTAAGATAATCACTTATTTTCATATTAATTGCCAAGATCTGCCAAAGATTTCTTATACTTAAAAAGTGAGGGGGGGAAGGGGGAAGGAAATGAGCTGATACCAAGAAAGAATATGTTTTGAAAACGATGGCAACAAGTGTACAACAAATGTGCTTGACATAATGGATGTATGGATTGTGATAAGAGCTGTAAGATCCCCCAATAAAATTATTTTTTAAAAATTATTTTTTAAAAGTGGTATTTCTCCATATTAAGCATGAAGACAGGAGACACTCCGGGATGGTGCCTTAATCACACAGACTGCACCACCTGCCTGCAGCAAAGAACAGAAAGACCAAGTGAAACAGACACTGATGACAATCTGGACACCCAGAGCAGCAAATGGGAGGATGAATAATTAGTGTGAATGAAAGCAGTGAACGAGGATATTTACAGATTGTATTTACAGGCCCTGCCCGCTGGCCTGGCACAGCATGGCCATCCTGAGACAAAGCAAAACAGCGTTGGCTGGGTGAAGGGTCCAGGAAGGCAACTTCATGGAATCCTCGGCAGGAGACAGACAAAGCCAGGGCAAAGTCGGGTGAGCTGAGCTGAGCATCTACTGCATTTCAGAAGGGAAATGCAGGAAAAGAAGAGAAAAGGATAGAGCAGCAAGGGCACCAGAAAACAGGAGCAGAAGTAGTTCCGGATCACTTGGGATGGCATTGGTGGAGCTGACAAGTAGCAGCTAGAGATCTCACACTCAACTTTCCTCCCTCGAGTTTGGTAGGAGCCAGGTTCTAATCCTAGCTGCACTGGTGGGGCGTGCTCTGGCTCCTTTACCAGATACTGGTGCTCCATGTGCCCCTTCTCCTCACTCCTCACGCTCTTATATCCAAGAAGGAGAAGGCCCCAATGCCCCCCTCCATCCTCCCCACCCCCCACAATTGGTGATCCACAGTGCACATGCGCTCACACCATTGGACCTGTTACTGGAAACTTACACCACAGACCATTCCCACAGAGCCAGGCCCACTGTGGATCCTTCACATAAGCTCACACTGTTGGACCCGCTCATCAAAGCTCATGTTACTTGGTTGCTCTGATCATATCTGTGCTGCGTGCCTGGTCAATAATTGGTGGAGTTCCCACGCCACTCACCAAGAGACTGGTGATCATGTCCTTTAGCCTCAATCATCCATACAATCAGGGGTGCTCAAACAGCCTCCAATTCTGCAACCAGCAAAAATGCTCCTGGCACCCACAATGCAAGAGACTGGGCAGAATACCAGCAATACCAGTCACGGGCACCAGCTACACCTCTGCCAACTGACAAACAGGAAATCCTAGTGCCCTCATCTATAGCCACCTACCTGAAAAGCATATCCCGCACCCAAACAATTCCTGCAGGCTATCTGGTCTTAGATAAATTCACATCTTCATGGTTCAGACAGCAGATATTAACAAATTATATGCTGAAACAGGAGATGATAGCTCAAGCAAGTAAGCAAAACAAAGGGGCAAAAAAATCTTCCCTTGGATATTAAATAATGATTAAAGGTCAATCAACCAAGAGGACGTAACCGTAACAAGGATTTACTCACCCAAAGACAGAGCTCCCAAACTCTAACAGAACTGAAAAGAGCAACAGGCATTTGTACAGTAATAGTGGGCGACTGTAACACACCACTCTGAATGATGGACAGAACTAGAGAGAAACTGTTAAGATATAGAAGATCTACATCATGGGTTCCCAAACTTATTTTGACCCAACGCTCCCTTTTCAGGAGAAAAAGAGAAAAAAATGTTACTCAGCTCCCCAGCCCCCAGCAATTAAAAACATTTATACAATAGTCTATAATCTAGGATGGAATGTAGTTATCTGCGTTTGCAGGCCCCCTGAATCACTTCAGCACCCTTCAGAGGGCTCTATCACATTACCTCCTTTGGGAAATACTGCTCTAAATCACTTGACTTCATGCACAGACACAGAACACTACCCAACTGCAGCACAGTACACATTCTTCCCACTGCACACGGATTATTCTTTACAAGGGCCCAGGAATTTAGGCCACAAAACAAACCTCAGTAATTTCAGAAGCATCAAATAATACAAAGCATCTTCTTGGATCATAATAATAGAAAACAGAAACAGAAAGAACAAGAGAAAAAAATAAGTACATGAAAATGGAATAACACCTTCCTTAAAAACTGTTGGATAATAGAAGAAATTAAAAATAAAAATTTTAAAAGCCTCCACTCAAATAAGAATGAAAACACAGCACACCAAAACTGTTGGGCCACAGGAAAAGCAGTGTTCACAAGAGAATTTATACCAATACATGCACACACACATTAAAAAAAAGAGGGAGGTGTCAAAATCAGTAACTTAGCCCTACAACTCAAACAACTAGAAAGGGAGCAGTAAAAGACCAGTTACCAAGAGAAACAAAAAGTTACCAGAGCAGAAATAAATGAACTAGAAAACTGAAAGGCAATGGAAAGAATCAACAATCCAAAAAGCTGTTTCTTTACCAGGATCAATAAAATTGGCAAACTACTGGCCAAATTGACAAAGGAAAAAAAAAAAAAAGATGCAAAGAACTAAAACAAGAAATGAGATTGGCAGCAGTAAACCAAAAAGAACTGATATTAAAAATTTCTTATGTAACAGATTGTGACAAATTGTACTCCAATGAATTTGAAAACCTAGATGATAAAATATGCAAATTTCTAGAATCATACTTCCTATTCTAAATTAAAACAAACAGAAGTAGAATTTGAACAGACTCACAATAAAAGACATTGAAGAAATCTTAAAAAAAAAAAAAAAAAAGATTTCCTGCAATTAAAAAAAAAGCCCAGGCCCAGCTTCACTGTACAATTCTATCAAACATTCAGAGAAAAGTTGGCACCAATTCTATTCAAACTATTACAGCACACAGAAATAGGAAGAAATCCTTCCTAATCCATTCTATAATACCAGCATAACCCTTATACCACTGTCAGGTAGAAAATTGCAGATATTATCCCTCATTAATATAGATACATAAATTCTCAATAAAATTCTAGCTAAGAAAATTCAACAGGATTTCCAAAAAAGAATACATTGTGCAAGTGCAATTCATACCAAGGATGCAAGCATTAAGAAATAAATGGATGTAATTCACCATGTAAATAAAAGGCCATAGGATCATCTCAACCAATAAAAAAAAAAAAAAAAAAAACCCTGACAAATAACCCATCACCCTTTCCTGATAACAATTCTCAGCAAAACAGGAGCAGATGAGAAATTCCTCAGCATAAGTACGGGCATACGAGGGGACTTCAAAATGTTCATGAAAACATGCCATTATCTTTTCATTCCATTTTTCCATGCACTTTTTGAAGGCCCATCATGTATGAAAACTAGCAATCAACATTATTCTCAGTGGGGAATGACAGAGTATTCCCTTTGAGAACAGGCACAAAATGAAGTTCATCAATCTTATTCAACATTGTGCTGCAATTCCAAGCTAGAGCAAGAAGGCAAAGAAGAAAAAAAAAGTACCCAAATTGGAAAGGAAAGGTGAGAGAGAATGAGGGAACAGTTTACAAGGATCTACATACAACCTCCTCCCTGGGGCACGGACAGCGGAGAAGTGGTTGAAGGGAGACGTCAGATGGTGTAAGATGACAAAATAATAATTTATAAATTATCAAGGGTTCATGGGGGAGGGAGGAAAGCGGGGAGGGAGGCGATGAGGAGCTGGTACCAAGGGCTGAAGCAGAAAGCAAATGTTTTGAGAATGATGATGGCAACTTATGTACAAATGTGCTTGACACAATGGATGGGTGGATGGATGGATTGTGGTAAAGAGTTGTAAGAGCCCCCAATAAAATGATTTTTAAAAATTGGAAAGAAAAAAAAACTACACTTATTTTCAGATGACATGATCTTCCACACAGAAAATTCTAGAGACTCCACTAGAAAGATACACAGAAAAATTCAGCAAAGTGACAGGACACAAGATCAATACCCACAAGAGTCTGTTGGGTTCAAACACTTGACCAAAGAACATATTCAGGTGGCCAAAAAGCACATGAAGAGATGTTCACAAACAGGAAAAAGGAAAAGGAAATTAAAAAAAACAATACCACTAACAACAGCCTCCAACAAGATAAAATACTCAGGAATAAACGTAACCAGGGACAGAAAAAAGACTTACTTACACAAGGACAACTATCAAAGACCTGAGAGTTAAAGTTAAAATAATAAAGTCCCTGGAAGATAACATAGGGTCAAAACTTGGAACTTAGTCTTCGGCATTAAGTAGGCTATCAAATATAACTAAAACTGCACAAAAAACAGAAAAATTCGATTACTTTAAACTTCCTAAATATTAAAGACTTCTGCCCAACGAAAGACTTCAAGAGAATAAAAAGGGAACCTACAGACTGGGAAAAAGACACTCATTAAGTGTCTAATCTCTAAAATACATAGAAAATTCCAACAACTCAACAACAAAGCGACGAATAATCTAATCAAAAGGTACAAAGGACATGAATGGGCACTTCACCAAAGAAGGCATTCAGGTGGCTAAGAAACACATGAAAAGATGCCCTCAACCCTTAGTCATTCCAAACCAATCGCAGGGCCTTCAATTTATCTGTGATGTAAATAGGGCTTCTGAGAGTGTGAATCTTTACAGGATCAGTGTCATCTTCCTCCTGCAGAGCCGCTAGAAGGTTGAACCACCAAACCTTGCAGGTAGCAACTCAATGCCTAACCCACAGCATGACCAGGCTCCTTCCTTAGCCAGCAGAGAAGCAAACGAAGCTACAATGAAACCCCTCTCCCCTCTGTAACAAATGACAACGATTAAAAACAACATCCAGAAAACAACAAATACTGGCAAGGTTGTCATGAGATTGGAACTTTTCTATACTGCTGGCAGGATTCAACAACGGCATATATCCACTATGGAAAACAAGTCAATTCTTTCTTAAGAAGTAAAAAATAAGAATATCTTATGATCCCGCAATCCCACCCCTACGCGTGATATTCTAGAGCTTTAAAGTAGTAACAAGAACAGTCTATGTACACCGTTCATAACAGCAGAATGACTGAAACATCCTGAACGCCGTCAACACATGAATGAATACATCAACCAACTGTGGCATCTACATACAATGGAATATTATGCAACTATGAATAATAATGAGAACTCTGAGAAATAGAACATGGATGAAGCTAGAGGATATTACACTGAGTGAAATAAGTCAATCACAAAAAGACAAATATTGCGTGGCTCCACTATTATAAAAAGCCATGAAAAGATATAAAAACAGAAAGCCAAGTTATTTGATGGTTACCAGGGAATCACTCTCTAGAGAGTAGGCCAAATGTAAGTAAAGTTGGCTCAAGGTGACCATTTCATAAAGACATGTGAAAAGTATACCAAAAAAAGGAATAATCTGTATATGCCATCCAAAAAAAGACAAAAAACAAACTCACTGCCATCAGGTTGATTCCCAGTGATGACTGGGCAGACAGATCGGCCCCTACGGGGTTCTGAAACTATAAATCTCTCCTTCAGAGTGGCCGGTGGTTTCAAACCCACTCTGCCATCAGGCATCCTCAATATATGGTACAGCACATGCAATTTTTTAACACCAGTAAAAACCAAGAAACGTGTGTGGTTATGTGGACTCCTATTAACCTTACAAGGCAGGGTAGACCTGCCCTGGGTGTTTCCAAGACTAACTCTCTACAGGAGTAGAAAGCCTCGACTTTCTACTCGAGGTGCAACTAGTGGTTTTGAACTGCTGGCCTTTCACTTAGCAGTCCAATGCATAACCACTTTGTCACCAGGTCTCCCTCCTTATGTGGATAGAAAACTAAAAACCAAACTCCATGCTACCAGTGAGTGGATTCCCGTTCAGAACAACACCTTCAGGACAGAGGCGAACTGCTCCATACGGACTCTGACACTATAAATCTTTCCCAAGCAGCCAACCTCATCTTAGAGGGGCTGATGAGTGTGAATTGTTGACTTTGCAATTAGCTGCCCATGAGCTAACTCCCTGAATCCCGCAGATAACTATGGATGTCGAGAGAGTATACAAGTAAATGCACATGCATGTGCATGGGTATTTCTGGGCACATGTATATATACATGTTTATGTGTACTGTATAAATTATCAGTTATATAACACAGTAACACAGGGGGCACAGTTACATCCACTCTTGGAGGACAATGGTCAATTGGCATAACAGTTCACAAAGACAACATTGGTTTCTGTGGAGCAGGTTTGGGAGAGGGCCAGGCTCTTAAACAACAACCTGAGGTATAACGACTTGTCGCTCTACCCCTATGGAGCAAAAAGTAATGAAAACCAAAAGCTCGAAAAAGAAACTAACCCATGGAACTAATGGTCCACCTGCACCACAGCCTCCTCCAACCAGAGACCAGAAAAGCAAGCTGGTGCCCAGCTACCTCTGCTGACAGTGCTGACCAAGGACATCATGAAAAGATTCAGATAGAAGACAATGAAAAAGTAGAGCACAACTTAAATTCCTAAAAAATGCCAGACCTAGTGAACGTAGTAACTAGAGCAGTGGTTCTCAACCTGTGGGTCACGACCCCGTTGGGAGGTTGAATGACCCTTTCACCGGGTCACCCAGATTCATAACAGGAGCAAAATGAAAGTTATGAAGTAGCAACGGAAATAATTTTATGGTTGGGGATCACCATAACATGAGGAACTGTATTAAAGGGTTGCGACATTGGGATGGTTGCAAACCACTGCTGGTTGATAACTCAGAGGAATTCCGGAGATTTATCGCCCTAAAGTAACTTTTGAATGTGGAACTGAAGCCATCTCTGCAGTCACTCGGGCAACAAGCATAGTGGCTTATCAAACAGGCAGGATCACCTGTGAATACTGGGCTCCCTTAAACAATAAACCTTACCAGCCCAAAGGCCAACATTTACCCAAAAGCAAGAGTGAGAGGGCAAGGAGGGTGAGAAAAGCTAGCGCAAAGGCAACGGAATAAGCAGAATACAAATAAGGAGGATGCTGCCACACTGAAAAAACTGTAACCAATAGCACGGAACAAGATGCTTATAAAAAACTGTTACAGAGAAACCTAATTTGCTGTGTAAACTTTCAACAGACACACGCACCCCTAGTCTACTAATATTAATGATAAAAATCATGTAATTTTTTTGTTTCATTTCTTGGTCTGAAAAAGTGTCAACTAACAAAAAATGAGTTTACCTAAAGTTACTAAATAAAATGAACATGAAATAGTAATATACTTAAAAATTCAACCCACAGTTAGAGAAAATGTCATTGGGATTATTCTTCATAAATGCATCTGGGTTTTCTTAGTTAAAACATTTCCTAAAGGCTGGTAAGATAAAAGCATAATCAGCTAGATAAACTCCTGTAATCAACTTGTTCTTTTTAGCTTCAGGCTTAATGTAGCAATTCTGAAATGACTCACACCAAATGAAAATACTATGCCATGTTGCCCAGCTCCTGAACGGAATCAGGAAACTGTGGGTATGAATGGCAGTTTTAGATGCTGTTTGTGAGAACACATGAAAAAAACAAGTGGCTGCTCCTATTGGCTCAACATTTGACAAAGTGTAATTTTAATATCATTCACTAAAAAGAATTTTCACACACAAGTGTCCAAAAAGAGATGAAATACAGAAATATTTAAAATCTTTTGCTTTACACTGGGCCAAAAGTTTATCTTTAGAAAGACTATTTTCTTGAATTGGTTTAACAGTTGGGTTATTTCCCTAACGGTGCATAAGCCATAAGAATGTAATCTCTAATAAGTGCACGAAACACAGAAAAGATATGAACTCAAGTTTTTAAAATACAGAAAAATGGAATGTAAGATACACAATATTACATATTTGTGGGTTGCTAAAGCATCATATTCAAGTCAATTATTTATATCAGACTATTAAAACTGTATAAGCGATTGCCCCCCCTCCTTGAATTTCTGTAAAATCTTGAATAGACTTAAGTTTTCAATGTATTGTCCAGGGAAGCTATTTTAAACTGAAGATTAAAATACAATGCTTAACACCTCAGTCACCAGACATTATTCGCTACATCTAAGAAACTCAAACCCTTAATTCCTTAGTCTCCTTCCTGTGTTCAAAAGAAAAAAAGAAAAAAAAGGGGGGGGTCACAACATAAAACTAAGAAAATGATTAAAAGGGAAAAGCGAATAGTGACACGGTAAGTAATCCAAGAAGAGCTGAAGCGGGTACTATTTACGAAAGCAAGGGCCATGGGCGTCGGATGGCGAGCTCTACTTACTGTACACGGACCTTCAAGGCGGAGAAAGACAAGTTTACAACGTACTGGTTCACGTTTGAAAAAGCAACGCCAACCCCAAAAAACCCACCTCTTCAAAAACAAACAACGAAAACCCTCCCTGCTGCGATCGCCGCGACTCGAGGGCTGGGCTCTCCGGGATCCGAGAGCGCGCTCGAGTCCCAGATCTGAGAAAATCCGTCCGGCATCGCACACCCCACAGGGCGGGGCGGGCAGCGCCTGCCGCGGGAGAGGCAGCCGTCGAGGTGCCCGG